>NW_024344240.1:21628452-21739074 GCF_902729225.1 Pteropus medius
TTTATGTTTTTTATCTCTTTGTTGAAGTTCTCACTGAATTCATCTACACTTCCCAAAAGTTCATTGAGCATCTTTATAACCAGTGTTTTGAACTCTGCATCTCTTAGATTACTTGACTCCATTATATCTGGATCTCTATTCTGTTCTCTCATATGGTTTCTGCTTTTTTGTCTTCCCATTTTGGCTGTCTTGCCATGTCTGTTTCTATGTATTAAGCAAAACTTCTAAGTCGCCCAGTCTTATTAGTGTGGATTTGTGTGGTAAGTGTCCAATGGCACAGTCCTGAGAGGGGTTCAGCTGCAGGCCAAATTTAGCCAAGCCTCTACCCCTCCAGGACCACCTGTTAAGATTCAGCAAGCAATCCACAGATGCTGTGCTTACAGTTGCCTCAAAAGGCCACACCAGAAACTGAGGCCAGCTGCCTCCAGTGTGAGTATAGGCACTGCTCAGCAAGGAGCACCTGACTCACTGAGGACACACTGGATGTGGCTTGGGTGGGGAGGCGAGTTGGGAGAGGTGGGGTTTCAGGGAATCCTCTGGGCGGAGCAACCTCTGTTATCCAATGTGATGATGTCAGGGTTATGGCAGTTCTGTGTCCGGCGCACTGGTATGGGGGAGGGCTCAACAGAGAACAATGGATACTGCCAACACTCTTGTACTAATCGAATCTCACTCCGACAATGTCTCCCTGTAAGTCCCTGGTGCCCCCTGCATGCAGCCAAATCGGCACTTGTGCTCAGAGTGAGCAGGTCCGTCACCGTGAAAATCCGCTTGTGGACCTAGCCCCTTTAAGAGGCGTCTGCCAGTGCCACTGCCACAGCCTCCCTGCTCACTGAGCCGCTGGGGACCAGGCGGCCCCGTGTTCTTGCCCTGTCCTACCTTCTGCCGTTGCAGAGTGCTTTCTTGGATTTTTCTGTAGTTGTATGGCTTGTTCCCCTAGATCCTAGGCAATTTTTCCTTCCTGCTGCTCCTTGTTTCCATCACAACTTTGATTTGGTCGACAGAGGGATGTACAGAGCCTCTGTCATCTACGTCATTTTTTCCCTCTTCTGATTACTTCTGGATATCTTGAGCATGAAATATAAATTTCCATCATCGTTTAATCCATTGCTATTTATTAGTTTTTTGTTACTTGCAGCCAAGCCTAATCTGAACTGATACAAAAAGTAACACAGTAACCTAATAAAACATATTTATAAAAATATAAAATAATACATAATGGTCAAATAACGTGAATGGGGCCCCCTGGAGTTGTGTCATGCAGAGGCCCTGAAAGGTAAAACTTAATAAGCATTTCTATCGGAGTCAGGAGGAAACAGAACTGCTAGCTATAACTGCTTCTTTTCAATACTATACTGGAAGTCTTAGCTAATACAATAAGAAAAAGAAAATAAGTAATAGATTTAAGAATTCAAAAGCAAAAGAAAAACCGTCTTTATTTGTAGATGATACAGTAGTCTGTAAGATTTTATAGATTAATTTTGGAATTAATAAGGGTGATCACTAAGCTGGATAAAAGACCAACGAACGAATCAGTAGCCTCCCTAATTACCAGTAATAGAAAATTAGAAATGTAATTTTTAAAATGTATTGCTCATAAAAATGTATAAGATGCCTGTGGAGAAAATGGTGAAATATAATTGAAGGAAATGAAAAAAGACCTCTTATACTCATGATGATGCTTTCGCATGCCAGTAATAGACACCCAACCAGAAATGTCTTAAATATGAGAATATTTATTATTTTGCATAGGCAGATGCAGGTTCAGTTAATTCTGCAACTCAAAGGCATCATAAAACAGTCTCTTTCGGTCTTCCTGCTGCATTATTTCTGGCAGGATTTTTGTCCTCAGATTTGTCCTCTCACAGTTTTAGATTAGACATCTTAGCTACCATCTATGTGTAAAGCCCTCTTCATAAAGCTCTGCTCTGAAGGAAGTAAAAGAAATATCTCTTCACATATCCATTTTTATCAAACTTTTCTCATGAAACTTCACCTCCTGTTTCACTGTTCAGGATTAAGCCGTGAGGCCTGCCTACCAGCAGGGAGGCTAGGAAGGTATCTCCTATTTCCAGTCCCTATCACAGGAAGTATGCTATACCACAGGGGTCCCCAATTTCTGGGCCATGGACCAGTACCAGTCCGTGGCCTGATAGGAGCCAGGCCACACAGCAGGAGGTGGGTGGCAGGTAAGTCAGTGACGCTTCATCTGTATCTGCAGCACAGCGCTAGCATCATCGCCTCAGCTCCACCTCAGATCATCAGGCATTAGATTCTCATAAGACCACCAGTCCTTGGTGCCAAAAATGTTGGGGACCGCTGTTCTACAAAGAAAGAGGGTAGGGTGAGGCAGGTTTTTGATGAGTAGGCAATCAACAGGCCCTGCCACACCTGAGTAAATGAATGGAAAGACTCAATATCATTAGGTTGTCAGCTCTCCTCCCATAATAATCTATGAATTCAGTGCAATTACAATCACAATGGAAATCAATTTTCTTAAAGGAACTTGAAAAGCTCATGCTTAGATTAATATGGAATAACAAATGGCTAAAAATAGCTAAGACATTTTCGGAGGAAAAAAAAAAATGGAGCACTTGTCCTACCAGAGGTCAAAACATCTTATAAAGCCATAATAAATAAGATAAAATTGCTCTGACACAGAAATCATAGACCAGCGGAAGATAGAGAATCCAGACACAGGCCCATACACATTTGGACAGTTGATATATGACAGGGGTAGCATTATTTCACCCCTTACGTCAGAATTTCTCAAACAACCACAAAACCTATGGCTCCCTTTGATAAAAATAAAAATCTCATGTTCTTTTGTGCACTCTCAAAATAATGAACTTTCCTAAAAGGACTGAGAATTGTAGTATTGCCTACATATCTCTACCAAGCAGGAAATGTATTTATGAGCCAATTGCTTTAACTGTTTTTTTCAAATAAGTTGTATGGCTTCTGATGCTTCTAACCACCCTTCACTGCCACCTAAGATTCTGAAATGTGCACTACTCTCTTCTTCCCAGACCTCTCCCAACTGAGAGGTTAGGAGGGGCCTGGGGAGTCACTGTGGGAGGCAATGAGAAGCTAAGAATTCTAAACAGGGGCTGACACGATGAGATCTGCATTTTAGAAAGAGCATTGGCAGCAAGAGGATGGAATGTAAATGAAAAATAACACAATCCCGCCCTAAAGGGTTTTAAAAATCTAGCTGCAGAGATAATAAATACACACAGTATAAAGGACAATGTGGCAGCTCATGAAAGAACATACTAGGACTCACACCAGAAGAATGGCATCCTATCATGGAAAGTGCCAGGAAACTGGGCTTTGTCACTTTGGCACTGTGGGCCTCAATTTTTCAACCTTTGGAAGTGAGATAATGATAATACCTACCTCACAAAACTGTTAGAAGAATTAAATTATAAGAACCATATGAAGACTGTTTTGTTAACTGTAAAATGCTACCTAGATGTGAGCCGATGCCAAGTACTAAGATGTATATTGTATCTCTGGGCTACAATGCTTACTATAGCAGTAAAATTGATGACATTGATCCTTCGCCCCTTACCTGCCATAAATTCTTTATGTGAGCAAGGTCAAAGGAGGGTAGCTTTCTAATTTAGAATAAAACACCAAATCTTCAGTTGGAAGGCATCTTTGAGGTTATTATGTCAATCTCCCACTCAGTGGAGGAATCCTCTTTACAAATTTCTGCCCTGGGTAGCCATCCTGTCTCCACTTGAACACTTCTCATGATGGAGGTGCTACTCCCTCACTGAGCATCTCAGCCTATGGCAGACGGCAAGAATTGTTATAACTAGAGCTAAAAACAGACTCTTTCCCTTTGTCTCAGTTCAACCTTGTGGAGGAACACAACACTAATTCCCTCCCTTTCACCTTGACAGCTGTTCAAGGGCTCGGAGACAGCAATCAGGGCTCTCTCAGTCTGGGACAAACAGTCTCATCTTTTTTTATTTTTTTTTTTAATAGTGACATTGGTTAACAAAATCCACTAAGTTTCAGCTGTACATTTTAACAGTAAGGCATATATATTACATTGTGTGTTCACCTCCCATAGTTAGATTTCTTCCTGTCAACCCAATTTGATTAGCTTTTTTAACTGTTTCTTTCACAACAGGATATCTAAGACCCGTCACTAAAGTAGCTGTCCTCCCTGGAATGCTCATTACTTTGTCAGTCTCTCTTTTAAAATCTGGTGTCACCGCCTCCAAATGGAAACCACCTAAATGTCCAGGGGTTAGTCAATTTAAAGAAATTAAGGCATATCCATATGATAGTGGGTTGTACAACTATTAAAATTATGTTTTCAAAGAATATATAATGAGTCGAAGATATAATTCAGGATGTAATGTTGCTTTTATAAAAAGAAGACTAGAAACTCTATATAAAGCCACATTTTTAATACTTCCCTCCATAAGCCTCCATCTCACACACAAAAAAAGCCTTAAAGGACACATACCAAAATGATATTAGTAGTTACCAGTAAATGGTGAGAATTAAGTAATTTTTTTCTTTTTTTACCCTTCTACATTTCTAAGTTATCTACAATGAATGTATTTTGCTTTTATAATTAAAAAAATACCAAGGCTCACAAAGCTTAATATGAAGGAGAAACATGGTGCCCAGAAGCAACTCCAATGCACTTGGGCAGGCAGGCCAATGGCACTGGCACCAGGGTGGCCCTGAAGCTTCCCTCCATACTGCCTAACAAACACGAGGTCTTTTTTGTAGCCATGTCAGAATTTTTGGCTCATGTTGACCTTTTCATTAACTAAAATTTTCAGACTTTTTCACATTAATTGTTGTCAATAGTTTGAATAACTGAGTTGGTTTTGTTTGTTTGTTTATTTGTTTGTTTTAAATCAAAATGAAAAACTTTCATTTTCCTCTATTAAACTCCATTGTGCTTGTTTTGGTTCCTTGTTCAGGCAAACAATATCCTGTTTCTGTAAGGCAGCATAATATTTATACTTCTTCATTTTGTGTCATGCTACATTTATACGATGTCATGTCTTGCATGTCACTGAAAGATTTTCAGCAGAACAGGTCCTTACACGAGGACCAATAGCCTCTTGTTCTATGTACCTCTCTTTGGGTGTCTTGGCTCAGTCATTCAATGCTTTCTGGATACAGTGGTTTGACCGGCTGTGCCTTCACCCAGAGGTAGATTATCTAGTTCTTATGTATTCATCTTACCACGAGAAACTTTGTCAAAAACTCCCCTGAAAGATTCAGTACCTCTAGGATAATCTGGTGAGTTTTGGTAACCTTTCAAAAAAGAAGAAAATATGAAATGATGTTAGCATGACGTGGTTTGTTCTACACAAACTTGTACTAGCTTCTTGAGATTACCACTTCCTTTTTGAAGCGATTACAATCTAACTCTTTAATAACCCAGTTAGAGTTTGCTGGGGATCAAAGCTAAAGTCAACGGTGCAAACTTTTCAGAACCTACATATTCCTCCTTTTGAAAAGTTAGACAGTAGTCCATCACTAACTAATCCTGCGGTATCACTCCTGAGATTCCTGAAAGATTACTGACAATAGTTCTGTGATTACATCTACAAGTTTGTTTAGTCCCCAGGGATGTAATTTGTCAGGGCCTGGAGACTTGAGCTTATTTAGAAGCCAGGTATTTATTTTCTAAGGAGCTTCACAACTAGGGCTGCCATTTCCTCTTACCCATGTTTATACTACCCTTTTCAATTTGAAGATCCTTCCTGGAGATAGAGAAGATGGAGGCTAAATAGGAGTTGAGTAATTCTGCTTTATATCTGTCATCAGCTAGCATTACACCATCTGCCCCAAGCACTGTCCCTGGCCCTTCCCTATTCTTCCTGCTCAGAACATACTTGCACAAAGCTCTTTTTGCTGTTCCTGAGCATTTTTTGCAAGTCTCAGCTTATTCTTAGCCCTAGTCTTGCTAACACTATGACTACAAGCCTGTGATATTCTTTGCTTTTCTCCTCTGGTTCTGTGCCCCTAAATCCCAATTTGTAAAGTCTCTCTGAAAACCTGAGAGTGCTAGAGGGTTTCCTGTGCTGGCTCTGGGTCTTCTCTTTGCTCCCTAGTCAGAATCACTGGAGATTGTATTGTCAGAATTTAATTTTGGAAAAAATGTTTCTTTACGCATCTTCTGTCCTCTTATCCTTTAAAAAGCAAAACAACAATAAAACAAAACAAAACAGAACAACAACAACGAAAGCCTCCGCAGGCTTGCTTCTTATCACAGATACAAATAATGTCTGATAAGCAAGTGGTACTGTGCATTTAGGCTCATCATGGTCAATTTTCCTAGAAAAACATATGAGAAATGATAGAAAGTGTGGCTAAATTTGCTTCAAATAAGAAAGTGGAGGAGCCATTTCTTTCCAGTTTATTGTGCAATAAATAAGAGGGGAGAGGGCAGAGAATAGAGGAACAAGGGAAATTAATATTGAGTATCAACTACATGATTTCATTTAATCTTCATATCAATCCTGGAAACACTGTCCTGATTTTAGAGATGGAAAAATGAAGCTTAGGTTAAGTAACTTGGAATAACTTTGTTCGTGATCCAATCGGCAAAGCCCGGAGTTGAATTTAGTCAGTATGATCCTACTCTTCATGCTTTTTTCCCTCCATGACAAGTTGTGGGTAAGCAGCTCGCAGGACTATTCAGCCCAGAGATTTGTTTTTTGGACCACAAGGCATTTTTAAACATTTGAATATTTTGTCAACATTTACAGTTTAGAAGATTTTATATCAAATATCAGATTTCCAGCTTTTAAAAAGATCTCTGGACACAACATTTTCTCCCATGGTAACCAGTGGCCAAGCTGAATAGTGGCAATGGATCTCTTTCAAGAGACCCTGTCCTCTCCAGGTTTCCATATCCCCACTTATTCCCTCATTTGTATTCTCTGCTTGGTCCTGCTAGGTATTTGAGTTTGCAGTGCCCTAGGCCATGCTGCTGCGCCATTGTTTTTCTTGGTTTCAGAGAGAAAGCCTTCTGCCATGTGGAAAAGAAGAGAGCAAAGGTTATGAAAACCACAGATATGTCTCTTACACTCAAGTCAGCCTTATAATTCACCTGGAAAAGGGGCTCCCAGAAACTCAAGAGGTTCCAAAAAGAATGAGCTTTTTTTACTCAGCTTGTCTCAGGCTCTTCCATTCCCAATAATGCACTCACTTTTTGTACTGCATTTTTTTTTTGATCACAGAGTTTAACAAGAATATCGTTTCAGATCTTAAAACCTCTTAGAATGGGCAACAGAATTTCTTCCTATGACTGTTTGAACAGGGGTCTCAGGCACAATCAAAGCCCATTCTCTCCTAGAATATCCAACTAAGTCTGCCATCTTGGCTGGGCAATTATAACAGAACATTAAAAATAATGGCTACTATCAACAAGACAAATAATAACAAGTGCTGGAGAGGTTGTGGGGGAAAAGGAACCCTCATACATTCCTGGTGGGAATGTAAATGGGTTCAGCAACTATAGAAAGTAATATGGAGGTTCCTCGAAAAATTAAGAATATAATTACCATATGACCTAGCAATCCCTCTCTGGGTATCTACCCAAAATAGTTGAAAACATTTATCTGTAAAGATATATGCACCCCGATGTTTATTGTAGCATTATTAACAGTGGCCAAGACATGGAAACAACCAAAGTGCCCTTTGGTAGATGATTGGATAAAGAAGATGTGGTACATATATACAATGAAATATTACTCAGCCATAAAAAAGATGAAATACTGCCATTTGTGGCAACATGGATGGACCTTGAGATTATTATGCTAAGCAAAATAAGTCAGAAAGAAAAAGTTAAAAACTCTATGATTTCATGCATATATGGGACATGAAACTGAAAGCAACAAATGAACAAGACAAACAAACAAAAACTTATAAAAACAGACAATAGGTTAGTGATTACCAGTGGGGAAAAGGGGTGGGAGGGAGGGAGGTAAAGGTAAAGGGAGTTAAATATAAGGTGGCCGAAGGAGATTTGACTTTGGTTGGTGAACACACAATGCAATATACATATGACGTATTATTAAATTGTACACTTGAAACCTATATAATTTTATTAACCAATGTCACCCCAATAAATTTAATAAAAATAAACAAATAAATACATGTTTAAAAAGGAAGGAAAATATATATATATAAGGCCAGATGGACTGTAGAGTGGAGGAACCTAGGCTGAGAATTGGGAAACCTGCCTCTTACTTTTGGTTCTGTTACTATAAGGACACCAATGCATAGAATATTATAATAATACAGATCTAAGGACGTAAGTCCAAAACTAGGGCTGGTAGTAAGAATGAAGAATATAGGGGGAATCTAAAAATCATTTTGAAGGGAGAAATCCATTCAGTTAGTCATATTTATTTATTATGTGTCCACTATGTATTTGACACACTAAAATGAGGATCCAGAAGTGAACAAGACAGACAAAATCCCTGCCATCATGGAGTTTACATTTTAATAGAGAAAGACAGACCATAGACCATTAAAAAATAATAAAAATTTAAAAACTAAGAAGGAAGAGGAGAAATAGGAAAAGGAAGAGGAGGAGAAGGAGGAAGAGGAGGAGGAGGAGGAGAAACTAAATATATATATTTAGTTGATGATGAGGCTGTGGGGGGAAAAAAAAAATCAAGCCAGGTAAGAGAGTTAGGGAGTTTTGAAAGTAGGAGAAGAAGGTATTTAAATAGAGTAATTAAAACCTCTTCACCAAGAAGGTGACATTTGACTACAGACCTGAAGGAAGAAAACAAGCTATACAGATATTTAGGGAAGAGCATTCAAGCAGAGGGAAGAGTAAGTGCAGACCCAGAGGTGGTACTATGCCCAGGATGTTCGAGATGGAGCAGAGGTCAGCATGGCTGCAGTAAAGTAGGCAAGGAAGAGAACAGTTGAGAATGGAGTTGGGACAGAAGACAAGGCCCCAGAATGTGGAGGGACTTGTAAGCCATTGTAAACACTTTGATTTTTGCTCTGATTGTCATGGGAGGCAGGAAAGTGACATGATCAGAATTACACTTAACAGGATCACTCTGAGAGCTCTGTTGAGAAGAGACTGTAGGCAGTAAGGGTAGAAGTAGAGAGACCAGTTAGGAAACTATTACCTGGTGGTGAGCTAAAGAGGTAGCTTTGGAAGTGGTGAGATGTGGTTATATTATGTACATATTGTGACGGTAAAGAGAATAGGATACACAGAAGGATCAAAATAGAGTATGAGAGGGGAAAAAGAAAAAGAAAGAGAAACAGTAAGATGCTACCCTGAACAACCAGAAGAATGCTGTTAACTGAGTCAGAGAAGGCTGTGGGAAGAGTGGGTGTTGGTATCAAGACTAAGTGTTCAGTCTTGGATACATTCATATGCCTATTAAACATTGAAAGAGAAATTGTGAATAGGTGATTAGTATGTACATGTATAATTATAAATGAAGGCATCATAAGTATATTGATTATATTTAAAACCACAGACTGAATGAGATCACCAAGAAAGAGAGAGTATTTAGAAAAGAGACCTGAGGACTAGGCCCTAGGTATCCTAACATTAAGAAGTGGGGGATAAGATGGAATCAGCAAAGGGAACTGAGAAGAAGTATCCAAGAAGAAAGAAGGAAAATACAAAGAAGCCAAGTGAAGGAAGTAAATTAAAGCAGAATTGATGATCACCTCTGTCCAGTGCTGCTGTGGGTCCAGTATGATGAGGACTGAGAAATGACCATAGGATGTAGTGATGAAGAGATCATTAGTGATCTTGATAAGAACAGCCTTGGTAGTAGGTGGTATGTGTGGAAGGGAGTGGGAGGGTGGGGAGCTATGAAATCCTAATTAGAATAAGTTCAATGGGAAATATAGCAGAAGAGAGATTGGAGACTGTGAGAATAAACAACCATTTAAAAAGGTTTTGCTGTGTAGAGAAGAATTCAGGAGAGAGGAGAGAATAACTGTGACAATGTCTGTGTGAATTTGAGGTCTAGGATCGAATGAACACATGGAGAGGATGGCTTTTGCAGGGCCAGCTCATCCATAGCGATGGTATAAAGATGAGATACAGATAGGTTGATATATGGAGCGACAGAAGCTTATAGCTACAGCTGATCTCATCAACAAGCCAAAAATGGGGTGGGCAAGAGGGAAAGAACTCAGCGATCCAGGTTCAGAGGCCCGTAGAGAGGCTGGTAAGAGGTAGATGTGTGTAGTTCTAGTAACTGAATCTGACAGGACACCAAGTGGAGACCCCTTTTAAACCATGAGACAGAGTAGACCTGAGAGTCACAATTAGAAAGGAAGCTGTGTGGGAGCTGCCCTCACAGCCAGTGGCAAAAAAAAAAAAAAAAAATACATGAGAGTGGATGAATTCACTGAGAGAGAGAGGGAGCAAAGAGAGGAGCACAGGCCAAGGAGAGGGCCTGCAGGACACCCACATGCAGGAAGCATGTGTGCATGTGCGCTGCATCTTGGGATGGGGGTGGCAGCAAAAACAGAAAAAGATTGTTGCTTTATTTGTCAGTTCATGTTCACTTTCTTGCCCAAAGAAGTGAAGACAACTGAGCGTTCAAGAGAGGATGGAATGAAGAGCATTTCCTAAAGGAAGAGTATTTCCTAAAGGAAGAGTATTTCCTAAAAGTGTATTTCCATCAGCTGGGCCACCAACCTCAGGGAGGCCAAGGGAGTGAGGGAAGTGGTGGCTTAGTAAAGTCACCAGATTTAAGAAGGACACTGGCTTTCAGGGAACAGTTATAATATAGGCAGTTGGGCAGATGCCCAATTGCAGGGGCTTAAGATGGAAATAAAGAAATGAAAAAACATATGACACCTCTAAGGACCAAGCAAAACATTTTAAGAGAGTTCTAGGATGACATCGAGATCCTAGAGAAGAAGGGGCAAGAGCTCCCGGAGGTGGTGGTTTGCCCACGCAGTTCTTGGAGGGTTTCTGTCTAGGCTTCCTTGTAGCATAGCCTTCAGAAGCTCCATGGGGCAGATGGAAGTTCAATTCAAGACATTTAATTTGTCCCATGGCCTCCTGGCAAGATTGTACCCAATAAGAAAATGGGAAAGTGAGATGCATTTTGTTGTAAAATCCCCAGATCCATCTGTGTGGGAGCTTCCGTGGCTAGGAGGAGACGATGTGAAGCAGAACGTGTAGATATTGTCTGATGTCGCTTTCCAAATCATTCTCTTCCTCGCTTTTCCACATGCCTCTAAGTCTGGATAGACGTGTGTCTCTGTGGGATGTTCTAACAGAGTTCTATTCCACATGCGAAGTCCAAGAATTTCCTCTTGAGGATGGTGACTTCTGAGCTGCACCCAGCAACATTCGGGGAATAATAAAGCATTGTACTTTGGGTCCTAAAACATCTTCCTAGTGCCATCTTACAAAGGCCTTCATAGACACTCAGAGACCAAAACTTCAGCCATAGTAGAAAAAAACAGATTCACATCCCCTCTCCTACTATTTACTCCTCTTATGCTCGTAAAGAAGGTCCCATTAAACCTTCAGAAATAAAACACCAGAGAAAAGTTTTACTCTGGAAAGAAATTCTATTTTTCTCATATTTTAAAATATATGTATTTATTTATCAATACATTAATAAATTTATTAATCGATACATCAAAGTGTAGAAAAAAGTTTAAAAAAAAATCTCTGCACTAAAGCAAAGTCATTTTCATGTAATAAAGCAGATATTGCCAAGTACCTGAACCATGCCAATCACTGGGCCGTGTGCTTGACTTGTATTATCAGATTTAATCTTCAAAACAAATTGATGAGGTAGGTATTTACCGCTCCTATTTTATAGATGCAGAAAGGGAGACTCAGAGACATTCAAAGCCCCAAAACCAGGAGCTGGTAAATGGCAGAGACTGCTCAGAGGCTCACAAAGCAGGCCGGAGGTCAGTCACACTTCTTGCTCCAGGTGGGCAGGGGCCCTTACTAGAAGTGTAACCTTGGACAAATGACTAGATTCTAGATTCCCTGGGCCTCTGTTTTCTCAAGTAGAAGGCTGTGGGTTGGCAGGATCTCTTCCTTTTCCCTGGAGGATTCAGCAGGGAAGTGGGGAGGAAAGGAATCCTTTCTCATTCATCAGAAACAAGACCGGAAGAGAGGAGAAGTTGTGGGGCAGCCGTGGTCCAGGCAAAGGGCTGGCCTGGAATTTACAACTGGATGACAGCTGGGGGGCAGGGAGGTTGGGGTCAGGGTTCAGGCATGTGGGAGGGATAAGGTTGGCTTCACAGGCATAGGATTTCCCAGGGAAAGTGCTTCCTTGACTTGAAATGACAAGGTTAGCTAATGCTTTTGGAGGAGGGTGGGGGGCAGAGATGTGGCTTAGGTGTTGCAGTTTCTGGATGGATGACTGTTACTTCAGTGGAAGCAGGGTGCAGGAGTTTACGTTCCCACGCCTGATGATACATCCAGCAGTGCGTGGAGCCGGGCTGTTTCTTCACACATTTTTACTTTTGCTTTTCTGTAAGGAGTTCCAGTGTTATCGTTATGTTTAACAGTTATAAACACTCCCATTTATTATGAGCATACTAAGCACTGGCTTTACTTATATTTGCCTAGGAAATTTGTGCTTATCACCGCAACCGGGACAATGAAAGAGTTGTACAAACACTGCCTTGCAAGCCTGGGAGTGACTTGTTAGTTTGCAGTTATAACAGGATGTGATTTGGTTTCTCGGTCCCTGACTTTTTTCCTGGTGATTGAAGACTTCTCTAAGGTATTGACTGCCAGAGCTGTTAGTGAGTGAGTGTCTTCTCACTCTGTGTGGGGAAGTTTCAGGAGTAGGGAGAAGGGTGAATGTTTGTGAGTGCTGCATGGGACATACACTGCAGGAACGAAGAGGTTTGCTTCCTCCTACATTCTACTCAGCCATCGGCCCTTGGCCGCAGTGAACGCACAAATCACTCTTATAGCACTTCTGATACCATACAGTTGTTATCTGTTTATTGGGTGGTCTCCCAAGACTGTGAACTTCTTGTGAGCAAGGTCTATGTATCTTTTCTATATCTCTACATCCCTAACGCCTATGGCCCCAATAGGCTCTGGTTCATAATAATTCTCAGCGCATGTTGAACAAATGAAAGCCTTCTTATCTCAGCTCTGTTTCTGACGTGGTTTGTGAGCTTGTGAGCAGCTCATTTTTGGACTTTAGTTTTCATCTGTTACAATCCCAACACAAGTCTTTTCTCACAACTATAGTACTTTTATGACAAATAGTGTGATTCCTAACTATTCTGTTAACATTGTTCATTAAAACGTATACTATGAACAATGTGGGGGCGGGGCAACCCTCCCTTTTCATGTACTAACATATTTATACAATACATGTTTGCTGGCTTGTACCTGGTAGGATGTAGGACACACAAAAGTAGTTTCTCCATTATTAAAAAATATAACTATGCCATTTATTAAATAAAATATAAACCTGGCCTTCAATTCAAAGCTTTAGGCTGTGTCGGCCAATATAGGAAAGATTAAAGTAAGATAGGATAGTCATCATGAGTCAGACTTGATCCTGAATCAGTTAATAATTTTGTAAATTAGGCAACTTTTCTCACATCTTGTATTTGTGCTAGCATAGAGAGGAAAGTGAGCTAGTTTTGGCTTCCTAATTGTATACCCAAATCCTTTTCTTGTCTTGAAATGCTTTCTGATATTAAGCTGCCCGAGTTCATCTTTTTAGGACTCTTAGGAAGAAAAAGACACTTCCGCATACTAGAAAATTACCTAAATATTCTGATTAGGAAAAGTTGATAATGGCTTAGAACCCATTTAACTTAATCCCGGTTCATTGAGCATCCCCTGAGCAGACAGTGCTCAACAAGGGAGGGAGAAGACAGCGGGAGGGAGGGACCCTGGATGCGTAAATCAATAACAGTACGATTCAACAACACACCCAAATGCCACAGGGATTATCATGATTAAGCATCAGATCATCTGCACTGAATGCATCGGAAATTTAGAAAAAAGAGCACACTGCGTCTGAGAGTACAAAAGAATTGGTAATTAAACTGGACCTTGAAGGAGGGTAGAACCTGACTGAGATGCGGCTGGGATAATATTCCAACTTACAGCAGTGACCTTAGCAAAAGGACAGAGAAGAGCATGCCATGGAAGAATGGCTAGGTCCATCTGAAGGAAGAAAAGGTTTGTACCCAGAGGAATAGGAAATAAAGTTGGAATGAAATGTCAGGGCCAGATAGTGTTGGACTCTGAGTGCCACACTAAAGTGTTTGGATTCTAAACAAAAATGTATCCTAAATTTTTAGAAAGAGTAGGACGAATTTTATTCAAAGGAAATAAGCCAAGATAAATGAGAAAAGTTAGTAAGAAAATGTTAGATTACTTGAGACATAGACATCAGACCTTGAAAAGATCTTCAATTTCATCTGGTCCAAAAGCCTTCTTTCACAGATGGGGAAATTTAAGCTAAAATAAAGTCAAAACTTGCCCACGCTCACTAAGCTAGTAAATGGCAAAGCCAGAGCTAGAAACTAGTGCGGTGTTCTTTTCACACACAACCCGCCCCTGCCCCCTCCCCGCCCCGCCCCTTAATAAATTCAAATCTCCAGACTTAGACAAATCACATCCCAGGTTGCTCAAAGAACTCCCAGAACTGTTGTCAATAATCTTTGAAAAAGCATGGAGAATAGGAGAACTGTTAACAGACAAGAGAGGAACAAAGTTGTCCAATTCTCAAAAGAGGGGAAAAGGGCATATTATAAAAACTATAAGCCAGTCAGCTTGACAATTATCCCTGGCAGAATTCTAGAACAGAATTTTAAAAAGCTATTTACTCTACAAACATTATTATAATAATAGAAACGAAGGGGGAAATAACCCACAATTTCACCACTTTAACCCATCAACTGAACAGATTATTAAGTAGACTCTTTGTCAGTCTTTAGAAAAGCAGAGATCACTCAGAGCCAACCCGAAATCTCAGGAAACAAAACATGTCTTCATTTATTCCTTTTTTGATAGGGATATTAGACTGGTCGAAAGAAGAGTCATCAGAACCACACTTGTTTTCAGCATGGCATTTGACAAGACCCATCATAATCACCTCATGGGTAAGACAGGAACTGGCCACTGGCCAGCCAGTGGGTGCAACCCTGGCTGGGGCAAGAACTATACCTACAGTGTGTTCATTAGTGCATATATCAGACTGAAGAGAAACTATGGAGATCTCTTTTATACTTCCCTGATAGTGCTTTTGTCTATGTCTTTAAGGAGATGCTTATCAGATTTTCATATGACACACAGAAGGAAGGATAGCTAATACGAAGGGTGATAGGATATTACTACTAGTAATGACAAACACTGAGTACTTGCAATGTGCTATGACTGTGTCAAATACACTTATTCCACAACATTTTCACATTTAAACTGTACTACCCTGTGAGGCAGGTAGTAATGTTATCTTTATTTTAGAAATGAGGAAACTGATGCTTTAAGCGATCAAGTCATTTGCCCAAGATGATACAGCTCATGGAGAGGTAGAGGAACAAAATTCTAAATCCAGGTACATCTAGGAACAAAATTCTAAATCCAGGTAGCACCAGAGTCTGAACTAAACAATTCTAAGTAATTTTGACACACAGCTATGAGCTTAAATCCATATGATATCATAGGGCTTAACATGTGCATTATAATTCTATTGCATAATCAGATATTGGGCTGATCTGATCTACCATATCCACATAAATGATCTAGGAGTTTTAGCTGACCACAGGCTCCAAAGAGAAAACAATGAAGAGACTTAATCAAATTGTGTCTCTATTCATAGACGTACAGTGTTAAATCAAGACAGCAAACTGCTGGCTGTGTGATCAAAACACATTTTAAGATAAATCAGAGAAAGTTAACAAGATAGAGCCAGAAACCATGTTATATGAAAAATGGATTAAAAAAAACTGTTGAGCAGGCCTAAACCATCATATATTTAAGGAGCAGTCAGATAAAAAAGGCGGTTTTCCTCTAAAAAGAGAACGGAATATGTGGGTGGAAGTTATAAAGAGCCACACTTTGGCTCTATTTAGGGAAGAACTTTCTAACTATTGGAACTGTCTAGAAATATAATGGGCTGCTTCTCTGAGTGTTCAGTTCGCTATTGCTACAAGAGTTTAAATAGCCTGGCTGAGCCCTTATTATGAGGACGATGGGAGCTGGGAGGAAAACAGAGGCCACATAAGCTACTTTCCAAATCCAAAATTCTAAAACTCAAACTTAGATGTTAGTTTATCAGAACTTGGTTAATGGTTCTAGTGAATTTTCATCAAATAATATCAAATAATCCTTACACAGATCCAAATATGTTACAACAATATAGTTTGTTAGGAAGTAGGGGAGTTCCTACTTTAATTCCTAATTTAATTTGAAGCTACCTGAATTTACATATGCACGATCTAATTGGCAAAGACCCATCCATATCAGAATAAGAAGATAAAACTTATCACCTTTGGTTATAGTACACAGTTAAGTCTCCTGGCCACTTAACGCTGTCTTTTGACACTACAGAATTAAGAGATTTATAGTTCTTTATAAATACCTTTACTCCTAAGTACATATTATACTGCTTTCATTCAGTCTTGACCGTTTGGTTGATTTAGGGTAAAACGGTGCAATTAGATTATTGCTACTCCAGAAAGCTATTTTGAAGTGTGCTTGACAAAAGCTGATCTTGCCCATGCAGAAACAAAGGAATCCTCTGGCTTATTAGAAAGTTTGCGCTCAAATCTTTTTTTTCTTTTTTAATCAGAGCTGTTCTTGCCTGTGTGCCAGCGCCATCTAGTGACGAAGTGAGCACATTTTACAGCCAGAGAGAAAAACCCAGTTTTGTACAATCTGTGAGGGACCATCAGTCAGTCCTTTCTGCATCCCAGAATATTTGGATTGGAAGAAACCTTGGCGGGAAAGGGGAGAGGAGCAAACATTTAATATCTCTGTATCATCCAGAATGGCCTTTCCCAATATCCTAACCACAGATATCAATTTTTAGTTTAGTTCTCAGATTAAGCATTAATCCAACAGGCTGAGGCAGAAATCTTCTTCTATTAATAAAATGAAATCCTCTAGGACAAACTAAAATAAATGAATTAAATAGGAGGGATCACAGTGATTTTTCCTTTCTATTTTCTTTTAGTTTCACTTCTTTTCGGAACACATGGCAGGTTAAGACATGCAAAGGCATTTGACTGGAGACCTGTGGAAATGCTCAGAAATAGCCTCAGGGAGTGAGACTAGATCTGAAATGAAAGGGTGAGATAGGAAAATGCACAATTACTCTACAGTAGAGGGTAAGAACTTAATATTTTTCAGGGCAATGATTTTTGAGAAGTTGTTGCTGGCAGATCTTTTTCAGTTCCATGCTAATAACAAGACTTTACTTAAAATCATTCCATATTTAAGCACTGGGCTTTGAAGAGAAGGATATATGCATTCTTGTTCAGTTTTAGGATTACTTAGGATTGGGGATAATATTAAGAATATTCTATCAAATAAAAATATTATAAACATGAGATAAGCATCATCTCAAATACTAAATGTACTTGGGGGAGTTTGGTAGATGATTACTAAGATCCCTTTTCTCTTCTGAGAGTTTCCTAATCTGGGATGAGGCCATCCGCAAGATCGATAAGGACTGCCTTTGTGCAAGGGGGACCTGCACAGAGGACCTGGGGGTTGGCAGTGTAAGAGACTCCTTGTCTCTTTAGTTCCACAGGTGAGTCAAAGCAAGGTGATCTGGACCAGCGATCTAATCATTCATTATTCTCATCTGCTTCTCGTTCCTTGCATTCTTCAAATGGTTTGCATATTTACTTTATATGTTTGTCAAGTCTTACACATGGCTCTCTTTTTAGTACTCTCCAGTAAATGAAGTTTCTCAAAGGCAGGGAGTTTATCTTTTGCCCCCTATATCTCTAGGCATCTTGGCACTGACATATCTGAGCCCAACATTTGATTTGTCTCTTCGTGACACTAAATCCTGGACCGTGAGATCTGGCATCGACCTTGGAGGTCACCCTGTCCAATTATTTCATCTTTTTGATGTGAAACCGAGGTCCCAAAATGGGATGTGACTTTCTAAATATCCCTCAGCTAGTTAGATGAATCGGCCCCTCAGTCTCCTGACTGTTCTAGACATAAACATGGCATCTCAAGCTTCTCTCTCATGATGGCAGAGAGTACATGCCTCCCCTCCCCCAGCTGGAAGCAGGTAGCTGCCAACAAGAAACTGTTTGAAACAGTACGTGAATATTGCCTTCTCATGCATGTGAATATTGCTTTCTACTCCATAATATATATGTATGTTTTAACATTAAAACATTAGTGTTGTTTTTTTTCTAATAAGGAAAATTGGTACTGAGGTATAATGGGAAAGAGTCATTTATTTTCCTTGGCATAATGCTGTAAGCCTCGGAGTCAAAACAAAGTTGTCGCTTTGGGTGGAGACCTTGGAGTCTAGGAACAGTGAACATCTTTCTGCGTGTGTTCCTGGGCTCCCTGAAGCTACGTGAAGGAGGAAAGAGATCAGAAGGAAAGTAGGCAGGAGTGGTAAAAGCCAAGGTCCTATCTATTTAAAAAATTAATTGTTTTAAGAGCTCTATTAAAATAAAATTCACATACCATACAATTCCTCCATTTAAAGTGTGTAATTCAACGGCTTTTAGTATAAGGGTTCTGTGTCGTGAGAGAACAGGACACAGAAGGCATGAGAAGAGCTAGTGACCATTGTGTTACAAATGTACCTCACACAGTGATTTTTGGAATAGAAGGAATGGCAACATCTAGTTCTTAAACACAAGTTATGCTCTGTCTTTCCTCCTAGTGATCTATAGGGCATTATTAATCCACGGACGCACCCTTCCATTGCCCCCCAACTTCCCCTCACAAGCTGAACCAAAGCTCCATCCATGGACATTTCCTTGGTTTTCTGGGCAGAAACAACTGACCCCAGTGATGAACTTGCAGAAAAGAGCAATTCTTGAATTGGTGGGAGAAGAAAGCAAAGGGCCATGGAAGGGTCATATGTAATAAAGCAGTGAGCAACACTTCCATTTTAAAAAGAACATGAATTTATCCTAGGAGAGTACTTGAATTCCAATTGCAGCTGGGTGACCAGGGCTGGTAATCAGAAGTAGACAGGTTGAAAGCACACTGAGAGACGGCATAGAGTAGTGATTAGGGGCTCGGGCTCCGAAGCCAGGCACCTAGGTTTGGATCTTTGGTCTTTGGCCAAGTTAATTGCTGAGCCTTAGTTTCCTTACATATAAAAGGGAGTAATAAGAGTACTTACTTTATAGGGTTGCTGTGAGAATTATATTTGTTTATATATATGTATACAAAGAGCTTATTACACTATCAGGCACATATTTAGTGCCATGTAAGTATTTGCCGATTGTTGTACCAGGCCCTGTTCAACCTACACATCTCCCCTGCTTCCCCCTCTCCAAATACACACACCCAAACACACAGACACTCCTTAAGAACTTTGCACCAGCTGTTCACTCTGCATGGAGTACTCTTTACCCAGATATCCATTAAGCTTGCTCCCTTACCTCCTCCACATTTTTCCTCATATGTTACCTTCTCAATGAGGATATTCTGACTACTCTCAGCATCCCTTACCCTGATCTATGTTTTTTTCTATAGTTCTTATTACTTTATACCATATTATACAATGCACTTAATTTGTTACATTACATTATCTGTTTTCCCCACTCCCAGCCCAAGGTCTGCCCACCTACCCGCCCCATCCCCAGCTTGTAAATTTCACAAGGGCAGGGATTTTTCTCTATTTTGTTCACTGATGTATCCTAAAAGGCTAGAGACAGTACCTGGAACATGGAGGGCACTTACTAAATATTTGCTGCAATGAAAAATGGAAGAATAATTCATGTTGGATAATCTGTTGTCATTTCTTGACCTCGTCGGATGTGCTCCAAAGGAAGAGGTGAAAGCCCCCAACATGCCTGTAAAGGCCTAAGTGCAGACAGTACACCTTCAGCCTGCCCTTACCATCATCTTAGGCTTTTACTTGCTTCTCTCTCTCTTAATTTTGAAAATGATTTCTTTTAGAAGTGTTTTCCTACTTTCTGCTTTTAACTTCAAAGCTTCTCACACTCTTTTCCAAGTCATTTCTGTTGTCCCTTTCCGGATCATTCCTATTAAGTCCTTTTTTTACAATGTGATGACCAAAACCCTAATATGGCATTCCTAGAAGGAAAACCTCAGCCAGGAATGTCACAGCTCCAGAGCCTTTTCAGAATTCTCCATCCTCTAATTAGGATGGCCACACATCTCAGCTGCTGCTTTTGACTGCTGCTGTGAGCTGAATGTTGATGCCCATCATTGTGCCTAGATAATTTCCCTGAGCAGCTAAAACTAATAATCAGTGGTATTTTCAATAGAGCCTTTCCATTTAGCGTGGGTGAGTTATTTAGCACTTCGTTTTTTTCGGTTGAATTTAATTTTTTGTCATATTTCCTGATTAGGAAAATTTACGGATTCATGTTGATTTTTTGAAAAATTCCTTCCCAGGAATGCTTATCTCGGCTTCATCAATTGTTTCATCTGCTGATTTCACCTCTTAATTCCCGCTGGGTTGTTAACGTGTCAGACTTCAGCAGTAGGGCTGATTCTGGGGCTGCCTCGTTGCTGGCTCTTTTTCAGAACTGAGGCTGGGTCTTTATATTCAAGGCTAATGGGCACAAATGCAGCTTTTTCTCCCTTACTCCAGTACCCTCTTGTGGCCCCTCATCTCTTATTTTGCGCCTTCTTCCAGTCTTCTACTCCTCTTTTCTGTCAAACCCAGCCTGTGTCTTCCATATGAATTCCCAGTGCTCCCCATTTCTGGCTGGGAAACGTGGCCTTTAAAAATTAAAAAAATATATATGAAAATAATATTAAAATAATAGGTAATGTGTACTCTATCCTGCATCTCACCACTTACTTGGTTCTCCTTTCTCCTTCTAATGTCTTTACAGGAGATTGATTTTGTTCCCTCACAAATTTACCTCGCAGCTCAACTACCTATTTACTGATCATTTCCATGCTTTCCAGTGATAGGTCTCCTCTGCTCCTCTTCTTCACCATCCTTTCTCCTGGGGCATTTCCTCCCGCCCCTTCTGGCATTCAAAGAGCTAATGAAATCCACCAGGTGGGAGGGGGGCTGCAATCACTCAGGGCTGGGTTTAAGACACGTCCCTCTGGAACACAAATAGAAAACATTAAAGATAAAGTAAAATGTCTTGCATTTGTTTGGTCTTCCTGTGAAAACTGCCACCGTGGTTCATATGCATAGTTTCTACTCTGTGGCACTTTGCCTGGGACTACGATGCAGAAGGAAGCATTCCTAGTGCCAGACTGTCACATTTCAGTCATTACATGCAGAGAGTAATCCGTTGAAAGACTGAGAGATTGAACCCCAATGATTGAGCCCGTACCCTTGAGAAAGGTATGGGAGAGTATAGTGAAGGTGTTCTCTATAAGGATATTTTAGAAGTTCCATATCCATTATATTTCCTTAGCAAAATACGAGGTGGTTTATACTTAGTACAAATGCAAATACCTCCAGGGCCCAGGTAGATCATTTAAATAAGGATGAGAGATATTGGTCAGGTAACTCAGGTAAACCTGAGAGCCCATTCTCAGTCTAAATGGGTCAGCAGGGTTTGGCCACTTGTTGGCATACGAGAATACAGTGTTGAAGGAAAGCTGAAGATCCACATTATTTAATGGAAAATGCCCCAGTTTTAAAATGTCATCCATTTATAAAAACTTTTAAAAACTCTGTGTGTGCTAAAGTTCATCAGTTTGTAACTCCAGGCCTAAATGAACATTAAGGCCCTTTCCCACACTTGCTTTCTAAGTAGTTATACATCAAGAATAATAATAATAATAAATTACTAAAACATGCACAACTATTTTCAGTTTATAAAATACATTTCCTCCATATTAGTTTGGGATATAGCAGTATATTTTAAAAATTTATCTACCTCATACATATATTCAAACTGGTTCTCCCTAACCCCTCCTCTGACCACCAGCTCAGGCAAACAAAAAGCTTCAAAGAAATGACCTATAGGCCCAACTCCACAAAAGGTTGAGGACTTGGTCCTAATCTTCCCAGTTAACTTGCTTTGTAAAATCCATTCCACCTTTGATGAAGAGCTTATTCCTAAATTACTTAAACTGCTACTGTCCACTTAACAAAACTTGCTAAAGATAATCACAATAAAACACCATTAAAATGGACCAATTTCATTAATTATAGTAAATTTTAATCCTAAATGAAAGATTAACAAATTGAACTCAGAAGTGTTTTCGAAAAACAATGAATACACGATGAAGCAGAGTTGCTTCAAAAATGTAAGTATGGGTGGAATATTAGGAAACTTACTAGTTTCATTATACTCATAAGTCAGGGTTAAAAAATGAATATAGTAATAGAGTTTAAGAGACAGTTCATAAAATTTAACATCTTCTCCCAGTTAGAAGTTTATAGTAAACTAGGAATAGAAGAAATTTTTTAAAAGACGATAGTGTATTTAAAGAATATCTAGCACCAACTAGGGGCAAATGCGTGTCTTACTGCATTAAAGACTAAACTCCCTTTATCTTGTCCTGTATTCTTCAAAAATTTTCTGAGGTTTGGCCAATGCAACGAGAAGATAGAAAACTGCATTCTCTGTGTGTGATATGATTGTCGACATAAAAATCCAGAGATATCAGCTGAAAAGGTATTAGAACTAATAAGACATCCTCACAGTGTAGTAGGATATAATAAAAATATGCAAAAATCAATAGTTTTGCTAACTTAGAGCAATAAAAAATACAACAAAAACTATAAACTAGGAACAAACATCACAAGAATTGTGCAAATCTATGTGAATTTATTTGTGTGTATTTAAAGATATAAAGGACATGAAGAGATGTGTTTCTAAATAAGACTCAATGATTTAGAAAATTTTAAAAGAATTAGGACTTGCTTTATGAGAGAGCAAATATATTACAAAGTTATAATATTTATAAGTGTGGCATAGCGTAGGAATAAGCAGATAGATAATAGAATAGACAAGAGTATTCAAAAACAGATACACACAAATTTAGTTTTTGATTAATGGTAGCACTTTAACGTAGTGGGGAAAGAATGAATTATTCAGTAAGTGGCAACTGGTTAACCACTGGCAAAAAGTAAAGTGAAAAAAAGTGAGGATCCCTACTTCAAACCTTTTGTCAAGATAAATTTTAGAGATTGCAAATTTACACCCTGTTTTTGAGTGTAGTTTGGCAATATGTATCAAAATTTGAAATTTCCATAATCTCTTATTGAAAAATTCCATTTCTTAGAACTAATTCCAAAGAGGTAAATGGGCAAATATACAGAAATGTCAGTACAAGAATGTTTATTGCTGTAATTTTTGGAATAGTAAAAACTGAAAATGACTTAAATGTCTATCACAATGGATTTTTTCAAATGTATGTGTAACATACAAACCAAGAAATGTTGAGTCTGTAAAATGATGACTTTAAAATGATGAAATAAATTTATATTTGAAATAAAGAACGACCACATCATATTAAGTGAAAATATCAGGTTTTAAACATGTAGGTATTCTTTCGTCAATTTTTCTTTTAATGTGTGAAGGTATAGAAAATCCCAGAAGGATCTATAGCAAACTATTTCTTTTTTGTTTCCCATGGGTAGCTTCTACTTCTCTTCGTCGAAGATTCTTCCCCTCTCTTAGCTCTCTTTACCCAGGTAACTTCATTAGAAGAATATCCTTGTGGTCTTAGCTTAGACTTCTTGTGGGAGAAGGGAAGCAGCAGAAACCTGTCCCGGGTAAGCGTGCTTTCATAGAACCCTGTACTTGCTGTAATACCTATAAGCCATTCTGCACTTTTTTAGTTATCTACTCACTTTTCGCTTTTTTCTTTAGACTCTAACCTCCACGGGGGCATGGACTGCATGTGGATCAATCTTGTTCACTTCAGAACCTAGCAGTGTCTGGCAAGTAACTGTTATTTA
Source organism: Pteropus medius (assembly GCF_902729225.1). Classification (NCBI taxonomy): domain Eukaryota; kingdom Metazoa; phylum Chordata; class Mammalia; order Chiroptera; family Pteropodidae; genus Pteropus; species Pteropus medius. Next base: position 21,652,518 of record NW_024344240.1, read on the forward strand.
TTAGCTCTTATTGTATGCCAAATACTATGCTAGGTGCTTTAAATGATGTCACTACACCCTTACGTAGATATTATTATCATCTCCATTTTAAAGATGAGGAACCAGTCAGATTGTGAAGCTTGTCCCAAATGCCACTGGTTGTGCTGGGATCAACTCCCAGGCCTGTCTCCTGGCCACTACACAAACGATATGGTGATCAATAAATATTGAAGGAAATACAACTAACCGTGGCTTGAGGATCACTTGGTGGGGATGTTACAGTGGGGTTTAGCACTGGAAGGGTCGTTTGAACTAGAAGTCGTTTAAAGTCCATTACAATCCAGATACTCCCAAGCCCCGCCCACTACAACCCACCCGCAGAGCCTGGGAGAGGCAGGGGCGGGGCGCGTTTCCGGGGGCGGGGCGGGGCCAGCGCTGGTTGGCTGGCTTCGGGCGGAAGTCGGGAGGTTCGGTGGTCCGAAGACGCTGGCTTGTGACTGGGAGGGGGAGAAGGAAGGCCTGAGTAAAGGTTGCCTCTCCATCCTTTCCTTCTCAGGCAGCCTTGGAAAAAACCCAACACCCCGGCCCCGCGGCTAGCCCTTTCCCCCAGGCTCTCTCCGCTCGATTTCGCCACCGTTATGTGGGAAGCGAATCCGGTGAGTTGCCGGGCGGGATGGGGCGGACCCAATGGGCGGGGTTGATGGGAGAGGGGCGGGAGTGGGTTCCCGGGAACTGCTCCCCGTCACCCGCTTCAGGCTGGTTGTTGAGTTCCGGGACCTCAGGATCCCGGCCCTTGCGACTTTTCCAGTCCCCTACCTTTTAGAGTGGTGGAGATGGTTCGATGAATTCTCCGACGTTGTATTGCTTTCCTCTTATTTTCTTTTGCTTGCTGTGGTTTCTCCGCCTTCTTTCCCTCACCTTTTAAAACTTAGTGTTTTGCTTTCTAACTGGAGTTACTGGGCTTCGTACCTGTTACTCCTTTGCCTTAAGTGTACCTGCCAGTCCCACTCATCTAAAGCTATTCGACCCCTTTGCCTTGAATGGACCTAAGAAGAACCGTCAGTACTCCTTTTCCCTTCCTGGTGGACAGCCATTTAAAAAACTTGGGGAATAAGTCTATGTTCTAAGCCTCTAGATGGTGAAGTTCTTAGATGTTTCTTTTTCAGTGGACAGAACTGATGACCTGGAACATTCCAACAACTGCAAGTCTTGTCTCTCTCCTTGTCTGATTCTGGTATAAGCATTGTGTTTGCATGTATTTTTGTCTGTTTTGCTTTTATACATTTATTTAATGTGCAGCCCTCAACGAGTGGAATGTATTTGTCAAGCGTTTTTCATTAATCTCTTGTTGGAGTTGAAATCGGTTAGTAACAGAAAATGTACACTGTTTATACCTTATGAGTTGACTGAGAAAATGGCAGAGTCACATTTCAGCAAATTGTTGGACTAAATATGTGAAACTACCCCATCTGCTGAGATATCTGCCTGAATGTACTTTTTTTAACGCTGTTTGCATACTTGTAAAAACTCCTTTGATGTAATCAATACTTATTCCATTTCTGGAATATATTTCCAGATAAATTAGAGTTTATCGGTTAACTCCGTTAATTTTTAAAGTTTTTATCCAGTAGAAACTAGTCCGTTGGTATACATTTGTTGGTTGCACATGGTTCCATCCAGTTTATCATGTAACAGTGGTTATTATCTAAGATTTTTGGGGGTTCGTACCTATAATCTAATATTAGGCCACATCAGAGGAAAGTAATTACTGGTATTTGATTTTAGCAAAAATAATTTAGAATTATGAGAATGTGCTTTCTGCTTACATGTTCACTTTCACAGTTTATCAACAGCGTTCATTTTGTATTGTGTGTGTGTTCATTCAATTTTATTGGCAGTCTTTCTTGTCTCGATTTTCCCGTAACAAACCTTCTAGTCACACAAGTGCATGTCTTGGTCCAAGTCACATGTTTTAAATCCAATCCTTCACTATATTCTAAGCTCTATATGGGCGGAGATTCTTGTCTGCTTTGTTTACTATGGTGTCCTCAGACTACTGGTACACATAGTAGGCACTCAGTAAATGTTCGTTGAATTAACAAAAGTGGATTAGTCCTAGAGAGAGTCTTTTGCTCTCACTGTTTATTCTCCTTCCTCCATCACATATACATCAGCATTTGCTATTGGATCATTTGTATGTTTGTGAGGATTATAAAGGATTAATGAATGTCTCATAAATTTGGTTTGTTATATCATTATCTCATTTCTTCGTAAGAAATGCTGTTTTCCCTGAAATCACCCTAATGATTCTGCTTGATTTCAGTAGACTAACTTTCATTAATAGTAGTGAACCTTCCGCTTATAATCTCACTTCTCCTTTCAACCCTTATCATACCACCTTAATATGTCTTAATGCTACTGTTTTTACTTACTTACCAATACTGTTTTTCTTCCTATGAGCATATGACAGCTGTCAATGAAGACAGTTCAGTCTTTAAAAAGACAGCCAACATTTTGCATGTCGATTTCTCTAGTAATTTGTAGTTTCTTTTATTACAAAAGGCATGTGGATAGTCTGTCCAGCTGTGCTCATGGAATGAAAATTAATTTTAGTGTTACCCTAAGCCAAATACAATTGGGAAGATTTAAAAAACCCACAATGATCCTAAAGATAAATGCTGATGACTTTTACATTACCAATCAATTTAAATCACTATTTATCATTTCTTTTCATTGAATGAGAGAATAAATTCTGCTGTGTCAAGAAAGGTCACTGTAAACTGCTTTAATTAAAGACTTTTGCCTAGTTTCTCCCTGTATCTTTTTGTTGGCCTTAATATGCCACCTATGATCTGCAAAGATACCTTCTCTTGCAAATATACCTTCTGTGTGATACTATATTCCACTCACAAGTGTTTTGAGGAAATATTACACTGGGTTCTGGGTAGTTTCACCATAAACATTTTTGCCACAAGCATTTTTGTTGTGAGCATTTTCGCAGCAAATGTTTTCACCGCACAACTAAGCGGCAGTAAGACAATTTCGCCATGAAAGAAAATAACTGGTTGACAGTTTGGTTTCATTTCTCCATTGATGAGTCAAGTGCCTTCAGCAGACTTAGTATATTTAAGCTAGTTGTTAGTTTGGTTTCACTTCTTCATTGTTGACAGTTTGGTTTCATTTCTCCATTGATGAGTCACGTGCCTTCAGCAGACTTAATATATTTAAGCTAGTTGTTAGTTTGGTTTCATTTCTTCATTGACAGTTCTTGCAGTACTCTCATTTTTATATCGTATAAATCTTAGCCATATTGCCTACTATACTCGAATATGATAATGTAACAGTTTTGCAAATCTTTCAATGAGCACAGTCATTCCCTCCCTTCAAAACCAAGTTTACCAAGCTATGGCAAACATAAAAGAGGCAGCTACTATTGCACGACAGTCTTAGCATTAATTACCGATTTGTTAATTAGAAACTGATGCTTCTGTTAATGAAGGAAGGAATGGTAGTGCAAAAGAAAAGTGCAAGGCTGAACAAGGAGACAAATCAAGTAATTAAAATGTATACTATGAATGAAAAACTTTGAAGACAATGTGTTTTCATTTTTTGCAATAAAATCTTTGATTTTGTTATTTTTCATGTTTCATTATGCCCTTTTTAATACCCCTCTTTTATTTTTCTTTTATCTTTTACGGTGAAATTGCCTTACGGTCAATTCATTGTGTGGCAAAAATGCTTGTGGCAAAGATGTTTACAACAAAACTATCGAATGTGTTTATACTGACCCTGGCCATGGTAACATTCAGGGACAGCCACCCCTTCCAGGTGAAAAGTCTGCATGACATGATTTGAGTGGTAAATCACCACTGCGCTTGCAGCATTTTCTTAGGCATAAAAACCCAAAACACAATAACTAAGGAGCTACAAAAACTTTATTTAAGTACACAGTTTTCTTTTTTCAAGATAATCGTGAGGTCAGTGATGATTTTGCTGAAGCCTATTCACTGGCTAGGAACCTCGAAGTTAGCATAATGTCCCTGCCAAGACAGACCAGATTGACAGAAACAGCAGGCACACTCAGTTCTGGTATGAGCTCTTGGAAGTTCTCCATCCACCTGGGAGAGGTAGCCCTTGATTAATGTCCCCCAGTTTAGGAAAGTGACAGATTATATGTTAAAAGGAGTTGGAGAGGTTGCCATCACTGCTTTGACTCCATATACCCTGACTTTATCCTGCCTTCCTCTGTCTCTTTGTCATTGTCTTATCCTTTTTTGCTGGGATTGGAATAAGTAGATCAGTATTACATATGAGGGAGTTTCAGCTTCTCTCTGTCACACTGATGAGGGGAATTGAAAAATGACAAATATCAGTTCAAGATTACAAACCATCTATTACAATGATAAGACCTTTATAGAAAATGATAAGTTCCTCAAATTCCTCTGCACTTATTAACTCATACTATTAGAATAATCTGATAAGTTAGCCAAAGGAGGGAAAAATGATTTTCCCAAGACCATGCAGGTGAATAGACATCAGAATTAGATCAGTACTAACGTCCTTCTTCACCCATTCTGTTGCTTTGTGGTAACAACAGTGACAGTTGAGTGCTGGTGCCATGCTTTACCCACTGAGCCACCTTTTTCTCTGTTATTTTATATTCACAGCTTCTTCCAGACTCCCTTAGCATTATGATTCTATCTCCGTTTTCTTTCAAACTTCTTAAAAGAATAGTCTTATACTTTTGGTCATTGTTACTCGTAACTCAGCTTCTCCAGCCCTACTTCTGCCCCTAACATCTTACTTGCTAGGAGGGCACCAAAACCTTTCGAATCACCACATAGAGTGGCAGCCTTTGCATCTTCAACCTCTTCTGTCTTTTTGCAACAGCAATGCCTTTAGAGTGTTTCTCAGAGCTCTCTTTTTTGGTTTTCCTGAGACTACTCCTTTGGATTTGTTCTTTCTATGATTTATCATTGAATTATAATCTTGACTTAGCTGCATTGTCATCTTTTACCTCTGAAATGTTCTGACGTAGCTTTTTTTTTTTCTCTCAGCACATTTTGTTTTTGTGAGCTTCATAGCTTCAGATATCACTCTAGTGAATATTGCTGCCAAATGTACATCTTTAGTCCTGATCCCATTCTTGAGCTGGGTGATGGACAGCTCTACTGGTTGTCCCTCTGACAGTTCAAAGTTAGTATGTTTAAACCAGACTCACTGAGTCATTGATTTACCATTTCACTCAGTCAACAAATATTTAATAAAGTACTACATATAAAACACCATTCTAGACACTATGGAGTGGGTTACACACATGGATCAAATCAAAGCCTGCCCCTCAGGTGTCTTGCAATATACTTTGGGGGGAGAAAGTGATATCAGAGAGTACCTGGGGGACTAGGAAGGTTTATCGAAGTAAGTTAGAGTTGAGCTAGGTGTTCAAATTATAGAAGTGGTCTTACGGGAAGGTCAAAGGAAGCAAAATGACCATGGTCCACAAAAGTAAAAAAGAATGGCAAGTACAGTTTGGACAAAGTGGAGCGAAATGGAGAAGGTGCGTATCTGATGAGTAAAGTCTCAGTATGGGTATCCTCAGAGAATGAGGATGGAAGTGTTGTAGGCAGGGGGAGGATGGACGTAAGATGCATTTCTTGAAATGAAAGATCTATAGAGAACATAATATTCATGAAGACATGTTCCTAGGATCAACATAGAATCAGGGGCTCTTATACTATCTTTATCTTTTTGCCATTCTTTATAATTGTTCTAACCTTGGAGTTAGCTAAGCTTAGGGAATAGTGTGACATTTCAGTGTTTGGTGACTGGGGGCAGTACTAAACAAAGTATGCTACACTTAGGTTATATCTAATACTTCTGTGAGGTATGAATGAGTAAATTATTATCCTCATTCTTTTACTGATAATATTCAAAGACTCAACTTTTGCTGAACTTTCTTATTTATTTTATGGTGACATTGGTTAATGAAATCCAATAAATTTCAGCTGTACACTTTAACAGTAAGGCATATATATATTTACACTGTGTGTTCACCTACCATAGTTAGATGTCTTTCTGTCACCACATATTTGACCCTCTTAACCCTGTCTTCCTCCACTGAACTTTCTGAATAAAGACAGAGCCAGGTTTTAAGTTTAGAACTTTCTGGCTCCAGAACACATACTCTTTCCAGTCTTAACTTAGGATATAGGATTTAAAATGTCTAGAAAGGACCCATGAGGAAAGTCACAGGGAGTCAGAGATAAAGGAAGGATTCCCAAGCTGCAGAAAATCATAACCTTTTTGTGACACCAATTTCCATATTTTTAAAATTGTTTTCTAGTGGTGTAAAACCTGAGCAGGAGTAGAGAAATAATGTGGCCTTCCCGTGATTAGCATGGTGGATACAGCAGAAGGCCAAGGAAATTAGTCTAATAGTTTTTGGTTTCAGGGATAAGGCTAGAGGCACATGTTTGTAATGGAGATGAGATGGAGTGAGACAATATGTTGCATATGACCAACCTGGCCTAAAACTCTCAAGCAGAATGTTGAGGTCTTTGGCTTATGCAGCTCACCCTCTAAGAATTAGACCTGCTTCTGAAATAATGTATGATGGTCCTCATTTATTCATTGAGCACCTACTATAAGCCAGTCAATTCTAAGTCCCAGAGTTTACAGTGGTGAACAGAACAGACTAGACTCCAGCCCTCCTGGGTTTGCAGTGTGGTGCAGGGAGGCCGACTTTAAGCCAATAATTACACAAATAACATTTAAGTCCAATTGTAGTGAAAGCTCTAAGAGAAAGAGTTCACTGACAATGTATAATGGGAGGAGCTAGTACAAGACTTGGAGATCAGGTCAGGCCACCCTGTGCAAGTCACTTTTACAGAGATCTGAAGGGTTGAGCAAGAGTTAGCCAGGTAAAAGTTGGATGAGAGGCCAGGAGAGCTATTCAGACAACAGAAATAGTGGGAGCAAACACCCTGAGGCAGAAAGGAGCTAGATGTTTCAGGAACAGAGAGAAGCTGTGTGTGGCTGGAACACTGACCCAGGAGACAAGGACAATAGGTAGTAGGAACTAGGCCATGCATGGCTTTGTGGCACATATTTAAGATTTTGAACTTTATTCTTAGAGGAGTTGGAAGCCATTGAAGGATTTTAAATAGGAAGTAACATGAACATATTTGTGTTTTTAAACACAAATTATGTGGAAACAAAAGTAGTGTGGAAACACACAAGTTGTGTGGAAAATGAGTTGTGTTAGAGAGTGTGGTAGGGCAAATAATGACCTCCCAAAGATATCCATATCCTAATCCCCAGAAACTGTGAATATGTTATATTCACAGCAAAGGGAAATTAAGATTGCTAATCAACTGACTTATGATAGAATGATTAGTTTGGATTATCCAGGTAGGCCCAATGTAATCACAAGGGTCCTTAAAAGTGGAAGATAGAGACAGAAGAAATGAGTCAGAGGGAGATGTGACTATAGAAGAATAGTCAAAGGGATACAGTGTTGCTGGCTTCGGAGATAGTTAAGGGGGCACAAGGCAAGGAACATAGGTAGCTTGTGGAAGCTGGAAGAGCCAAGGAAATAGATTCCCCCATACATCCTCCAGAAAGGAATCAAGTCCTCGATTTTAGCCCAGTGGGTTCCATGGAAACTTGTACAGAACCATAAGATAATAAATTTGCGTTGTTTAAGTTTGTGGTAATTTGTTCCAGCAACGACTGAAAACATACAGAGGGACATCAGAAAGTGGTTAGAAAACCACGTTAGAAGGTATAGTGTAGTCCAGGGTAGAGATGAAGGTGATTTGAACTAAGTGGATGGTAGTGGAGAAAGAATGCTGAATGCTAGGTTTCTGGCACAGGCAGCCAGGAAAGAAATGTTTTCACTGAGATAGGGAGATTGGAAAAGGAGAGAGATGGTGGAGACCGAGAGTTTGGGGTCTTTTTTAGGTTTAATGGGCCAATGAGGCATTCAAGTAATAAAGTCAAATAGGCAATTGGATAGGGGAGTCTGGAGCTCAGGAGAAGGCTGGGCTAGAAATTGCAGTTTGGGCCTCAGCCCATAATAGATGGCTTTTAAATCATGAGAGTAGGTGAGATCCCTAGGACAGTGTTTCTCAAACTTCTATCATCCATTCAGACCATCAGTTTTAAAGAATAAAAATTAATGTTTGTATTTTCATTGAAAAGGATGAAATTTTTGCAGCCTCTTATAAAGTATGTAACTGGATGTAACTTGAGGATGTAGGTTAGATGTGCACTTTGATTTTTTTACCCTACAGTTCTACTAAATTAGGAAACCTGATGCTATAATTATAGATTGTCAAGATTTGCATCTGGTATTTGCTGGCTGTCAGATGTTATGAAATACCAAGATCAAATGCAAACTGAGAAATTATGGGAAGGTTTATCCCTGAAGACTATGCCTAGTGCTCTATCAGTTGCCAAATTGCACACTTATAATATTAAATAACTATAGGTATGAATCTTTCAACCAGCCTGAATGTTTGAAAGATAGGAGCAAATGGATTCTTAGTCATCGTTTGATTACTTCAGTCTCTGGAAAGTATCTGTTCGTGTTTTGTTGTAACACGTGGGTGTATTCTTTGTATATCCACAATAATAAAATTAGTTTCATTCTCTGATGAGTAAGAAAACCATCAGATTCTAGGAAGGAATCATACTCAGCCGTTGAACAATTTACAGAATAGTTTGATGACTGAAAAATCTGGTATCTTATAATCAGCTCGAGTATTTTGACTTTGAACTAGTAGATTCAGGTTATTTTGAGATGCTAATATATTTCAGCTATACACTTAAGCAGGCTTCTGGAAATCAAGAGTGACTTTTCTTGTGTTATTAGCATCATGAAGAAGTTTTTTTGTTGTTTTTTTGTTTTGTTTTTTATGGTGACATTGGTTAATGAAATCCAGTAAGTTTCAAGTGTACAATTCAACAGTAAGTCATATATATTTTGCATTGCATGTTCTGTCACCACATATTTGACCGCTTTTACCCCATCTACCTTCCCCCATCCCAACCTCTGGTAACCACTAGTCCATTGTCTATGTCAACGAGTCTCCGTTTGACATGCTTGTTTGTTGCTTTTAGGTTTATATCCCTCATATAAGTAATATCATGTGGTTTTCCACTTTTTCTGTTTGGTTTATTTCGCTTAACATGGTTATCTCAAGGTCCATCCATGTTGTTGCAAATGGCAGTATTTCATCTCTTCTTATAGTCAAGTAATATTCTATTGTATATATGTATTGCATCTTCTTTATCCAATCATCTATTGTAGGACACTTCAGTTGCTTCCATGTCCTGGCCACTGTGAATAATGCTGCTATGAACATCATTGTGCAAATATACTTTCAGATATGAGTTTTCAAGTCTTTGGGGTAAATACCCAGTAGAGGGATTATTGGATCGTATGGTAGAGCAATTCTTAGTTTTTTGAGGACCCTCCATACTGTTTTCCATAGTGGCTGTACCAATTTGCAGTCCCACCAACAGTGTATGAGGGTTCCCTTTTCTCCGCATCCTCTCCAACATTTGTTATTACTTGTCCTTTTGATAATAGCTATTCTAACAGGTGTGAAATGGTATCTCATTGTGGTTTTGATTTGCATTTTCCTAATAGCTCATGATATTTAGCATTCTTTCATATATTTGTTGGCCATTCGTATGTATAAATAAATGTTTTTCTCTTATCCCTCCTTTCAGAAACTTTTGTCAGCACATTTTTCCTTGACAGCCAATAAACTTGAGTGGGAAGAGTAATCTTAAAAAATACTGCCATTTTTTCCACAACATCTGCCAGCATATACTCTTGAGTAGTCAAGATTGCTGATATTCAATTTTAATTATTTCCTTCAACACTTAATTACATTTAGGAGGCATATTGTTGATTTATAATTCTTCCACATTTATAACAGTTTTTAGTTATAAGAGCAATACCTTTTTTACTATTTGTATAGCTTGTGTTCTGTCAGTTTTGAATGTATTTTACCTTTTCAGCCTCTGTCACAGCTCACAAAAGTATTATTGCTAAATGAAAACTATCATTCCCTACAATGAAAACTACTCTGAGTTTTCATTAATAAGCAGAAAAAAACATTATTGAGTACTTCTGTCTCATTACATATTATGTATATTACAAGAACTGATTCATATTTTCTCCATAAGTAGTTCAATTTTAAAACAATATATACTAAAACACTCATGTAATAATAATTATCCTTCCATATCATGTGCCATTGATATTATGTGAGTTCCAACAGAGTCATTTAATAAAGAAATTTTGTCAAGAGCTTGTTTTTTCTCAATTGGGCATTAAATTTGGATTGATAAGCTTCTTGGCAATATGAAGACTTATACCTGTTTTAGTTGAGGAATGCCTCTTTAGTTATAGTCTCTTCTCTATCCTTAGCAACAAAGCAAATTGATTGGGCTTTGTTTGAAACTGATGTGAAAGTTTACTTGGTTTTACTGAAGATACTAGCAGATATGAACTGATTAATACAGACTGAATATAATGAGATAGTATAGTGAGTTGTTAACTTCAAGGAAAATAACAATATTCATGAAAGTCATAATTTTATATTTCAACTTTGCAAATATATGTGAACCAAATTCTTTCACTAATTTTTCCTCTGAAAATGTCTATGAACTACTTCATAATTCTTGAGGACTGTGTTTTGAAGATGCTAGGAAAGACTAGAAGAGGGCCTATGACTGAGCCCAGGGAGTTCTAAAAATTACAGGCCGAATAAAAGTCAAGGTTCAAAGGAGATTGAGAATTCATGGCCAGATATCTAAGATGATCTGGAGAGTATGATTTTATGAAATCCAAGAAAAGAGTAATTCATGGCAGAAGGTAAATTATGTGGAGGAGAGGTTAAGTAAAATGAGGGCTGATAAAAAGTGCATAAAATTTAGCAATGTGAAGTTCACTGGAGATCCTAGCAAGTGCCTTTTTCTTTATTTTCCTCCTCCCTCCCTCCCTCCCTCCCTTCCCTCCCTCCTCCTCCCTCCTCCCTCCTTTCCTTCCCCCATCCCCCAGTGTGTGTGTGTGTGTGGAGAGAGAGAGAGAGAGAGAGAGAGAGAGAGAGAGAGAGAAAGAGAGAGCGCACGCGTGAGAACAAGAGCAAGAAGAATTAAGTATGGAGATGAGAGATATTAGGCCAGAAGTTAGAAAAGGTAAATTAGAGTGGATTTTAGAGTGCATGGAAAGTGGAGAGATAAACATAGTATATATAGACAGTTATAGTTAATAAGACACCAAAGAAGAGAAAATGGAATCCTAAAGGTATTCAATCCAAAAGAAGATAGAAAAAGATAAAAAAGGGAACAAAGAACAGGTGGGGCAAATAAAAAGCCAATAGTAAGATGATAAACCTAAGTATATCAATAATTAGGCCACAATATATACTCTAAACACTCCAGTTAGAAGGCAGATTGTCAAATTGTATTGAAAAGCAAAACTCAACTATAAGTTGTCTCCAAGAAACATACTTTGACTATAAAGACAAAATAGTATAAAAATAAATGGAAGGAGATATACAGTGCTAACACTAGTCAAGAGAAGGCTTGAATTGGTATATTCATGTTAAAGTAGATTTCAGAGATAATGGTATTATCGGGGTTAAAGAACATCATTTCCTAGTGATAAAGAGGTCAGTTAATCAGTAACATTCCTAAACATTTACACACCTAATCATAGAGCTTCAAAATACATGACTTAAAACTAACAGAACTGTAAGGAGCAATAGACAAATCCCATTACACTTGGATATTTTATTATCTCAATAATTGATAGAATAAGTAGTTAGAAATGAGCAATGATATAGTAGACTAGTAGACTAAAAACAACAGTATCGGCTAACTTGACTCAATTGACATTTATAGACCATTCCATCCAACAGCAACTTAAATACCCCTTTTTTTCAACTACACAGAGAAACTTTAACAAGATAGACCATATTTTGGGCCATAAAAGAAGTCTCAATAAATTTAAAAGAAACCAAGTCATATAAAGTGTACTATTTGATCAAAATGGAATTAAGTTAAAAATTAATAAAGGAAAGATCTGTAAAATTCCCAAGCACTTGGTAAATAAATAATATACTTTAAAATAACCCACTGGTCAAAGAGATAAAAAAGGGAAAATAGAAAATATGGAAACAACATGTCAAATTTGTGCTATGCTGCTGAGACAATACTTAAAGGGAAATTTATAAATAAATTAATGCCTGTATTGGAAAAGAAGAAATATCACAAATCATATCTTCCTCCTTAAGAATCCCCCCCAAAAAAAAAAAAAATTCAACAGGGGCAAGAAAATAAACTTTAGAGTGGAAATCACTGAAATGGAAAATTACAGAAAATCACTGAAACCAAAAGCTCTTTTGTGGGGGGAATATCAGTACAGTTAATAAACCTCTAGCTAGATAAATGAGGAGAAAAAGAATTACCAATTAAGAATGAGAGGTAACATCACTACATATTCTACAAACATTAAAGGATAATACGGGAATGTTTTGAACAACTTTATGTCAATATGACAACTTAGATGAAATGGACATACTGTATCTAAGACATAAACTACCAAGTTACCTCAAGAAGAAATGTTACATGAACAGCCCAATCTATTAAAGAATTTGAATTTGTAGAAAAAGCCTACCCCACAAAGAAAACTTTAGGCCAAGATGGTTTTACTGGTGAGTTGTAACAAACATTTAAGGGAGAAATAATACTAATTCTGCACAAACTTTCAGAAAATTGAAAAGAAGATAATAGTTCACAACTCATTCTATGAAGTTGTCTTTGCCCTGATGCCAAAACAAGTCAAAGACATTACAGGAAAAAACTACAGACTAATATCCCTATTGAACATAGATGCAAAAATTTTTTAAATTTTAGAATCAAGTATAACAATATATAAGAAGGTTAACGCATCATTATCAAATTGTGTTTATCCCCAAAATGCAAGGTTGCTTTAATGCTTGAACAGCAGTCAATGTAATTCACCATATAAACAAACTAAAATGAAAAACTGTATGATCATTCCAATGTATACAGAAAAACATTTGACAAAATCTGGTATCCATGATAAAAACTCTCGGCCATCTAGAAATGGAAGAGAACTTGCTCAACTCGATAAAGGATGTGTAGAAAAGGGTTAAACCCTGCACATTCTAAAGAAAGGCCTATTTCCATGACTGTTCTTTGCCTAGCTCCAGGGGACTGAGCTCTTAGAATCGATTGTCTAATGAGTGGATTTGCATGCCTGAGACCTTGAGCCATGCTATACCAGTTTGTCCAGATAGTTTATACTAACAGTGTGATTTATGGTGAATACCTGCTTTTTTCTCTGGAGGTCTAGAACTTTTGCAGCTGAGATTAGTCACACAGGTGCTATATGCTTCTCAGCAATATCATGACTAACTCCCAATACAAACCCTGCATACCTAGGTTCAGGTGAGCATCCCTGGTTGGCAACACTTTGCACTGGTTGTCATATATGGTTGCTGGAAGAATTAAGTATGTCTTGTGTAAATCTACTGGGAGGAGACACTTGGAAGCTTGTACATGTTTTCCTCCAACTTCACCCCATGTACTTTTTCTCTTTGCCTATTTCACTTCGTATGCTTTAATAAACTGTAACCATGAGTAGAACTTCTGAGTCCTGCGAGTCTTTCTCTTGTGAACCTGAGGGGTGATCTTGGGGACCTCTGACACAAGGGGCATCTACAAAAACCCTATATCTAACATCAAACTTAACAATGAAAGACTGAGTACTTTCTCCCTAATACTAGGAGCAAGGAAATGATGCCCATTCTTTAAGATTGTACTGGAGGTTATATCTAGTGCAATAGGAAGTAAAGTATATCTAGATCTAGATCTAGATATAGATGATCTAGATATAGATATATAGATTTCTATATAGAAAATCAGATGGAATGTCCAAAAATCTCATAGCACTCATAAGTGAGATTAGTAAGGTTGCTGGATACAGGATCCATATACAAAAATCAGTATATCTCTATGTACTACCAACATTCAGTCAGAAATTGAAATTTAAAATTAATTTTATTTACAATAGTACAAGGAATATGAAATATTTAGGCATGAATGATGTGTAAAATCACTAAGATTTTTAAAACATTACTGAAAAAACTTAAAGAAGACCTCTGTAAGTCAAGAGATATACCTCATTCATGGGTTGGAATACTCAATATTGTTAAGATGCCTCGAGACAGATCATTATGCAATCCCAATTAAAATTGAAAGGGCATAGAATAGCCAAAGCAATTCTGAGAACAAAGAACAAATTTGGAGTGCTAGTGCTACCTGATTTATTAGCTTCAAGGTAGAGAAAATGATTATTAGAACAGAATAGAGAGTCCAAAACTAGACCCACAAATGTATAGACAACTGATTTTTTATAAAAGTAAGATTCAGTGGAGAATAAACACTTGTTTCAACAAATGGTGGAATAATTGAATGTTCATAGGCAAGAAGAAAAAAAACAACTTTGATATATACTTTGTACCACATATATATGCAAATTAAAAAGGGATCATAGACCTAAATACAGCTATAAATTCTGTAAATTGCTGAAGAAAGCATAGGAGAAAACTATAAATTTTTAGACAAAAACAGGAGAAAAATCTTTGTAACATTGATTAGGCAATGATTTCTTAGATATGACCACAATCATGATCCATAAAAGAAACTGATAAATTGGACTTTATCAAAATTAAAAACTTTTGCTGTGTAAAACAGTGAGGAGAATGAAAAGCTAAGGCAAACTGGAGAAAATTTTTGTAAAGCATATATCTGAAAAAGGACTTGTACCTAGATATAATAAGAAACAGATCTTTTACCTCCTTAGTTAATTTCATTCCCAGGTCTTGTATTGTTTTCGATATAATTGTAAATGGGATTGTTTTCTTAATTTCTCTTTCTGAAAGTTCATCATTGGTGTATAAAAATGCAACTGACTTCTCAATATTAATTTTGTATCCTGCTACTTTACTGAATTCATTGATCAGTTCTAACAGCTATTTTTGGTGGAATCTTTAGGGTTCTCTTTATATAGTATCATGTCATTGGCAAATAATGAGAGTTTTACTTCCTTTCCAATTCGGATACCTTTTATTTCTCTTTCTTGTCTTATTACTATGGCTAAGACTTCCAATACAATGTTGAAGAGGAGTGGTGAAAGTGGGCATCCTTGCTTGTTCCTGATCTTAAGGAAAACACTTTTAGCCTTTCCCCATTGAGTATGTTAGCTGTAGGTTTGTTATATGTAGCTTTTATTATGTTGAGGTATTTTCCCTCTATTCCTACTTTGCTGAGAGTTTTTTATCATAAATGGGTGCTGGATTTTGTCGAACACTTTTTCTGCATCTGTTGATATGATCATATGGTTTTTGTCTTTCGATTTGTTAATGTAGTGTATCACATTAATTGATTTGTGGATATTGTACCAACCTTGCATCCCAGGAATAAATCCAACTTGGTCATGGTGTATGAAATTTTTAATATATTGCTGAATTTGATTTGCTTATATTTTGTTGAGAATTTCTGCATCAATGTTCATAAGAGATATCAACCTATAGTTTTCTTTTTTGTAATGTCTTTGTCTGGTTTTGGAATCAAGGTAATGGTGGCCTCATAAAAGGACTTAAGGAGACTTCCCTCTTCTTGAATTTTTTGAATAGTTTGAGATTAAGTATTAATTCTTCTTCAAATGTTTGGTAAATTTGCCTGTGAAGCCATCTGATCCAGAACTTTTGTTTTTTGGGAGGAGGAATTAGTTCTTAATAAATGGAATAGCATGGATGAATCTCAGAATAATCATGCTGACTGAAAGAAGCCAGACCGAAAAGGAAACATACTGTATGACTCCATGTATGTAAATCTTTAGAAAAGGCAAGTTAATCTGTAGTGACGTAAGGCAGTTTAGTGGTTGCCTGGATGTAGGGGCGGGGGCATGAAGAAACTTTTGGGAGTTATAGATATGTTCATCATCTTGATTATGGTGATGGTTTCATGAGTGTATACATTTGTCAAAACATCAAGTCATTTTTAAGTATGTGCAGTTTACTGTTTGTCAGTAATACCTCTATAAAGCTTTTTAAAAAGATACATATTGTTTTCTAATACAAAGTCTAGAAAGTAAAACTTTGCAAAATCCTTCACGGTGTTTGATACTAAGTAAAAGATACTGTGGTCCCAAGTGGAGGCACATTCTTGGCAGAATAGGAGTAGATGAGGGAACTTATGAGACTTGACCCTTGTGCTTTCCTAGAGATTTTACCTATCATTCTTATTTTTAATATATAAAGAAAGCCTTTCAAGTAATTTATCCATAATTTCTTATGAATTTTCTTTTTGTCCACTATCTCTGTTCAGTCGTCTCACCTCTTCTAGAGTCTCTTTATTGTTTCCTTTAGAATCTTTGCCCTTGAAGCTTCTTTTCAGATTGGTTATCGTTTTTTACCTGGCTGTAAGGGTCCAATCCTTTGTTTCTTAGCTTTTAAAAGGAATAGTTTTATTTAGATGTAATGCATACCACGCAGTTCGCCCACTTAAAGTGTGTGATTCAATATTTCTTTTAGTAGATTCACAGGGTTTTGCAGCCATTACCACAATTTAATGTGAGAACATTTTCATTACCCAAAACGCAACTCCTACTCATTAACAGTCATTCCGCCTCCTTGCCAGCCCTAAACAATCACTAATGTACTTTCTGTTTTTATGGATTTGCCTGGTTTGTGCATTTCAATGGAATCATCTAGTATGTGGTCTTTTGCATCTTGCACCTTTCACTTAGCAAAATGTTTTTAAGGTTGATGCATGTAGTATTAATGCTTCATTCATTTTTAAGGCTGAATAACATTCCATTATATATAAGTACCATATTTTTTCCCCCACTTTTTGGATATTGTGAATAATTCTATGAATATTTATATACATGTTTTAGTGTGAATGTATATTTTTTCTCTTCTTGGGTATATACCTAAGGTAGTATATATTAACTCTATGTTTAACTTTTTGAAGAACTGCAAACTTCTCTAAAGTAGCTGCACCATTTTACATTCCCATCAGTAGATATCTTACAGTGTGTGAAGGTTCCAATTTCTCCACATTCTCAAGTACACTCGTTATTTTCTGTCTTTTTGATTATGGACATCCTAGTAAGTGTGAAATGGTATCTCATTGTGATTTTGATGTGCATTCCCTGATGACTGATAGTACTGAGCATTTTTTCATGTACTTATTGGTAATTTGTATGTCTTCTTTGGAGAAATGTCTATTTAAATATTTTGTTCATTTTTAAATTGTATTATTTGCCTATTTTTTAATTGAGTTGTAAATGTTCTTTATTCTGGGAACAAGTCTTTTATCATATATGTGATTTGCAAATATTCTCTCCCTTTTGTGGATTGTCTTTTCACTTTCTTCAAGATATCATTTGTAGTACTAAAGATTTTAATTTTGATATAGTCCACTTTACTTGTTTTTTCTTTTGTTGCTTGTGTTTTTGGGGTCATGTCTAAGAAACCACTGCCTAACCAAAGCTCACAAAGACTTTTTATGTATGATATAAGTTAAGTAGGGTCCATTCTTTTGCATGGGCATATTTAGTTGCCCGAAAACTATTTGTTGAAAAGACTGTTCTTTCCTCCATTGAATCGACTTAGAACCTTTGTTGAAAATCCATTGACCATAGATGGAAGGGTGTATTTCTAGACCCTCAGTATTGTTTCCTTGATCCATATGACTGTCCTCAGGCCAGTCCTACACTTTCTTGTTTTCTGCAGCTTTGTATTAAGTTAGAAATCAGAAAGTATAAATCTCCCAAATGTGTTCTTTTTCAAGATTGCTTGGCTATTCTGGGGCCTTTGCATTTCCATATAAAATTTAGGATCGGCTTGTCAATTTTAGCAGAAGGTCAGAAGGAATTTTGTTAGGTATTGCGCTGAATTCATAGATCAATTTGAGAAGTCTTGTCATCTTAATATTATGTCTTCTGATCTATGGGATGTCTTCTTATTTACTTGGATTTTCTCTAATTTCTTTCAACAGTGTTATGAAGTTTTCAGTGTATACATCTTATACATATTTTGTTAAACTTACACCTAAGTATTCTATTCTTTTTAATAATTAATTAATTTTTTATGCTGACATTGGTAAATGAAATCCAATGAGTTTCAGCTATACATTTTAACAGTAAGGCATATATGTATTTACACTGTGTGTTCACCTCCCATAGTTAGATTTCTTTCTGTCACCATATATTTGACACCCCTTACCCCATTTACCTCCCCGCTGCCCCTCTCCCCTATGCTCTGGTAACCACTAGTCTATTGTCCATGCCCGTGAGTCTCTGTTTGTCCTGTACATTTGTTGCTTTTAGGTTTATATCCCACATATAAGCAATATCATGTGATTTTCAACTTTTTCTGTCTGGCTCATTTCGCTTAGCATGATTATCTCAAGGTCCATCCACGTTGTTGCAAGTGGCAGTATTTTATCTCTTCTTATGCCTAGTAATATTCCATTGTATATATGTACCACAGCTTCTTTAGCCAATCATCTATCGCAGGACACTTTGGTTGCTTCCATGTCCTAGCCACTGTGAATAATGCTGCTGTGAACATCGGTGTGCAAATATCTTTTCGGATATGAGTTTTCAAGTCTTTGGGGTAAATACCCAGTAGAGAGATTGCTGGATCATATGGTAGATCAATTCTTAGTTTTTCGAGAAACCTCCATACTGTTTTTCATAGTAGCTGTACCAATTTGCAGTCCCACCAGCAGTGTATTAGGGTTCCTTTTTCTCCACATCCCCTCCAACACTTTTTATTACTTGTCCCATTGATAATAGATATTCTAACAGGTGTGAGATGGTATCTCATTGTGGTTTTGATTTGCATTTCCCGAATAGCTAGTGATGATGTTGAGCATCTTTTCATATATTTGTTGGCCATTTGTATGTCCTCTAGGGAGAAGTGTCTGTTCAGGTCCTCTGCCCATTTTTTGATTGGATCATTTGTTTTTTGTTATTGAGTTGTATAAGTTCTTTGTGTATTTTGGATATTAGGCCCTTATTGGAGGCATTGCTTACAAATATATTTTCCCATTCAGATGGTTGTCTTTTTACCTTGTTGATAATTTGTTTTCCTGAGCAGAAGCCTTTTAATTTGTTGTAGTCCCATTCATTTATTTTTGCTTTTACTTCCCTTGCCTTTGAGTTCAAATTCATTCTTTAAGTCCAAGGTCCTTGAGTTTAGTTCCTATGTTTTCTTCTATGCATTTTACTGATTCCAGTTTTATATTCAGGTCCTTAATCCATTTTGAGTTAATTTTGGTGTGTGGTGATAGACAACAGTCTAGTTTCATTGTTTTGCAGGTGGCTTTCCAGTTTTCCCACCAATATTTTATTGAAGAGGCTTTCCTTTCTCCACTGTATGTTTTTGGCTTTTTTGTCAAAAATTATTTGCCCATATAAATATGGGTTTACTTCTGGACTCTCAGTTCTATTCCACTGTTCCGTGTGTCTGTATTGCTGCCAATACCATGCTGTTTTGATTACTGTCTTTTTGTGGTATAATTTGAAGTCAGACAGAGTGATGCCTTTAGCTTTGTTCTTTTTTCCTCAGGATGGCTTTGGCAATTCTGGGTCTTTTGTGCTTCCATACAAATCTGATGATTTTTTGTTCTATTTCTTTAAAAAATGCTGACAGGATTTTGATGGGGATTGTGTTAAATCTGTATAATGCTTTAGGTAATAAGGTCATTTTAATTGATTCTTCCAATCCAAGAACATGGAATGTCTTTCCATTTCTTTGTATTTTCTTCAATTTCTTTTAATAAGGTCTTATAGATTTCATTATATAGGGCCTTCACATGTTTCATTACATTTATTCCTAGGTATTTTATTCTTTTTGTTAAAGTTGCAAAAGGAATTATTTTTTCCACTTCTTTTTCTGACACTTCATTATTAGAGTATAGGAACACTATAGATTTTTGAACATTGATTTTGTATCCAGAAACTTTATTTGCTTATTGTTTCTAGTAGTGTTCTTGTGGAGTCTTTAGAGTTTTCTATATAGAGAATCATGCCATCCGTAATTAGTGACAGTTTGACTTCTTTGTTTCCTATTTGGATGCCTTTTATATCTTTCTCTTGCCTGATTGCATTCGCTAGGACTTCCAATGTTATATTGAATAACAGTGGCGATATTGCCAGCCTTGCCTTGTTCCTGATCTTAGAGGAAAAGTTTTTAGTTTTTCACCATTAAGTATAATGTTGACTGAGGGTTTGTCATATATGGCCTTTATTATGTTAAGTTACTTCTATACCGATTTTGTTACGTGTTTTGATCATAAAATGGATGCTGTATCTTGTCGAAGGCTTTTCTGCATCTGTTGATATGATCACATAATTCTTATTTTTTAATTTGTTTATGTGGTTTATCACATTAATCGATTTGCATATGTTGAACCATCCTTGTGCCTCTGGAATGAAGCCCACTCGATCGTGGTGTATAATCTTTTTAATATGTTACTGTATTCGGTTTGCTAGTATCTTATTTAGGATTTTCGCATCTGTGTTCATGAGAGATATTAGTCTGTAGTTTTCTTTTTTTGTGTTATCTTTACCAGGTTTTGGTATCAGGGTAATATTGGCCTCATAAAATGAGTTAGGAGATATTGCCTCCTCTTCGATATTTTGGAAGAGTTTGAGGAGAATAGGTGCTATTCTTTGAATGTTTGGTAGAATTCACTGGTGAAGCCATCTGGTCCTAGACTTTTACTTTTAGGTAGGTTTTTGATGATTGTCTCAATTTCCATACTGCTGATCGGTCTATTTAGATTTTCCAGCTCTTCTTGATTCAGTCTAGGAAGATTGTATTTTTCTAAGTACTGGTCCATTTCTTCTAGGTTATTAAATTTGTTATTATATACTTTTTCATAGTATTCTTGCATGATCCTTTTTATTTCTGTGATGTCAGTAGTAATTTCCCCTCTTTCATCCCTGATTTTGTTTATTTGTGTCCTTTCTCTTTTTTCTTTAGTGAGTCTAGCCAGGGTTTTATCAATTTTATTAAACTTCTCAAAGAACCAGCTCCTCGTATTTATTTTTTCTATTATTTTGTTTTGTTTTATCTTCAATTTCATTTATTTCTGCTCTAATTTTGATGATTTCTTTCCTTCTACTGACTTTAGACCTCATTTGTTCTTCCTTTTCTAGTTTTTTTAACATGAAGCATTAGTTGTTTTGGGGGCTCATTCTTGTTTTTGGAGATAGGCCTGTAATGACATGAACTTTCCTCTTATGACCACTTTTGCCATATCTCAAAAGTTTTGATACGTTGTATTGTCATTATCATTCGTTTCTATGTATCTCTTGATCTCCTTTTTTATTTCTTCTCTGACCCAGTTATTCTTCAGTAGCATGTTGTTTAATCTCCATGTATTTGTGGTTCTTCCTGATTTCTTTTTGCAGTTGATCTCTAGTTTCAAAGCATTATGTTCAGAGAGTATGGTTGTTATGGTTTCAACCCTCTTATATTTGTTGAGGCTATTTCTGTATCCCAATATGTGGTTGATTCTTGATAATGTTCCATGTGCACTAGAGAAGAATACATAACCAGCTGTTTGGGGATGGAAAGCTCTATATATGTCATTTATGTCCAGTTGGTCTAATGTGTCATTTAAAGATGTTATTTCCTTTATTGACTTTCTGTTTGGATGATCTGTCCATATCCGACAGGGAGGTATTTAGGTCCCCTACTACAATAGTGTTTTGGTCTGTTTCTCCCTTTAGGTCTGTTAGTAATTGCCTTATATATATTTGGGGCTCCCTTATTGGGAGCATAGATGTTAGTAAGTGTTATATCTTCTTGGTGCATGATTCCCTTTATCATTATGAAGTATCCCTCAGTATCTTGCTTTACCATTTTATTTTGAAGTCTATTTCATCCAATATTAGTACCACTGCTCCTGCTTTTCTCTGAATGCTATTTGCTTGAAATATCATTTTCCACCCTTTCTCTTTGAGTCTATATTTGTCTTTGGAACTGAGATGTGTCTCCTGGAGGCAGCATATGGTTGGGCTTTGTTTTTCAATCCATTCTGCAACTCTGTGCCTTTTTATTGGTGAGTTCAGTCCATTTACATTTAGGGTGATTATCGAAATATGAGGTCTTCTTATAGCCATTTTATCTTTTGCTTTCTGGTAGCTCGGTGTTTCCATTGCTTCCTTGTCCTTGTGTTTCTGTTTGTTTTTTTTTTGTTGTTGTTGTTGTTTTTGGTTGGCTTTTGTGGGTTTTCCCTTTGGTCCTTTTTGTTTTATGTTATATACTTCAGTTCTAAACCTTTGGCAAGTGGTTACCATTATGAGTATGTAAAGGATAGTTATATATATATTCATCCATTTTCTTCTACGTGTGCCTTATCTCTGTTCTCCTTTGTGTATTTGGATCTTTTGATCCTCCCCGTTTTCAGTCATTGTTGTCTCAATTTATCCCTATGTATGCTGAATGTTCATTACTATCTTGCTATAGCAACTCTCTTATTGTTTAAGCTTATAATGCCCTATTCTCAGTAAGGATTGCACTCCTCTGCTTCTATTAGCCTGCTAGTCACCTTACTCCTAATGTATTTTTTTTGTCATTTTGTTTTAGATAAGCTGACCCCTTTCAGTATTTCCTGTAATGCAGGCCTCATAGTGGAGAATTCCCTCAATTTCTGTATGTCTGGAAAGGTCTTTATTTCTCCTTCATATCTAAAAAAGAACTTAGTTGGATACATTATTCTTGGCTGGTAGTTCCTTTCATTTAATAGTTTGAATATTTAATTCCACTCCTTTCTGGATTGTAAGGTTTGTGCCGAGTAGTTCGATGATAATCTAATGGATTTTCCTTTATAGGTTACCGTCTTCTTTTCCTGGCTGCCCTGAGAATTCTTTGTTGTTGATTTTTGATAATTTTAATACAATGTGTTAAGGCTTTGGTGAAGGCCTTTTTGGATTGTGATAATTGAGTGTTCTGTTGACTTCTTGAATTCCAAGCTCCAGCTCATTCCTTAGATTTAGGAAATTCTCGTCCACTGTTTGTCTGAAAATGCTTTCCAGTCTCTACTCCTTTTCCTCGCCTTCGGTAATGCCCATTATTCTTATGTTTCCTCTCCTGATGATATCAACTAGTTGTTGTATTTCTTTCATTATTTTTCATTCTTCAGTTTCTCTCTTCATCCAATTTATTTCTAGATTTCTGTCTTCGATATCACTGATCCTTTCCTCCATTTGTTCGACTCTATTTCCCAAGCTTGCTATTTCATTTTTCAACTCTTGCAGTGTGTTCTTTAACTCCAGAAGTTCTGTTCGGTTCTTTTTGAGAGTTTCAGTCTCCTTGCTAAAGAACTCATTCTGCTCATCTAGTGGTTTTTTCGATTCCTGAAATCGTCGATATGATTCATTTCGGATCTCATTGAGGTTTTCAAAAGTACCAACCTGAATTCTCTGTCATTTAAGTCACATATTTCTATGTCTGTAAGCTTATTTTCTGGAGATTTTTCTCTTTCTTTCTGAAATGCTTTGTCACCTCAGTTGTTCATGGTGTTTAATGGACTATTTCTGCACCTGGGCATTAATGGAAGTATATTTTACATTTTTTCCAGAAAGAAGATTTCTATTTATATAAAGGTCTCTCTAGCCTATTGCAAAGAAGGCGTTTTTCTTTTGGTTTCCAGTAGGTGGCATCTAAGCCTCTTGGATCCCTGCTTTATATAAAGCCTTATTAATGCCTTTTATTTTCTTACAGATATTTAATCATGCCTGCTACCCTCATTCTCAGTCCCTGTCATTGTTAGCGACAGTGTTGGTAGCGTTTGCTCAGATTCCCCTGGAGCTCTGTGGTGTTTGGTCAGAAAATATGGGAGGAGGAGCCCTCTGGGTTGGGGGTTGGGAGCTGCGGCTCAGCCTCAGTGTTGCAACCGCGGCTGATAAAAATCAACTGTTGTTTTTCTGCTATCCCACTTCTCTGCTTTCTGCCCTGATGACTGGGCCTTGCCGCTGGCTTTGGGGAGCTCACAGCTTTCTCAGGCAGGGCTGATCAGGGAACTCATCGCTCCTTCTCCCCTCCCCCTCTTCCTACAGGTAGCTCCGGTGGCTGTGCAAGGCAGCTTCTTTGTTTCTCCCAGCCCACCGCCCAACACCCAGGGTTCTGACTTGTGGTAGTTCTTATGTGCGGATCCCACATTCAGACCTGCTGGTGTGCAGTTTGGATGTTTTTTGTTGAGTTTTAGATGTTCAGCTTATTTTTTTTTCAAGGGGAGAGATCTGGGGACGTCTTTTACTCTGCCATGTTTCTGACTTCAACCTTGTTTTAGTTTGGGCGACGACACGGGACCAAAGACAGCTGCTGCGTATTCCAAGACGAGCCCTAAAAGCAGGGGAAGGTATCCCACTTTCTAAGTATTGTATTCTCTTTGGCACTATTGTAAATGGAATTGTTTTCTTAATTTATTTTTGGAATGTTCATTATTAATGTATAAGAATATAATCGAGTTTCACATATTCATCTTTTATCTTCAAACTTGCAGAACTCTTTAGTTATAATAGTTCTTTAGCAGATTTTTTTAGAATTTTCTTTTTTTTTTTTAAAGAATTTTATACAAAATTATGTCATCTGCAAATAGAGAGTCCTACTCTCTTCTATCCAACCTGGATGCATTTTTATTTCTTTTTCTTGGATAGTTGCCCTGGCTAGAACCTCCAGTACAGAGTTAAATAGACGTAGTGAGGGCAGACATCTTCATCTTGTTTCCATAAAGTATTCAGTCTTTCAACAGTAGGAATGATATTAGCTGTGCGGTTTTTGTAGATGTTCTTCATCAAATTGAGAAAGTTCCCTTCAGTTCTAGTTTGTTGACCATTTTTGTCATGAAAAGGTATTGGATTTTGTCAAATTTTTTGTGTACTTAAATGATTGTTTTTTTTTTTTAATTTTATTAATGTGGTGCATTACATTAATTAATGATTTGTATGCTAAGCCAACCTTTCATTTCTAGGAAAAGTATCATTTGGTTATGGTGTATACAAGTTTTTATGTTTCTGCATTCAGTTTGCCAGTATTTTGATGAAGACTTTTTTTCTTCTATATTCATAGAGGACACTGCCCTCTTGTTTTCTCTTCTTGTGATGTCTTTTTCTGTATTTTTTTTTAAAAATTCTTAGTTTGTTTTAATCAGAATTCATATTGTCAGCCTCAAAGCATGTGTTGAGAAGTATTCCTTCTTTCATTTTCTACAAGAATTTGTGAAGCATTGGTATTTGTTTCTCATTAAATAATTGGTAGATTTTTACCAATGAAGCTTTTTACCTGGGACTAGACTTTTCTTTGTGGAAAGTTTTAAACTACTAACTTGATCTTGTTATTTATTATAGGATTGTTCAGATTTTCTCTTTATTCTTGAGTCAGTTTAATCATTTGTGTTTATCTGGAAATTTGCTCATTTTATCTAAGTTATTTAAATTCTTGGGATACAGTTGTTTATACTATTCCCTTATAATCCTTTTTATTTTCTTTAGATCAGTACTGATGTTTCCTCTTTGATTTCTTGTTATAATTTGAGTCTTCTCTTTTTTTTTTCCTTGTCAGCCTTCTTAAAAGTTTGTCAATTTTATTTTTCTTTCTAAACCAACTTTTGGTCTTGTTGATTTTTTTCTATTTTCTAGTCTCTACTTCTTTTTTTCCTTTCCCTTCCCTTTTTTATTTTCTTTCTGCTTGTTTTGAGTATAGTTGCTCTCCTCTTTCTAGTTATTTAAGGTAGATTGTTAGTTTTTGATTTAGAGATTTTTTTTTTAAATATAGGCATTTATAACTATAAATTTTCTTCTGAGCACTGCTTTAGCTGCATCTCATAAGTTTTGATATGTTGTGTTTTAATTTTGATTGACCTCAGCATACTTTTTAATTTCCCTTGGGATTTAATTTTTAACCCATTGGTTATTTAGTAATGTGTTTAATTTCACATATTTATGAATTTCTCAAATTTTCTATTATTGATTTGCAATTCCATTTTGGTTAGAAAACATACTTTGTATGGTTTCATTCTTTTTCAATGTATTGAAACTTATTTTATGGCATAACATATCGTAATGTTTCATAGTTGACTACAATCGCAGGAGAGTTGTTGGCTCTCCCTGGTTCTCTATGTTAAATTTCTGGGTTCTCTGCCATTCTGCATATATCAGAGCTTTAGGCTGCTCATTAATTGTTTTCCATCCTTTTTTTTTTTGTAAAGCCCTTAGGCATGAGATTCTCTACTTTCTGTTTCAAATAAAGTCAACCCCCTCAGGTGAAGATGTAGAGCTCTTTGTCCTTATAGCATGCATGCCTTTCCCCTGCAGTAGAATCCCTGGAGCTGGGGCTGGGGACCAACTTTTCCCAGAATGACACCCCAAATATTTATCTTAATGATTGCCTTAAAACTTATCCTTCCATTTTTTCTGGTTATTTTCAAAAGAAAAACTGAATTTAGGTCACTCTTGCTTTCTTTCTCTCATACCAAAATGGCCACATGACATAAACAACAATAGAAGGAAGAAGCAGGAGTTGTGAATAGTTAACCTGTATAATCGATTTTAAATTTTAAATTATTGACTTTAGTATCTAGTTGACATATGTAAAGAATATAATGGATCCTAAAACTGAAGCTCTTGATCATACGGTGTTCTATTTTTTATTTCCTAGCCAGTCAACTTTAAAATATGAAGGAAAAATTCAGAAAATAATCATAAAGCAACTTTAAAACATGAAGGAAAAATCCAGAAAATAATCATAAAGCATTCCTTGGAGAGAGTTTCAAAACATGAACATAAAATAACAAGCCCCCTTCATTGTGCTCAGGTGCTGTACTTGGTACTTTACTGCATTGTCTCATTCACTCCTAACTGCAAACCAATGAAGAAGGAGCCTTTACACTTCGATTTTGAAGAGGAAACTCTAGCCTAGGCAAGGTAATAGAATCTTATTCAAGGTTACACAGCTTCTGGAAACAGGATAGACATTTTCAATAATGAAATTAAAAGTAAATATTTTCTAAATGACCCAAGTAGTATATATTCTTTGTACCAAAAAAAAAAAATCAACTGTACAGTAAGTCAAATTTTCAATGGTTAACCCAGGAGAAGGAAGGTGAGAACATACCAGGAATGAAAGTGATGGTCAAAAAGCTCTTTAGCTTTATCTTGAATGTTTTGATTTTTTGCAAAGACCACGTTTTCATATATTAGTTGTATAAATTAAATTAGTAATTAGAAATCTTTTTTTCTGTCCTCATTAAAGAGTGAGGACAGAAAGCCACATTCCAGATAAAGTTTTATCTTCTTTGACTAACCTCTTTGCCCCTTTTCTGATAACCTCCTCTTCATCATAGTTTTCACCCAAGAATGTTTAAAACGTTTCAAAGATGATGCGTCCATGAGTTACTTGATATGGTTAAGATGATAAAAATCATTGATAATGAACGATAAGGTGGTACACCCTGGTGGTTAAGTACACAGACCCTGGATCCAGACTGCAGAGGTTTGAATCATGGCTTCCTCACTATATGACCTCTCTCTGTGCCTCAGTTTCCTCATTTATAAATTTGGTATAATTGCACCTATTTTATAGGGTTATTGTGAGACCTAAATGAGTTATTATCTGAATAGTACATAGAGCAGTGTTTGGCACATAGTAAGAGCCATATAAGGTTATTATTATGATCCTAATGCTCAGAAAAAACTATGAAAAAATTTTATATATCTATCCAGACTTTTTTATGTATATGCCCATATGTATATACATATACAAGTACATTCATGTGGGTAAATAGAGATGTATTTTAATTAAAATTAGATTATACTATTGCTATTTATTGTAACCTTCTTTATACTCAACACTATATATTATAAACATCTTTCCATGCCATTAAATGAAATAATGAATGTTTAAAACACAAAATATGTATTTGGTCATAATTAATTTGATAACATGGATCCTTTTAACCAAAAACATGAACAAACATGCAAGACAGGAATTATACTGAGAGTCTGGAGTGCTTATAGATTTTGATACAGCTTACTTAAATGGTTGAATGGGCATTGGTGTATATTGCCTAAGTGTATCAATTTTTGTCTTGTTAAGCAATGATAGTCAACATTTTAAAATGTTTATCTTAAGAACTAATATGCACGACAGAATGCTATTTTTAAAGTGTCATTGGGGGTAAGACATTTGGAACGTAGTGCTTTGTAAGAAGAAAAATTATTTGTAAAACGTATATTGGTTATTAAGAAAAATATTTCTTCCTCCAATCTTTTCGCCTTTTCAGGAGATGTTTCACAAAGCAGAAGAATTTTTATCCAAAACAACTGATAGTGAGATGGATGAGATGGACACGTCAGATACTCAGTGGGGCTGGTTTTATTTGGCAGAATGTGGCAAGTGGCACATGTTTCAGGTATCACTTTTCATTGAATATATAGCAGATGGGATTTAGATTCACTTAGATCTTGTTGATGGATAAAATGAGAACGTGAAAAAAATCAAACCTTTAGGAAATCAGATCATTTAACTAAAAGAAAAACTAGAAATCCTACTAGTCCTTTTCTTTTCTCCAGCTTTTCACAATAGTTTATTTAGAAGAAACAGTATACGTTTACCGTGTGTACAGAGGGCAATTGTCACTGAGAGTTGCATGGTATCAGTACATCTGAGCAACTCCAAGTTTGATTTTGTGGACAAAGAGAAAGGGAAAAGAACAAGCCCAAATCAAACTCCTTCTGTACAACAGGTATTATGTTAGGTGTTGTACATATGTCTTCTCCTTTATCTTCACAACAACTCTGAAGCAGATGGTAACACTCATTCTTATAGTCAAAGAAAATGAAACCCAGAAGTTCATATAATTTGTCCAGGGTCACACAGCTAACTAATGGTTAAGATGAGATTTGAACTCATACTCAAAAGCTTTTTTTTACTTACAAGGCTACTTAAAGGAGTTTAATTTGAGCCACTTAAGATGTGTAATTATTATAATAATTTGTAAAATTTGTAATAATTTGGAAAATGGCATTGTAACCAGTTGTTGAAGTTTCTTTGCTGGAAATCCTTGACCTATGTTTTACATGCTGGCTTAGCTGTGATTCTCCCAGTGTGTTGGGATCTAAAACAGGAGATTAGTTAATTTCCCTTGTCCCTCCATCTCTGTCTCTATGACCACAGTACTACCTCTGTGGCCAAGCCATTAATGTGAACAGCTGATAAATGAAACTTTCTGATTTGTCTTAAAGCCGGATACCAACATTCAGTGTTCAGTTAGCAGTGAAGATATCGAAAAAAGCTTCAAAACAAATCCTTGTGGCTCCATTTCTTTTACTACTTCCAAATTCAGCTACAAGATAGACTTTGCAGGTATGTTTTTTTCCCTAATAGTTGTGTGTTTTTTGTATATCAGTGTGGTAAAATCTATAGTTCTGAAGATCAGGATTAGTTGATACATTTGTAAACAGTAAATTATTTTTGTAATACATAAAAATACCTCTATAAAAAGTCAGGATTTAAAATCTTGAGCAACATTGTTTTTTATAAAAGAGTACTACTTATATGCTTCTAGATACTGATGTATATGAAGATTGTCATATATTCTGAGTTCATGTAATGCTTCTCTTTTAAGGAACACAAGCACTTTTAAGCTATTGTTTTATTCATCATCCCATCAATCTTTTGAAATAGATAGGAACCTTTTTACTTTAAGGATCAATCCAGGAGGTTAAGTGACAAAATCATAGGTAGTTGGTGAGTTCGAAGAACAAAGTTCAGATGAATGGCCCACCTTTTGGTTTCCTGGTGTCTTTGCCAGAAAATTATTTCTTTAATAGACATTGCCTTCTGCCCATTTCTGATTTCATTGGCCCTTTCACAGATTAGCCAGCTAATCTGGAAATCAGCCACACTTTGGATTTCATCCATGACATATGGGCATGTTTTTAGGTATCCCATAAGAAAACCGTCAGAATCAACCCCTTCACTTTCAAGCTGCTATAGTCCCAGCTGTTTGCTGCTTAGAAGAAAACAAGACCTGGATAGAGAAGCTTTCTTAATAAAAGTATATTTTAGTTGCTACACAGCTCTGTCCTCTAGCAGTTCTTTCCCACTTTCTGTGAGTGGTGACTTTATGACAGAGTTAGTAGTATGTTGTGGTAGGATAGGGTGGTGAAACCTTAGGAAATTTCCTGGACGAGCCAAGGCCCAGAAATGGTGAAGGTGATTTGTCTAGTGAGAGGTTGATGCAACAAAATCTCTAAGATTATTATCCCCTCAAAGTTTTTTTTTTAATCAAGAATTGAAACTGTTAGATTCTTATTATTGACTAACCATAACTTTTTTTTTTTTTAATGACATTAGGCAAATAGGCTGCCTGTTCTTAAGGGGGCCCTGACATTTGTCTTTCTGTAACAGTCTAGACAGAAGGTAACTGGAAGACATTTTAGACTTATGTACAAGTGCCAGTTTTGAAGCAATACTGAAACAATTATATGCACAGACATCAGTCTCATATAGAGGATTAAGTTTATTAAAGCATTTGATAGATAATTCAGCAAGCAACATGTTTCTGAAAGAATATTTTCTAGTAAATTGTAATTTTTGGAAGCTTTCTCTCCAACAATGCAGTTTATTAAAATATTTTTTTAATCAAAGAATAGGAGTCATATATAATAACTCAAGTTCTCCAACTCTCTATATAATGATGCTGTTTCAAAGATATATGTATTAATTAGCATTTTATATGTACATTTGGAAAATTAACCCCAACCATTCTACCACAAGCATTTTATAGAGAGCTCAGGTTCTCTCTATACTCTATAAGAATGGTGAAAAGTAAACTCAAAATGCTGCGATATAAGAAGACACCACAGGTTTCACTCCATGTAATGAGATGACCTCTCTTTATCCCTGCACAGTGGTAATGCCATTATGTGCAGAGTCTAGGAGAACACAGAAAAGGGCAGAATATACAACATACTTTATACAGCATTTGCCCGGATGGATAAATCCCTTTATTTTGGAATGGAATGATGCCAGTTAGATAAGATAAACTGACTAGAATCTCACATTAAAACTTAGTACTTAATTTTGTGGGAATGGAGAAATGGGCCTGGTAAATATTGCCACCACTGAGGCATAGATGAAAGAAGGGAATGATACCTTTTGTTAATTAGTCCTTTATCACTAGAATCTCTTATATAAAGTATGTATGAATTGAGTCTAGCTAGGTTTTCCATTTTTTGGTTTAGGTATACAATTTAAAGAGAAGGCAAGAATTGTACAAATTTTTGAAATTCTGTGAATTGTGCAAGTTTTATAATGGTAATGTGGTGGGTTTTTTTCAGTAATTTCTAAAATTTGGGGAGAAACCAAAATATATTTTCTACTTACTAAGCCAACCAGAAGATTCAGTACTATAATTTCTCTTTCCAGTACTCTTAATATTCCTAAGTTTAGAACTCTTCTAGTTTAATGTCAGTTTAACCTAAGTATTATATAGAAAGAAATTGACCCTTCTTACTAAGCAGTGTATAAAATGAGCATTCTTAGGTGTGAGCTTCGATCAAGTAATGAAGCTTTGCTCCCTAAATAGCACTTTTATGACATCATCAATAGGTAAATGGTAAAGTATCTTTAATATACTACATTTGTCATCTACTCCCAAAGCTCCATGATTCCTGATCATAGTGTAGGGTGGCTACAAATCTTCATGACAGTTTATAGCACAATATATTTCTATGACTTACCTAATATCTTTGTCTTTGTATACAGAAATGAAGCAAATGAATCTCACCACTGGAAAAGAGCGCTTAATAAAAAGAGCCCCTTTTTCTATCAGTGCTTTCAGGTACCGTAAGAGAATGGGAGTAGGAGTGGGCTTTTTCTCTCTCTTTTCTTTCTTAATATTTGACAGAGGAACAAATAGACTGAAAATATTTTGGTAGGTTATTTAATGATCTTATTGATCCTTTCATTACTGTATTTTACGTTAGTCGATGAAATAGCAATATTATTTTCTGCCCATGTTTCCTTTCCTGTTATCCTTTTAATATCCCTTTATATATTTATATTTTTCAATTCTTTAGAACAATTTGCATGGTTGTTAAAAATGCCTTATGGTCTCTGCTATAAATCCTTAAAATAACCTACTGAAGTAAGTTTGAATTAACTTGGAAATACTCTCACAGAACCATCCAGTCATTTGGGTCATAAATCATAAGTAATTTCCAACTTTGTTTCCATCTCTACTGATCTGCACTGGGCAACTCTTAGAAGTAATTTTAAGTCTGTAGTGACTAACAGAGACCTAAGGAAGGTGGGAATAAGAGGAGACAACAGCACAGCTACCTCTTCCCTGGGTCAGGATTGCAAGTTTGCCTTTATCTGTCTCTCACTTTATATTTCGTAAAAAGAGAAGTATAAATGCCATGAATAGAATTGAAGGGAAAACTTAAGCATGTCTCTCCTATTTTCTGGAATGATTCTTCAAGCAAATGTTGAAATTCTTGCTTTTCAAAGAATTTAAAATGAAACAAACAAAAAAACACTAACATGTGAATTGTAAGGGATACCCATTTGCTCCTTCCAAGGAGATATTTTGAAACAGAGTAAAGAAATAAAATTTTTAAGTTTCTGTCATTTGTTCTGTGAGGCTTTTGGCTTATATTTTATTTTATTTTTACTTATTTTTAAATTAAACTTATTGGGGCGACATTGATTAATAAAATTATGTATGTTTCAAGTGACTTGTATTTTAGCATCATGATTTTAAAGATATTCAAGTACTTATCTAATGAATGCTCTAGTACTTCTATGGAATGTAGAGAATATTATTTACTTACCATACACATCATATCCTCATTCTTGAGTGCAAGGAATATAATAAAGGAATTATTCATCTTAAAAGAGTGTGCAATGTGGGGGGAAAATGAGACATAATAATGGAAAATGTTATTATTACTGCATATTATTGTATCTGGTATACTTCAGTGGGGAGAAGCAGCACATGAAGGGGTCAAGCACTTTGTTCTCTCACAGACTATATGAACCATAGAACGAAAACAGGAGAGGGAGAGAATTAACCAGAATGGAGGGTAGTAAGAAAAGATAGTAAAAGAGGAAGAACAGTTAGGTAGGATATTGTAAGAACATTGAACATTAATTACACGCAAGGTACATAGTACATATTTCCCATTGGCAAGGAATTTACAGTTAACCAAGTCTGTGGGCTACAAAAATTTTTAAAAAAAACGGACTTTTCCATAGCTAAAAGATACTTCAGGCAAAATTTTTTAAAAATTGGGTAAACTATTGTTCCTCATTGTCACAGTCAAAGGGTTCATCTCTGTGGTTATATGAAGTACTTGTGTGAATTTCTAAGTAGAAGACCAACAACCCATTAGAAAAATGAGCAAAGAATTTGAATAGTTCATACAATCTCACTCATAATAAGAGAAATACAAATTAAATCAGACTATTTTTTACTATTAGATTGATAAAAATTCAAACGTCTGATTATACACCTTTTTGGAGAGATTGGAAAATAGGCATTCTCTCCATTTCTGATGGGAATGTCAATACAGCCTTTAAGGAGGTTTGAGTGGTATCTGTCAAAATCATGAATAAACATATTCTTTGACATAGAAGTTTCATTTCAAAGATATCATGCTACAGATTGACTAATGGGCATGTACAGTGACAAGTGGACAAGCTAGTTCTTAGTAGCATTCTTAATGGTAGCAAAAAGTTGAAAAAGCTGAATATTATCAATAGGGGACTTGTTAAATAAATTATGGTGTATCCATACATGGAATTCTGTGCATCTGTAGAATAGAATGTATTCATTCATTCAGCCAATATTTATGGAGTGTCTACCATGTGCCAGGTTCTGGTAGGGACTGGGAATGACGGTACCTTCTATCTACTGATATGGAAAGACCTCTAAGAATATCGTAAGTGAAAAAAAAAAGCTGCAAAAGACATATGTTTTATGCTACCATTTGTTTGGTGGGAAAAATGGCTTCTGTTAACCTAAAGAAGTCTGGAAGAATACCCAAGACTGAAAAGAACTTTTACTTGTAGTTGAGGCAGGAGGTAAGAATTGGACAGACCAAGGACTGGAGTGCGGGAAACTATTAATTGTTTACTTTTTTATGCTTAACTCATTTTTAAATTATATGATTCTATGATCATTTCAAAGTTGAAATGAGTTTGTAAAAATTAAGCTAAAGATAGGCTTGAAATGTATGAATTTCTTCCGATAACTTCCAGGCACCAGAAAGGATTAGTATGCCAGTTTCAGCCTTTTGCCATCGAGCTCCCCAAGATCACTATTTTTTTTCTGTGTTCTGGCTTCCATATATGGTAGATAGTTTTCTAAAAGTTTTACTGACTGGCTCCACGGAGTTCATGTGAACCGTGTAGGGGAATAGTGGGCAATAAACAGAAAGGTTTAGGTTTGAGTTAGATCTTGAAGGACATTGAACATATGGTGGAGGGGTTGGATTTTATTTAATGGGCAGAATAACTTTGTTACAGTTTTAAATCAAGGATTTTATTTTCCCCTGGAAATTTATTTACCTAAAACCTTACTTATTTTAAAGAAATTTTGGAAAATTCAGAAAAACAAGACAGATTAAACAACTGTTTTTGAAATTTTCATGTTATGTAGGATTGAATGTTTTCCATCAAAATTCTCAATTCAGCACCTAAAATGTAGTACACAAGTAGACATTCAGTAAATATTATAAAATAAAGAAACCAAGGGTCATACTTAACTGCATTTGTCGCAGTACCCCAAGCATGAAAATTCGGCTTCAAAGATAAGTCTGAATTACTGATAGTAATTATAATCAGCTTCTAATATTTTGTTTTGTCTTTTGCTATTTAAAGTTACATCTGTGAAAATGAGGCTATCCCCATGCCACCACACTGGGAGAATGTGAATACTGAAGTACCTTATCAGGTAAGAGCAGAACTGACTATACTGTGGAAGAGATGAAAAAGAGACTCCAATAAAACTATCAAACTTCTTTTCCAGCTTATTCCTTTGCACAGTCAAACACATGAATATAATGAAGTCGCTAGTCTCTTTGGGAAAACAATGGATCGCAACAGAATTAAAAGAATTCAGAGAATTCAAAACCTAGACTTGTGGGAGTTCTTTTGCAGGTGAGACAGTTTCTAATCTGAACCCTCTCCTTGGCCTCTAAGACTTTTGTAGTCTTAGAGATAGTGAAGCACAAATGTTTAATGGTATTAATTTTCACTGGTGCTGTGTTTTTCTCTTGCTGTTTTGACCTGTTCTCTCAGCTGTCTACTTCAGCCTTCTCAGGGAGTGAAGAGAACTGCTCTGTAAGTAAATGCCAGGCATTGCTTACAACACTGTACTGTGATGTTAGTGGTCAAAGTCTCCTGGTACTCCTAGAAGCTCTCACTCCTTTCCAGGTTTGGAGCTGTGCATCTTGTCTTAATCAGCATTGCAAAGGAATCTGGGAAGCTGTTTAAAGTTTGTGGATATGAGTTTGTTGCCTCAGACTTTTGTGTTGAATTAGAACTCTCTGGAAATAATGTTGAATTTCTTTTTAAACAATTACACTATCTTGCCTGTAATCATTTGCTTGTTTAGTAAAGCACATAGTAAAACATACCTGCAAATTTCCTGTTTCGTCCATAATTTATGTTGTAGATTTAAAACCTCAATTCACTACTCACTTTAGGTTGGAAATGACCCATTGGATTGCTCAGTGTGTGCTTAACCTAAAAATAAAGCCCATTACAGAAAACTTAAAGGTATTGTCCAAATTAATCTATTTTAACAACTATTACCTAAAATAAGTGGTTTTCTGAATAATTTTTTATTAAATTTGTGTATGAGGTCTAGTTTCTAATATTTTTGATATAAGCAGACCACAAATATTTATTCAGGAAAATTTCAAATAATAGAGTTTACTATAATGAACCCCCACATAGTCATCATCCTGATTTCACATTTATCAAGATTTACTGCATATAACTTACCTCCTTTTTTGCTATTATTGTTGTTGCTGAGGTATTTTAAAGCAAGTCCCAGACTTTAACTCATTTCATTCTCATATATTTGAAAATCAGGCTGACTTTTGTTTGTTAGTGATACATGGAATTCTTTAATGCTTCTGGTAAGTCAATTAATATGGCCTGAGTAAATTGTAGGTTTTATTCTCTCATAGTAAAGGGTTTTGGGATTGCATTCTTTATAGTCTTGCGTCTTTGGACAAAGCCGAGTTTAACTGAGTTGAGATAGTTTTATTCAGTTCTTATTTAGGTGATTCTTTTTTTAGAGGAAGATGGAAGCCTCTCCTTTTTATTTTATTCTCTCAGGAATAAAGTAAGTTTTTCTCAAATAGTCTGATGAAAACGTCATTATTTTTAATGGAGTAGAGTTTATATTAGTCTCCTTTATAATTTGAGTCCTCAGTTAAATCCTAGGGGTAAAATTTATCAGTGGATCCTCAAAACATTTTTTGTTAAGAATTTCACTGAAAACAGTTTTTCTCTGTCGATGCCCTTCATGATTTTATGTATATTGGTGTATAGAAATCTATGATAGTAAGTGAACCTGCCACCTGCTATGACAATAAAAAATACTAAGTCTCATTATAAAGACAGCCTGTCATTTTGACATCTCCCTGAAGAGCTAAAATAACCAAGTCAATCTCATTGTCATATAACCTATGGCTCACTATATAGGCGGTGAGGCCCATGTGAGTCCATCAGGCATCAGTTTACGTGTTATCCAGGTCCTTCTTACTTCTTCTCTTCTTTCAACAATACGTTCTAGCACCTCCTTTGTGACAGGCACTATTCTAGATACTTGGGATATAACAGTATACAGGACCATAGCTTAGGAGCGAGGCCATTGAACCACCAAATGTAAGGAAGAGCACAGGGAGGGCATCATGGAGCACACAGAGAGGGTATCCACCCTTGCTGCCAAAACTAGATATGTGCTGTGGAGCAGGGAGAAGCATTTCCTAAAGCAAGTGTCATTTAAGCTAGATGTAGGTAGGAGAAGGGAGGGCATCCCAGGCATCGGGAACAGCATGGGCCAAAGTTTGATTATACTCATAAAGCATTAAGAGAAAACTTTAAATAGAGCAGAAAATAGGATGAATGGTTATAGAGAAGAGCCTAGAAAGGTACTCGAGAGGTAGAGCTTGCAAGAGTTTGTAGAAGAACCACTAGGGTAGTCATGTGATTTTCTTCAGTAATCTTACTTATGTTGGACTGATCCAGATGGAGATAGAGAGTTAGCAGGGGCCAGGCTGTGCAAGGTCCAACAAGCCAGACTAAGGGATTTGGAGTTTTTTCCTGGGACAGTGGAAAGCAAAGAGACTTTAAGCAAGAGAACGATGTATCACATTTTCATTTTGGAAAAATAATTCATCTGTGTATATTGTGGAGAAGGGGTTTAAAGCAGTTCCCAATTAGAAGTGATTTTACCCACCAGAGGATATTTGGCAATGACTGGAGACGTTTTTTTTATGTAGTAAGATGGGGAGATACCACTGGCTTCTACTGGGTAGAGCCAAAGATGCTAAATATCTTAAAATGCACAACAAAGAAATATCCAGCCCAAAATGTTAGTAGTGTAGAGGTTGAGAGACTCTGGTTCAAAAGGAAGACTGTTAGAAGCAGGAAGACCTGCTTCTAGGAAATTGTTTCAGCACTTAAATTTTGACACATCGAGTGGCTTGAACCAAACTGGTAACTGATGTGTTGGCGTGAAGAGGACTGTTTTGAGATATTAAAGGATCTAGAATGGTATTGCTTGGTCCTTGGTTTCATGAGTGCAGTGGGGTGGATAAGGGACGTGAGAAAGATAACTTCGAAGTTTCTGATTTGTTTCAATTCACTAAGGGAAAATGGATAGGAACAGGTTTTGGTCTGCAGGGGATGTAGAAGGAGTAGTAGTTGATATATTGGTTGGGAACTTTGCCAAGTGGTGTAGTCTAGAGGTAATGTGGATAATAAAAGCCATAGGAACTGATAAGATGACTAAGGAGTTTATGTAGATTAAGAAAAGAAGAGGGCAAAAGATCAAACTCTAGAATGGATAGAGGAAGAGAAAACCCAAGAAAATGAGAAGTAACAACCAGAAAGGGTAGAAGAAAACCAATAGAATGTGGTCACAGAAGCAAAAGGAAGAAAGTGGTTTACACAAGTAGGCGTCATCTCAGTCACATAATGGAAGAGATGCCAGGTAGGGTAAATATTGGAAATATACTTAGGATTTTGCAACAGAAAGGCTATTGGTACCCTTGATGAGAGCAGTGTTGGTAGACACTATACTGTATTTACAGCAATTGTTGACACTCTTTCAAGAAGCTTGGCAGTGAAGAGAATGAGAAGTGTGAGAAGATAGATAATGTGGAGTTGGGAAGGTGTTTTTGTTTTGTTTTACGTCTTTTGAATTTAAAGATGGGAGAGACCTGAGCATGTTCAAATGATAATAGGAAAGAACCTATGGAGAGGGAGATTTAAAAGACAGGAGAGAAAGGGGAAATGTAGTTGATGGATTAAGCCTCCTAAAAAGGTGTGGTTGGGTGGAATTCAGAGAACATGTCAGAAGGAGACAGACATTCAATTATGTGATAGATAAGTAGAGGTAGGGGATGAGGACATGAGCTAGGTTGGGATTTCCTTCCTGATACATTCAATTTCCTTGGTGAAATTAGAAGTGAGGTCACCTGCAGAGAACGAGATGTTAAGGAGTTGTGGACAAGAGGGAGAGATAGGGGAAAGGGGGAGATTTGAAGTAGCCACTGGGGTAAATGGGGGAGAAAGAGCTAACATGGGAACAATAAGGTTTCCATGAGTGCTAAGGGCTTAGCTAAAGCTGGAATTCGTGAATTAGTAGTGGAAACTATGGAGATGATTTATTTCAGCCATCCAAATTTAAGAGCAGAGAGGGGAAGTGGTTGGGTTGATTCAGGGTTGGAAAGGATAAGGCAGCAACGAAGTAAGAGCAGTGAAAGCTGCTATCTCATTAAGAATGTGGAAGAATGTAGCTTTAGATCAGAGATTCTCCGCACTGACTGCATATCAGAATCACCTGTGGAGTACTTTAACAAGGAGCGACATTTATTACCCATCCCTGATGCACTGAACCAGAACCTCGGCATTCCGACGTAGTTTATCTTTTAAAAGTTCTGCAGGTGATTCTGATGTTCAGCCAGGATGGAGAACCACTGGTCTAACCCTATGCAAACTTATTTCAAACCAGAGCATGAGGATATTCCTGCTGCATGTCCAATGTAGCCCTTTTTGCTACATAGTCCCTGAGAGGGTGGGTAATTTTAAGACATCTTTGAGAAGTGCTATAGCATTTGCAGTAAGTTCAGCAATAAATGTGGGATTGGGCAAAAGTGGACAGGGTTGTGAAGAGAACTTACTGTATTTTGATTCCTATGACTTTTCCCAAAGGTTTAACTGAAATCCAGGAGGCCTTAGAACTAACATTAGCCCTTCTGGAACACCAAGAGCGCAGTGTGAGAGTCTCCACACTTCTTGGGTACCTTAGTGCTGTGGGCTGCAGAGTTTTGACCACCGCATTCCACCCTGACGTCAGCTGGTGTATGTGTTACATCCAGCCCAGTAACCCTATGGGTTTTTAATGCCCACACCACACTCCTGGCTCTTTAACCAGCACTTCATTTATAACATCTAAGAGAGACTCGAGTGGATTTTCAAACCAGAATTCATTCTGATCTGTGCCTGAAAACTAGTGATGAGTGAATATTCTAATTTTAGAGTGGATTCTAGTCATTACAGACATGAAGCTTGACATTAGAGGGATGTATATAAACAATGTTTACTTAAGGAAAACTTGTATAGATTTATTAATGCCCAAATAACTAAGAGGATTGCCATAGTAGTAGATGGGTAAGCCTCTTAGTATAATTTGAGTTCTATGAAGTAGTTGAAAAAGGGTCTTATGACAAAATAGAGAAATGTGTGCCAGGTGGTTAAGTATAAAGAGAAAAATTAATACCCAGTTAAAAGTCTTATGTAAAGAATAACTTGAATGACATGAATGCTTTCTTCCTGAGACTTCCAGCATTGTAATCAGGAATTTGGATAAAAATGTAGAAGGCTTGCTTATCACACTTGTGAAAGATTCAAAACCAGAAGGGGTATCTTATTTGTTGTGTGAATGAATCAGGAGGGAGAAAGACCTTGGAAGATTTGAAACAGTGAGTCAAAACAAATATGATTATCTTTTTTGAAAAAAAATTTTTTTTTCTTAGAAAAGCAACAAATATGCATTGTTAAAAAAAGTCAGTATATAAAGTTCTCAAAAAGAAAGTTGTCATAATTTGTTCCTTGTGAAAACGTTCTGGCTTTTCTGAAGTAAATGTTTGTTTAATACACATCCTTCTAATGTCATACTCAATGATTTGAAAAGACTATCACCAATAAATCAAAGCATAAACATTTAAATTTTGATACATATTGCCAAATGATTCTTGAGAAAGACCATATACATTTCTATTTCCGTCATTTAAATGCAAGTATCCAGTAATCCACATAATCATTAAGCTCTATGTTTTTTATAAATACCGTGATTTTTAAATGACTGTATCAAGATAAAACTTAATTGAAATAAATCTACTGCATTAGGTTTGTAAGACAGTTGTGTAAATATAACAAGCCAAGAGAAGTCTGGTTTGAGAAAGCCCTGGGAGTTTTTATTGACTACAAACTTAGGTAAGTCAGCAGTATGATGCCCCTGCCACAGAATGAATTCAGTGGTGTGCCAATAGAGTGCTTGACTGATGATATCTGGACTCTTTCTTACCAACATTTATAAACTAGAAGGTATCAACCAGATTCTTGTCAACTAAGGACTGTCCAGGATGAGGAAAGAAAGGCTATGTTATGTGAGGAATACCTGAGGGAATGGTGTATATTTAACCTAGAAAAGAAAGCCTAGGTCAGTGTTCATAGTTATTTGGGAATATTTGCAGAGTAGTTTTGTATAAGAGTATTTAAACTTTTCTGTGTTCACAAGAGAAGAACTCAGACCACAGTAGAAGTGATAGGGAGGCAAATTTTGGTTCATTGTTAGAGTGGGTGTACTTTCTACCAATTATAGCTAATCACAAATAGATTGCACTGTCTTGCAAAACAGTGAACACTTGACACTGGAATGAATTGAAGCAGGCATTAAATAGCTATTAGAAATATAACAAGGAATATTCTTTTTATTTTTTAAAACATCTTTTTAATGAAATATTTAAAAATGAAAATTCAGCAAATAGTTTACAGACATCCATGTACCTACCAATTAGATATAGCATTATATTTGTCACATTTTATATGTTGTTGTTGTTGTTGTTGTTTTTAAGATACAAAACATTACAGATATAAGTGAAGTGTTTATCCCATCCCCATCCTGTTCTCCTCCTTTCCTCCTAAGTCTGGCGTGATGCCTTCTCCATGTTTTTATGTTTTTTACTCCCTATGTATATATACCTATACAATGTACAGTATTGTTTTGAGTTATATGTCTTTTTTTGCAACATTTTTACATTCATTATTTTTCAAGTGTTATCTATGTTAATACATGTCTAATTCGTTACCATTAACTTTCATGTATAAATATATAGTTATTTATTTCTTTTTCTATGGAAGAATTTTAGACTGTTTTAAGTTTGTTTGTTTTCCACTGTTATAATTGGTCCTACATTGTTTAAAGAGACTTGTCCTTTGGGAAGGGGTTGAACTGGATGGCTTAAAGTCCCTTCCAGCCCTAAAATTCAAAATTAAGTTCAGTTCAGCCAACATTTTCTAATCTCTGGGGATAAAAAGATTAAGGCATGGTCCCTGCTTATTTCAAGACACTGTGATCTTCGTATTATTTAATTGTTTATAGTGTCATTTTTAGACATCTGTAAAACTTGGCTGGTTTAGGCAATCACCTCTATTATAATGGGGCATCATCTGGATATCTATAATTTTTGGTACAATTTTCAATCTTAAATCTCAATGTTAACTAGTGATTTTTGATGAAATGATTTATGCATCCAAGAGCATTTGAGAGTCTTCTTCAGAGCTGCTTTATCCGTTTATGATTTATGTTGAAGTGTTTTCTGTTTCACATTTTCTATTGAATTTTGCTCTGTGGAAAATTAACAAATGCCACTTATGGTATATTTCTGTGTTTTGTGTCTGTGTTTATTATGTTGTTAGGAAAAAGGCCCAGCTTAAGAAGAAAAGAGGTGTGCCTCAGATTAATGAACAAATGCTATTTCATGGTACCAGCAGTGAATTTGTGGAAGCAATTTGTATTCATAACTTTGATTGGAGAATTAATGGTATACATGGTGCTCTCTTTGGAAAAGGTAATTATCAGAATTCCAGGTCCAGTTCGAGTCCCAGGAACAAATATCTGTTTAGAGATAATGGATTGTTTTATAGTTCAGGGGTTTGATCGTCATTAAGTCAAAAGTTACTATACTAGGTTCCTGGCACACCCTCAGAGTTTCTGAGCCACAGAAAAGCCACTTCTTGCATGTACAAGGTAGAAATAGGATCTTTACACCTCTTCTGGATTAGATAGCTCCCCAACTTCCAGTCATTCAGCTGGAGCATTATGTCCTTATTAGCTGATTTTTGCATTACATTTAATTTTCTGTATAAGTTTTTTCCATAGGGAAAACCACATTGTTTTATGTCACATATTTAGAGAACTATAAAATAAATTAATTATATTGTGCACAGGTCTAGGTACTAGTATTTTTTGTTTGTTTTGTTTTGTTTTTTAGAAAATGATAGGTAAGAATATTAATGAGCAATAAG
The DNA here is from genome assembly GCF_902729225.1 of Pteropus medius. Lineage (NCBI taxonomy): Eukaryota > Metazoa > Chordata > Mammalia > Chiroptera > Pteropodidae > Pteropus > Pteropus medius. The sequence goes on from NW_024344240.1 coordinate 21,695,471, forward strand.
GAATAATGGGGGAAATCCTCACCTTTTTTCTAATGTTGTGAAAGTCCAAGTTCTCCAATTTATGCCCACTACTCAAGCAAATTAAGGAGAGAGATGAGGGGAAAAGGTAAGGGATGGACATTTATTTTTCTGGTACTTACCTCGTACCTTACCTCCGTCACCAGAACTGACTGCCACTTAGGATCAGGATGTGCTACATTTTTAAAAAGTAAATTAGTTTTTAAAATAACTACCAACAAGGCCATTCCATTTATTTAACTGTAAGAGGATCAAAAAGTGTTACATAAATCCATTCAGTATTGGGTAATATGAGACTTTGCCCTTCTTTTCCAAAATTTTTTAAAATAAGTGTCCCTATAATGATGTCAGTCTCCTGGGCCTACCTTTTGGGATGCTTTATTGAGTTTTCATATTTAGGCAATGAACCAATGAAATTGTTTTTGGGGGATAATTGTGAACAGTATTGCACTCTCTTCAGAAATCTTTTCCTGGACATAGAGTTCTATTATTTCCAGAAATATTATTGAACTATTACCCGCTATCATAGAAATGTGGTTTCTTGGGGTTTGTTATAATCTCTGTAGGCCAGTAGTTTTCATTGTGCTCTCCGGAGCTTTAGTGGATGCTGGACAGGGTAGCTGGGTGAGGAAAGTGGTAGAAGGAAATAGAAATGGAGAGAGGTCCTGCCACACTTTTAATCACAAAAATAGTTTGTATCTGTCTTACATATTGGATTTCTTTGTAAGATTCCTTTTAAAAACAGAAGTCTGGCAGCTCCATTTTGGTGAGGGTGGAATGGTTTGGTGGTGGGGACTGGTCTATACTAGCAAATCTATCCCTGTGACAGTCTGAATCACAGTTGTCTATAACAGATGGATTTCTGTTCTTTCCTTTAAGATCTACAGATGAAGAAATTCCACATCTATTTTTGTTATACAATTCCATGTGTCTCTTCCCCTAACAGTTAGAATGTTTTTGTTGGTGTTTCATGTATTCTTCGGAGTAATTTTGGCTTTTTTTTTTTTTGGTCCTCTTTATTTAAGGAACCTATTTTGCTAGAGATGCTGCCTACTCCAGTCGCTTCTGCAAAGATGACATAAAACATGGAAACACATTCCAAATTCATGGTGTAAGCTTGCAACAGCGGCATCTATTTAGAACATATAAATCTATGTTTCTTGCTCGAGTGTTAATTGGAGATTACATAAACGGAGACTCCAAATACATGCGACCTCCTTCTAAAGACGGTAGCTATGTGAATTTATATGACAGCTGTGTGGATGACACCTGGAATCCAAAGATCTTTGTTGTGTTTGATGCCAACCAGATCTATCCGGAGTACTTAATAGACTTTCATTGATTTTACTTCTAAATCTCAGTGGTCACAGAAGTTCTATTAATTTTTTTGCAGGAAGATTTGCTCTCTTGTCATCTAGCCACTAAATGTTAATTATCTGGTACCTTTGAAACAGATATGAAAAAAAGTGGCCTCCATATAAAAAGACATACTGACTTTAAGGTTGGTTTTTTGCTGTTTTGTTTTTGTTCGTTATTCACAGTCTTGTTTGTTAAAGATCAATACCATTGCCATTTAACACCTAGGGGGAAAAGATAACCGCTCAAATTGAATCAGCTGAGTCTCAGTGAACATGAACATTTAGAATTTTTAAAGTTTATATGGGTGTTATCAGGATAAATGTTTTCAACTCAAATGGACTTATTCATATACATGTTCAAAAAATAAAAATGTAGACACAAATGTATCCCTTCAGAGAAACGGATCCTTTGTAAACTGAATTCTGATATTGTTCACCAATCAATATGTTGCCTTGTTGGTATTCTGAAGAGAGGATCTAAAACCTTGAAGCTGTGTGAGTACCTTAAGAGAAGTAAGAAATAAGAAAATTATTTGCAGTGCTGCCAAACAAGCAAGAAAGAGACAATCAAGGTAGAGTGCCCCACTTTCAGTGGCCTTAGGATAGCAAGCCACAGTCTCAGACTTGCTCGTGCTCTCTTGTCGCCGACATCCGAATTGAGAAATGCTGCAGACTGGAATTAGCCCACCGGTTCGTCCACCAGGGCCCTTGAATTCTTATACCAGGACTTGTTGCACAAGGTGTTTATTGCATCTTTATTTATTATTCAAAACATTTTATTTTCCCATTGTTTTGGGGTCCCTATAATGACTACTTCTAAGATGTTTTTTTATCTGCTTCCCCACCACCACACACAGTTATAACAATGATTTATAAAATTCACATTTCTAAGTTGTATCTCCCCATTTTGAATCATTGCAGAAAGCATGGGAGGCATGGAGCAAATCTGGTTTATTCCTTTGAGTAGCAATCGACAATCTGCTAACTCTCTTGAAAAGTTGGACACACTTCATAATTACATTTAATGGAAGTTTGTTTACCTGTTCCATCTGTTTTGCTATTGTATTCTAAGGAGAAATAAGTAATGTTGCAACCACTTCCTGCCCTGAAAGGTGTTCTAGCAGATGCTGGACAACAACTTGGCAGAGATATTACATAGGCGTCCAGGTATCGCATGGGGGAATTGGCCATATGATTAAGAGTTTTTCCAACCTTGATTATCCATGAGTCTATGTGGAAAAAAAAAAAAAAAAAGAACACTTGTATCAAGCCTTTCCAAGAAAACCTTTTTCTGTTCAGTCTAATACTGAATTCTCTCTCCATTATCCTCACCCAGTATTGGCCGAGAATAGTGAATATAATTTAAGTTCTCAAGAAAAATCCAGTAAATGTCCATGTCTGTGTTCTTTACTTCAGTCATTTGAATTGGCAAGGCATCTAGAAATAATAAAAATAAAGAGTATGGAACAAAATTATGTATGGTAATTCTTCAACTGCCGTATATCCCCACGTGTTTATTATAGCTCAGAATACTGGTAACCATGCAGTTGAAAGTAAGTAGTACACAGGAAGTTGCATGTATAATACTTTGAAACCAAGCGACAATTTCCTGACTCAGATATGCAGACTAACAGCCGGTTTTGATGAAGTGCTGTGAATATTTAGAAAGAACACATTTTAGAAACACGCCAAGGTCATCATGGAAATAACTGGAGGAAACGTCCCTAGGCTGCCTTGTGAGAGGTAGCACACCATTGCTGTAGCCTCATTCACCAAATACATTGTTAGAGACGTTAAGAATTCAGATTTTGAAAATCTTCTTGTACTATTTATTTGTTATCTACATACCAAAAATATTAAAATAATCCCCACTTCCACATGGCTGTCTTTTTTTCCAATTTAACACAGTCTCCTCTCCCATCACTTGAATGGAATAACTATTGTAGCATTTGGGGTTTATTTTTCTATTAGACATGTGCCGATCTTATCTCAATGTGAGTAAGATTTACAAGGCAATCTGTGTGGACTCTGAACTTAACTGGTTGGCCTATGTAGTTAAATAGAATGCACTGCAATAGACAGTGTAAGAAAGAACAGTTATTCTTATCTGAGAATTTACTGCCAACTTCTCTCTTATAAGAAAGAGTCAATTTTGATAAATTTTATAATGTGATAGTGTTGAGTTAATTGATGTTAAAATTTAATTTCTTTGTTTTGATCAGTAGATCGAGAATCATAAAATCAGTATATTATATATACTGGACTGGATACAACCATCTGTCATCTTTTCCTCTTGTCATCACATAGTATGGGTGGGAGAGTCAAGAGAAGACATTCCAGATTAAAGAATAAATGATTTTAGACATGCTACATTGAATAAATTCCAGTTGATAGTGACTTTTTCACTTTGGTGATATCAGCCTTAGGGTAAAATAAAATGCGTTTATAAGAAACAGTTTCATTAATCTTGTAGTTATGAACAAGAAGGTTTTGTATTAGTGCAGCTTTCATTTCTAGACTGTTATGGTGATGACGATAAAGAATTTGGACTCATTTTTGATATTTGAAAATACTATTTTTACATGTGGTGATTAAAGCTTTCCATAGCAGGTCTTGGTTGTCTGTGTATACCATATATTTATTTCTGTGATTTCTGTGTCTTATCTCCACCTTGCATTATTTAAACCTAAGTTTTCAGCTCAAGCTTAATGGACTCTTAAGGAGTTCTGTGTTTTTGTTTTTTGGGGTTTTTGTTTTTGTTTTTGTTTTTGGTCGTAGCTCTTATGTAACCCTCTTGCAGATGGAGAAGGAAAGTCTCTCGTTCTCAGTTTGAATTATCCTGAACAGCTGCTAATCAGAGAACCAGTGAAGAAAATTATTTACTCTGTGCTGTGGAAAATTCTAAAACAGATCAAGGCCTAGTGCCTGTGGACAGCATCCTTTACTCTCAGTGTGCTCCGCTGGCTGGGAGGAGCAGTTCTGGAGGGTGAACATGCTCCCTGCAGTCCAGCCAGCCTCTAGTCAGCCCCTCCTAGTATGACTACAGTAATTCCTTTTGAAGCAAGTTAGACATTTCATTTAATCTTTAAGATTCTATTGGCAAAAAAAGGAAGGTATCAAAAGACATCTTAATTTTAGAGCTGAGAGGAATGAGAGACAGATGATTAAGGCTTACCTGTGGAAGCAAATCAAGTTTTCCATCCACTCGCATCATGCCCCAGTCTATCTAAATGTTGGAAAGTTGTGATGAAAATTCAACTGAACTTTGACCGATGATGTAGAAATGTGACATTTTTACAGATTTTGTTCCTAGGCTGTTTAGGTATTTGAGGTCACCTCCCAGGCCACAAGAGTAACACTAGAAGCAATCATACAGTGGTCCTGGCTGCGCTTTAGCTCTAGATTGTCTTCTTCCCATAGGAAAGGAAGTTTGTTTTTCAATAAACATTTTATTTTCCTTAAAGCAAGGATAGTTTATTTCTAGATGAAATTATACATTCTGTACTTGTACAAGAGAAAAATAAACGGGAATGAAAAAATAGCAGGGAAAAGAGAAACAAATCTTAATAAAATTCTTTTTCATTAGAAACTTTAGCAAAGTGATTTTACTTATTTTTACCCATTTGTACTAATATGCAGGGAGAGGTTTGGTGAGACAAGCTGTTCTGCCTCACTTCCTATAATTTTATGATGGCAACTCTGATGAAAAAAAATGAACATTTCAAAGAAGTATGAAGTATACAATTATTTGGAGGCTGCCTAGTTAGTGTGAGTAATAAATAAAGGAGAGATGAGCCCTAAATATTTAGAAAAGATGTTCAAAATTTATTCATTAACCTTCACTTTTTTACAGAGGTCATTCTCATGTTTTCAGAGACTCCAGGCTAGAAGGCACTTTGGGAGTTTATGTGATCTCTTCTTCTGCCCAATCCCCCTGCCCCCTTCTTGTAATTGATCTATCCCAGGTTAAAAGATGTCTTGGTTATTCCGAGCACCCTCACAATAACCTTCTTCTAAGTCTCCCACTGTAAGATTATGTAATCCATTTTCTCAACTCTAATTGCTTGGCTTTCATTCTTCAGCTCTGCAGGCTAAGAACTAGGCTTTTATTTGAGCTTCCTCACTGCATGGCTATGTGTCTAAGAATTTAGCATTGGTCTTATTTATTTTTAAGTGGTTCCTCATGAGATTGGAACATAGGGTTATGCCAAAGACATTTGCGTTTTCTACAGCTAAAAAGCCTTGCTGTACCCTATCCAAGAGGTTATACAGTAAGCTGATTCTGACTCTGGCTAATGCTAACTTCACAATGGTAAGCCAGTTTAGGAGAGTCAAAATCTAGAATTTAATTCAAATCATTTTTGCAATATTAATTATAAATCCAGATTATATTTCCTTTAGTTCTTTTGTATTCTGTTTTTATTGAAATATAATAGACAGTTAGTTGCTTGTATTTACATTGTACAATGAGTTTATTTTTCAATTATAGTTGGCATATAATACTATACTAGTTTCAGTTGTATAGCATAGTGATCAGAGATCCACATAACTCGCAAAGTGATCACTCCACTAAATCTAGTACTCCTCTTCCCCCTTACATGTTTATTACATTATTAACCATCTTCCCCATGCTACACTCTACATATCCATATCTATTCTGCAACTATCCATTTGTAACTCTTAATCTCTTTGTCTTTTTTTGTCCCCCCAACCTCCCTCCAATCTAGTATCCCTGAAAATATTCTCTGTATCTATGAGTTTATTTCCACTTTTGTTGCTGCTGCTGTTGATTTTGTTCTTTAGATTCTACATGTACGTGAAATGAAGCAATATTTGTCTTTCTCTATCTGACCCATTTCATTCAACACAATACCCTCTACGTCCATCAAGGCAATATCTTTTTCCATCCCCTTCCTTTTAGTCTGTGTGTGTCTTTTAATCTGAAGTGAGTCTTTTGTAGGCAGCACATGTAGGGGTCTTGTTTTCTTATCCATTCAGCCACTCTGTCTTTTGGTTGCAGCACTTAATTCTTTTCTGTTTGAGGTACTTATTGATAGGAATGTAGTTGTTACCATTCTTTATTCCTGTTTTAGATACATGTTGTTTCTTCTTAAAGAAGTCCCTCCAACATTTCCTGTAATACTGGCTTGGTGATGATAAATTCCTTTAGCTTATTTTTTGTCTAGGAAGCTCTTTATCTGTCCTTCAACTTTAAATGATAGCTTTGCTGGATAAAGTATTCTTGGATGTAGATCCTGGATTTTCATCATTTTGAACATTTTGTGTCAAGCCCTTCTGTCCTACATAGTTTCTTTTGAGAAATCAGCTGCCAGTCTTATGGGTGCTCCCTTGTAGGTAACTAACTGCTTTTCTCTTGCTGCTTTTAAGAGTCTCTCTTTGTCTTTAACCTTTGGCATTTTAATTATATAATGTGTCTTGGTGTGGGCCTCTTTGGGTTTCTGGTTTTGGGGACTCTCTGAGCTTCCTGGGATTTTTTGTCTATTTCCTTCACCAGGTTAGGGAAGTTTTCCATCATTATTTCTTCAAATAGCCTTCGACATCTTTTTTTTCCTTCCAGTACCCCTGCGACATGGATATTTTTACCTTTAATAGTGTCCTATAGGCTCCTTAAATGATTATTACAGTTTTGGCTTCTTTTTCTTGCCATTCTGATTGAGTGTCCTTGGCTTTCCATCCTCTATATAGGTCATTTGATCCTCTTTAGTCACCTTGTTTATTCCATTTAATATACTTCTCATTTCAGATGTGCTCTTCATTTCTAGTTCCATTTTATAATTTCTATTTCCATTTTTATGTTTTTTTTCTTTTCGTTGAAGTTCTCACTGAATTCATCTAAACTTCCCATAAGTTCATTAAAGATATAAAGAGCATCTTTATAACCATTGTTTTGAACTCTGCATCTGTTAGATTGCTTGACTCCATTATTTCTGGATCTCTGTTCTGTTCTCTCATATGGTTTCTGCTTCTTTGTCTTCTCATTTTGGCTGTCTTTCCATGCCTGTTTCTATGTACTAAGCAAAGCTCCTAAGTCTCCCGGTCTTATTAGTGTGAATTCGTGTGGTAGGTGTCCAATGGCACAGTCCTGAGAGGGATTCAGCTGCGGGCCAAATTTAGCCCCAGCCTGTGGCCCTTCAGGTCCACTTGTCAAGATTCAGCAAGCAATCCACAGATGCTATGCTTATAGTTGCTTCAAAAGGCCACACCAGAAACTGACACCAGCTGTCTCCAGTTTGAGTCTAGGCACTGCTCAGCAAGGGGCACCTGACTAAGTGAGGACACACCTGGATGTGGCTTGGGTGGGGCCACAAGTTGGGAGGGGTAGAGTGTCAGGGAGTCCTCTGGGTGGAGCGACCTCTGTTATCCGGTTTGATGACCTCTTGGCTATGGTGGAGCTGAGTCCACACACTGGGATGGGGGAGGGCTCAACAGAAGAACAATGGATATCACCAGCATGTCTGCCTGGGAGAGACCCCAGCCTCTGGCCCTCACTCGGAGAACTCAGGGTACCTCTGTAAGTCCCTGGTGCCTCCCATGTAACCGATGCAGTGCTGGTCCTCACAGCGAGCAGGTCCGTCACCACGGAAGTCCACTTGCAGACATAGCCCCTTTAAGAGGTGTCTGCCGCTGCCACAGCCTCTGTCCCACTCAGCCACTCCTGACTGGGCAGCCTTGCGTCCTCACCCTGTCCTACATTCTGCCGTTGCAGGGTGATTTCTTAGAATTCTCCCTAGTTGTATGACTTGTTCAGCTAAATCCCAGGTGATTTTCCTTGCTGTTTGCTCCTTGTTTCTGTCACAACTTCGATTTGGTCACTAGAGGGACCAAAATCATCTTTGCCATTTTTTTTCTACCTCCCAGATTGTATTTCTTGTGTTTTCCTATTCCTTTTTTAAAATTACCTTTTCCTGAAGGGCTCATTTTGCTTTAATGTCCCCTAGATAACATGGGATAGCCGCAGGCATTATAAGTCCACATTCGATTAATGTTTGTAAGGAATCTGTTCGAGCCCATTTCCTCTTCTTTAGTACTTTAAGAGGAAGATCAGAGACCATCTTGGGAGCTGCTGAATCTGAGCTTTATTTGTGACTTTGCTGTTTGATTCAGTGTGACCTTGGATAACTCACCAGAGGGGTAAGGTTCACATTTCAGAAGGTGAAGTTTATGAAGGACTGATCAGACTCTTGTTAAAAAGACATGATAGAGCATGGCTAGATTTCTCTAAGCAACATCTGACCTGTCTGAGGACAGTTTTTGAGTTTGGGTCAAGAAATACAGTAGCAGGAATCATGATGCATTATGAAGAAAGAGTTTGGAATAGAAAGGGAAAGGAATTGAGCTGGTTCTAAATCTCCACTGCCATTCACACCCCATTTCCCCTTCAAGTTCACAACTCAGTTTCTCCAGTGTCCAGGCAGTGAACAGGTCAGACATGGCCTCTGCCCTCACAGAACTTAAAGTCTAGCAAGGAGGACATATACTGAACTGTGCAAGAGTGGTAGGCTTTACCAAAGGAGAAGTTCAGGCTACTGTAAGCACCTGTGATGAAGGGATCTAACCTAGGCCTCCCTCAGAAGTGACTCGTGAACATGGAGATCCGAAAGATGAGTGAGTGTTAATCAGGTGAAGGATTGATTTTAGTTCCCCTGGCCACACCTGACTATGCCACATCAGGTTTTGGGGAGATGAGAAAAAGTAGATGTATGGTGGAGTCAGATTGGAACATTTTTTTATCAGTAAAATTAAGGTGACAGAATCAAAGCCCCTTAACCAGAATGTGTTACCCACAACTCTTGCACCTGGCTCTGGAGGTCAGCCTTGGAGGAACCAGGACTGGCAGGCACTAAGGCATAAGTGGAGAGAGGAGCATGGATTGTGTAGATTTTTATAGACCTTCCTAAGAGATAAAATCATGATACTTGTTACATAGAGGTATTCATTCTTGCCCTTGTGCCTCACTGCCTGCTCTCAGAACACATACTCACATACCTCCCTTGTGCCTTCAAAGTCTGAAGACATTTAGGAAGGCTTAGGAGTCAGATGACCAAGTTGAATCTTAGCACCATCACTTACCAGCTGGCTGAACTTCGGGAGGTTACTTAACCTCTCTACTTCAGTTTTGTCATCAGTAAATAGGGATAATGATAATTTTTACTTCGTGTGATGAAATATGCCTGTAAAAGACACAGATTAAGTCTCAGTAAATGTTAGTGGTATTAATATGTAAGACCCCCCTGGTCAAAAGTGTTCTGTAACTAATAAAACCCTCACAGATCCAGGGTTCTTGCAGGATTCGTATTGCACTTGGAGTTCAGGGCATCCTTTTTCTTTTCTTAGCATTTACTTGGTCAGTGCCTTTTTGCCAGAGACCACCAGAAGCGGCCCTGTAGTTAAACAAACTGGATTATAGCGAGGAAGAGAACTGACCATGGGGAACTATAGAGTGTCTTAGTAATAGGGTGTTAGAAAGAACTTATTATAGGATTTGGGCTTTGATTTGGTGATTTGGGGTAGTGTGTAGGGAAATGGGGTTTTGCCCTAGATTGGATCCTATTAGAAAGCAGGGCTTTCTAATTGATTGGTTATCCCAATAAATCTTATCTACAGGAAGAAAAGACTATCTAGATGATAGGCTGTAATTTGCAAAGAAGCAGCAGTCACTCATTTTGGCTGAGAGCTGAAGTGTTTGGTATTCTGTGGATGGCACAGGAAGCTTATTTTTGTCTGTACTTAGACAAAATTATGAAGTGGTCTTGTTTTGACTTATTTTATCGTAACCGCTAAGTAACTTTGTCTGAGGTTGGTATTCTGTGAGTTTATGTTCAACAGGAGAATAACATGAGTGCCAAGCCAGTTTCTAAATTTCAGGGGTTGCTTTTTTTTCTTTCTTAACTTGTTAAGTAATGTTTATTTGGGCTAGTTTTCTTCCTCCAGGGCAATGTTAAGTGAATATATTCATTCATTCAACAAAACACCAAGTATCTATATCTACATTCCAGGCACTATACTAAACACAGCATATAATAGTAAAAACCCTGCCTATAGGAAGCTCGAAGTCTAGCATAAGGAGAGATTTAAAGATTGTCTGCTTCAGTCGACCGTTCTTCTGGTTTAAATGCCTTCTTCAATTTTCCCACAAACTCTGCCTATGTCTGGACACTCCTGATGACAATAAACACCTGCCCCCACTAGGTAATATTAGAGATTCATTGTTAGAAAATCAATCCTTACCTTCATCTTTAATTTCCTCCCCATATATTCTATCACTTGGACCTATGTCTACCAATTAAAGGCACACACAAGTTTTCTGCATGTTCCCTGTAGCACCTCTATGTAGTCAACACTATGAAAATGAACTCTGGATTCTCACATCTCATTGCTGTACTGACTACTTATATTCAAAAGAATGTTTTAATTTCAACAAATAATGTTGATTCTATTTTCTGTATGGCTCTGCTATTTAGGTCTATTTTGTCTAATTAGATGACAGAGACCATGTTATTGGGGGTTTCATAAATAAGATCAATATAAAGACAGTTAAATGCAGTTGAGGGTAAGAGCAGCAAACACTAGGTGGCAGCATCTTATTTCAGAACTGGAACAACAAAATCTGGGAGTTGAGTTCGTATCTCTAAATTTTAGAGAAAAGGTAAAAGGACAAAATTATCTATCTATTTTTTGACCAGGTGGGACAGCCCTGGTCAAATCTACCTGGGTATGTATTATTCCTATTTGTAATAATTTCTAGGAAAATTGTGCCCCTTCCCAATAGTAACCTCTTATAATGTTTTAGAATCTTGCCTGTCTGAAAGTCCTTTCTAAACAACCCTTTAATTTACTATCATTTAACATTATTTTCTTTCTTTTTCTCTTATGAGGTTTTATTTGAACTAGCAAATAATCATTGGGTATTTTCTGAATCCATAAACACAAAGATAGTTCCTCTTTAAACCTTATCTCTTCTGAGATAAAATAAAAATCCTTAATCTTTTAATATCTTTCTTACTTTACTTTCCAGCTCCTTATCTATCTCTAGTTCTTATCTCCTATGTCATTCTCAACTTATGAACACCCAGAGTTTTGCCATCCTCCTTGGCACAGATAAGATACTCAGTTTCTTAAAATTGTAAAGTTAATACCTTAGAACACAATATACATATTCTATGTTCCTTACAAAATATGTATCAGAAAAGATGGGCCAATAAACGTAGCTTAAAATTGGAATCTGTGACAGCAACACACATTTCTGAAATACTTCTCCGAGGAGCTGAACTTGGTACACTACAAAATTTTTAAAGGTATAATTTCATACTGTTGCTATGAATATGAGATGTAGTCAGATAGTAATGTGACGCTGTGGAGAACAGGAAGAATTGACTCCCTAAGATCTCGTTTCAGTGACAGAGCTGGCATAGACACCAAGCATTGTGATTTCCAGTCTAGCGATCTATCTTTTGATGTAACTTTGTTACAATTTGGCTCTATTTGCCTGATCTCAGCACCAATATCCTTCATTATAAAAATATATGTATTAGAAGGTCAACATTTAAAAAACATGGGTCATGGATTTAGCATTTTGTGTTTGAAAAGCAATGTGCTGTAATGAAAAACATAGGTTTTAGAGTTAGACCATCCTAGGTTACAGATTCAGCTTTGCTGCTTTCTAGCCATGTAGCCTTGGGGAAATTTCCCACCTTTTCTGAACTGCTATTTCCTTGTCTTCTAATGCCATTTTGAGAAATACCTGAGGCTGTGCAAGTATGAAAAACATTTGGCGCTGTGTCTGACATATGCTAGTTGCTCGATACTTAGATATAATTATTATTATTAATTGAATTGTTCCAAGACGAGGGTGTTTGTAAGGTCATGGCCCAGATGGTCTGGGAGAAGTTATACTAGAGTGATACAGTGTATGCTCTCAACAGGATTATTCACCTCTCAGGATGCAGGAGAGAAAAACCAAGGCGCACAAGGGCCAGGCAACATGATTAAGAAGAGATCTATGATTTAGATTCTTTACCATCTCCTGGCTTCCAGACCGATTTGTATTTTGTCCATTCCAGATAGCCCTAGCGGGCAGGGGCCAGAGAAGGTTTGGGATAAAGGTGACATGATTTTGAATATCCCATCCAATCTGATGACTTTCTATTGAGAATCCTTTACATTTTCATCATCAAAAATAGCAACAATAGCTCCTAATGCTTTGGTGATAGATTCTCATGGACTATAGTTAAGTAACTTGCTGTCAATGACGGTCACGTCCTCAGGGCTGGGTTTTAATTTGCTTTTTCTGGCAGCACCTAGCTCAGTGTCTTGAATATTCACATTGATAAATTTGTTGGCTTCATAATCAATTGCATTAACTTGAGTCTCATCTTAGCTCTTCCACCAATTGGCAAGTCAGTTCCTCCTTCTGGGCCTCAGCTTCACATCTATAAAATGAGAGGATGAGCTAAAGGCCCCTTCTAGCTCTCATTTTCTGTAATACACAGCTTTTACTCTCTCAGAGCTTCCATAAATGAAAATAAGAATTCTGAAGTCTTCCCATCTTAGAATAGACTTGGGCCATAAAATAGATGGTAGATAGAAAACCAAAGTATTAGTACAATATACCAAAATAAAAAAAGAATAAGGTAGCAGAGATTGACGGTAATTTCAGTGTCACCAGAGGTCTTTTAGAGAAAGTTGACCTCTGTCCAAATGACCTTTGAGAGTCTAGTCTATTTTAAAGAGGAATATGGGGCCTGCGAGATCTAGCATGTCACTTCTCAGGTGTTTCTCCTGCTGTCACACAGGTTAGATGACATCCACAGACAGGAAACATCCTCATAAGTTTTGAGGAATTCCCTCAAATGTATGGGACAATACAATATAAGTTATAATTGACACAACTCTGAGTGGTAGATTGCCACCTATAGTAGAGAAAATTCTGAATTTTGAATTGGCACTGAAGGAAAGAGGCCTTTTCTGGTGGTGAATCTGCAAAGTTGCAAATGTAGAGATGCTAGTGGTTATGTCTTGTACACGTAGAAGCAGCTGGTCTTCAGTAGAGGAAAATTGAAACTAACACAGGGAGAGAAACAGATATGAAAAATATAAGGGAAAGTGAGTTCTGGTTGCCTTTCAGTCCTTGGTTCCAGGCATCCCTGAAGCTAATTTAATCCCTGCCTATCCTATGGTTTGGTGAACATGAATCAGTAAATTACCTCTTCTGCCTATGGTAGTTACTGTTGGGTTTCTGACACATGCAACCAAGAGCCCTGAAGACAGGAAAATAATTAATTAACTGTGATCTCGATACATTGCAGTTTAAAAGATTCTTCTCTAGATGGTAATGCAGCTCAAGATAAAGGTCAGGGCTAGAGATACAGATTTGAAAGTCGTATTTGGATAAGTGGTGAAAGCCATGGAAGTAGGTGAGCTTGCCTAAAGTGAGTGTAGAAAGTGATTAAAGGCCAAGGATGGAAACTTGAAGAATGCCAACATCTAAGAATATATACAGGAGGAGGAACCAGCTGTTTCACACTCAGGTCATTTCTGATTTTACCCAGCTCTTCCAATCTCATGGTCCTCAGTGGGGGAAAGGCAATTTGTTAAAATCCATAAAGGCTCACTAGCTATCTTTTTCTTTTTTCTTTTTTCTTTTTTAGCAGCTGTAGGGTCCATCTTCTGAAATCTGCCTCCTATAGCTTCAGTCATGGGAGCAACTCCAGTTCATCTTCCCCAAAACACTCTTTCCTGTATTCGAAATCTGATCTCGAAACCTTAGTGTTTCTCTTATTCAGAGTTAAATCTTTCACTTCTTTCAGCCATTACTCATCTGATAATTATCAGATTTTATTGAATTCTTCTAAATATTTGTCCATGTTGTGGAAGGGTAAAGGGTGATATCTGGGACAGACACATCATTTGAGATATAATGTGCCTAGCACAAAGTGGAGTGGAACAATTGCCTCCCTGATCCGAATACCATACTGGTTGCACTGTTGGGAAATATTGCTCTTGTGAATAACGAAAACATCCTAGGTCTTTTTTCCCCATAGAAATTGCTGGGAAACTAGGAAAATAGAATCTATAATTATGTGATTGTGTGTTTGAGCCTAAATAAAGGCTTTTACATTTGTCTCTGTTAAATTATTTTTAATATGAAAGGATGATCATTACAACATTACTTATATGATAAAATAATTGGAAACAATATACCTTGTCAAAAATAGGAGAATGTTAAATATAGTACATATATAAGATGGAATACATGTGTCTGTGAAAATAATCTTTCTGAAGCATCTTTAATGGCAGGAAGGTGCATATGGCATGTGTTAAGGAAAACACAGGGTTTAAACCACATATAATAAGAAATTGTTAAAAGGGACTGGGTCTCAGGGAAAGGGGGAGTGTCCCTGTTCAATTTGATCTTATTGGTATTAATCTACTTTCCAACTTCAAGAAATATTTTTGATCCCAATTCTGTTGCCCAGCAATGTTTGTCATCCAAAAATTGATCTGTCAGATAGGAGATAAAAGTGTTTATACTATTGGTCAACAGTAAATGGCTACAGTAAATATCCAGGAATTAACTGAATTTTAGAATGTCAGTAACCTAGATCTACCTGGATATATGACTTAATCACCATGTTAATCTCTAACAATATATTATTAGAAAATACATTCAGACTGAAAGGCTTCTTAAAACAACATTTTATCCATCTTTCCATCTCGAGTCGGACTTGGGATTATACCTTTTAGGAAGAACGTGACAACCCGGGATTCCCACTGGTTGCCTGGAAATCAAAAGTCCTGAATTTAGTTTGTGACTCGGTATATGATTTTGATAAAAAGACTTCACCAAGACTCTTGCTTTGCCTGTCTGCAAAATGGGATTTGCTTTTTGTGAAGGTCTTCATGTTAGTCTAGTCTCAGGAGACAAGATGTAATTTAAACAAGGGACTGTTGGATTCAGTGCAGCAAAAGGAAAGTAGATTAGAATAAAGGTGTTTTTATCTTAAAGAACCTCAGATTGAAGTTGAGGAACACTGACAGCACAATATGGAAAGTAAGAAAAAAAAATCAAAATAGGAAAAGATGGAAATTCTGACAAATCACAATGCATGTCTATGGATGTTTTTTGTTTTGATGATACCAAAAGATGATATATTTGCATACCGTGTAAATACTGTGTATACTTAAAAGTCCAATTTCCTCTCAAAGTTCTTGAGGGACAAAAGAGACTCATTTATCTGAACACTGTTAGACAGGGAAATGATTAATGAGCTACTTTATAAATAACTCTTTAAATCCGATGCCTATAAAATAGTTGAACTACTGCGAGAGAAGAATAAGAAAACACAAGGAAGCTTAATGATCAGTTGTAGGGGAGGAAAATTAATTTATTCCCTACCTTCTGAGTTCTTGGCAGAGACTTCTGTAATAAAAGACAGACTAACAAGAGGGAAACAAACATGTTTATTAACATGTATATCTTATGTATTCATGAAAGTTGCCCAGGGAAAAATAACTCCCTAAAGTGGCTTGAAATTCAGACTTAAATTCCATCTTAATTGAGAAAGGTGGTTGGGATGGGGACGTGGAAGAAATGCAGGTCTTTTAGCAAAGGTTAAGCAATTTTTAGGAAGGAAGAATGGGCCCCTGAGAAGAATGATGAAAGGTAAGATAGTTTGTGACAAAGTTTGTCTGGGTATGGTGTTGACTTCTAGTCTACTCTCACATGATGAGAGTCAGTTCTCCCTGGTCATTGAAACTCCTGTGGAGGGAATTTATGATAATTGAGTTCCTTTTGGAGGATCTCTTTAGGCAGATAAAGGAGTTTAGGGAAAGTGTCTATACTGGCTGTTTTTTAAGTGCTTACAGCTCTAAATGATCAATATAGCAAAGCGACATACTTGGGGGTAGCCTCTTGAACTCCTACAGCCATATTCTGCAGTGGCATGTTCTGCTACCCTTTATTAACACAGGCATACCTAGCAGATACTGCAGGTTTGGTTCCAGACCACTGCAATAAAGCAAATATTGTAATAAAGCAAGTCACATGAGTTTTCTGGTTTCCCAGTGCTTAAAAAAGTATGTTTATATTATACTGTAGTTTATTAAGTGTGCAATAGCATTATTTCTTTACATATATACATTCCTTACTTGAAAAATATTGAATTGATAATGCTAACCATTATCTGAGCCTTCAGCAAGTCATAATTTTTTGTTGGTGGAAGATCTTGCCTTGATCATGATGGCTGCTGACTGATCAGGATGGTGGTTACTGAAGGTTGGGGTTACTGAGACAATTTTTTAAAATAAGACAGTGAAGTTTGCTGCATTAATCGACTCTTCCTTTCACAAGTGATTTCTCTGTAGCATGCAATGCTGCTTGATAGCATTTTATCCACAGTAGAATTTCTTTCAGAATTGGAGCCAGTCCTCTCAAATGCTGCTGCTGCTTTATCAACTAAGTTTATATAATATTCTCAATCCTTTATTGTCATTTCAACGATCTTCATAGCATTTTCACCAGGAGTAGATCATCCATAAGAACCAACTCCTCATCCATTAAAGTTTTATCATAAGATTGCAGCAATTCAGTCACATCTTCAGGCTCCACTTCTAATTCTAGTTATCTTGCTATTTCTACCACATCTGCAGCTACATCCTCCACTGAAATCTTAGTCTCTAAAAGTTATCCATGAGGGTTGGAATCAACTTCTTCCAAACTCCTGTTAATGTTGATATTTTTATCTCTTCCCATGAATCATAAATGTTATTAATGTGATCTAGAATGGTGAATCCTTTCCAGAAATTTTCAGCTTACTTTGCCCAGATCCATCAGAGGAATCACTATCTGTGGCAGCTAAAGTATTTCTTAAATGCTAAGACCTGAAAGTCAAAATTACTCCCTGACCCATGGGCTGTAGAATGGATGTTGTGTTAAGGCATGAAAACACTAATCTTATTAATCCCCATCAGAGCTCTTGGGTGACCAGTTGCATTGTCAATGAGCACTAATATTTTGAAAGGAATCTTTTTTTCTGAGCAGTAGGTCTCAACAATAGGCTTAAAATATTCAGTAAACTATGTTGTAAACAGATGTGCTGTCATCCAGCTTTGTTGTTCCATTTACAGAGCACAGTAACTTTAGCATAATTCTTAAGGGCCCTAGGATTTTCAGAATGATAGATGAGCACTGGCTTCGACTTAAAGTTACCAGCTACATTAGCCCTAACAATAGAGTCAAGAGAGTCAACCTGTTCCTTTTTTAAAATTTATTTTAATTAGTTTCAAGTATACAATACATTGCTTAGACATCTATATAGTTCGTAAAATGATCCCACAATTGCTCCCTCTCTCCCCTGACCCTCCACCTAGCCAACATATTAATGCTAATTGCACTTCCTATGCCATGCTCCTCATCCCCGTGACCATCCATCAGCTACTAATTTGTACTTCTTTAACCCTTCACCCTATTCTCCCAAACCCCAAAGCCCGCTTCCCTCTGTCCGTCACCAAATTATCCACTATATTTGTGAGTCTGTTTTTGATTAGTTTGTTCTTTTTATTCCTTAGATTCTGCATGTAAGTGAAATCATATAGTGTTTATCTTTCTCTGTCTGACTTAAATATCTTCTAGGTCCATCAAAGCAATATCTTTTTCCATCCCCTTCCTTTTAGTCTGTGTATGTCTTTTAATCTGAAGTGAGTCTTTTGTATTTTTTCTTCTTAAAGAAGTCCCTTCAACATTTCCTGTAATACTGTGGTGGTGATAAATTCCTTTAGCTTGTTTTTGTCTGAGAAGCTCTTTGTCTGTCCTTCAATTCTAAATGATAGCTTTGCTGGATAAAGTATCCTTGGTTGTAGATCCTGGATCTTCATCCTGTTGAATACTTTGTGCCAAGCCCTTCTGTCCTGCATAGTTACTTTTGAGAAATCAGCTGCCAGTCTTATGGGTTTTCCCTTAAGTAATTATCTGTTTTTCTCTTGCTGCTTTTAATATTCTTTCTTTGTATTTAACCTTTAGCATTTTAATTATGATATGTCTTGATGTGGGCCTCTTTAGATCCCTGATTTTCGGAATTCTCTGAGCTTCCTGGGGTTTTATGTCCACTTCCTTCACCAGGTTAGGGAAGTTTTCCATCATTATTTCTTCAAATAGCTGTTTAACATCTTGATTTTATTCAGTTATGCTGATCAGGTAGCTATTTGGACCCTTAACAGTGTCCCATATGCTCCTTAAATTATTTTTATAGTCTTGGCATTTTATCTCTTGCCATTCTGCTTGTGTGTCCTTGGCTTTCTTGTCCTCTAGATAGGGCATTTGATCTTTTTCTTTATTCACTTTGTTTATTCCTTTGTTTATTCCAATGTGTTCTTCATTTCAGACTGGTTTCCTTTTATAATTTCCATTTCTATTTTTATGTTTTTGTAATTTCTTTGTTGAAGTTCCCTACGCTTCCCAAAAGTTCATTGAGTATCTTTATAACCAGTGTTTTGAACTCTGCATCTCTTAGATTACTTGACTCCATTATATCTGGATCTCTGTTCTGTTCTCTCATATGGTTTCTACTTCTTTGTCTTCCCATTTTGGCTGTTTTTCTGTGTCTGCTTCTATGTACTAAGCAAAGCTCTTAAGTCTCCCGGTCTTATTAATGTGGATTTGTGAAGTAGTTGTCTGTCTAGTGGAATAGTCATGAGAGGGGTTCAGCTGCAGGCCAAATTTAGCCCAAGCCTCTACCCCTCCAGGGCCACTTATTAAGATTCAGCAAGCAATCCACAGATGCTGTGCTTATAGTTGCCTCAAAAGGCAACACCAGAAACTAAGGCCAGCTGCCTCCAGTGTGAGTCTAGGTACTGTTCAACAAGGAGTACTTGACTCGCTGAGGATATACCTGGATCTGGCTTGAGTGAAGCCGCAAGTTGCGAGAGATGGGGTTTCAGGGAATCCTCTGGGCGGAGCAACCTGTTATCCAGTTTGATGACGTCTCTGCTATGGTGGTGCTGTGTCCGTATTCTGGGATGGGGGAGGGCTCAACAAGGAACAATGGATACTGCCGGCACTTTTGTACAGAGCGAGTCTCACCTGGGCCCTTACTCCGACAATGTCTTCCGGTAAGTCCCTGGTGCCCCCTGAGCTCAGCCAAATGGGCACTGGTGCTCAGAGCAAGCAGATCCATTACCGCAAAAATCCCCTCCGAGATGCCGCCCCTTTAAGAGGTGTCTGCTGCTGTTTTGTCTGGCTCAGCTGCTCAGGACTGGGCAGCCTCGTGTCCTCACCTCGTCCTACCTTCTGCCATTGTAGGGTGATTTCCTGTATTTCTCCCTATTTGTATGGCTTGTTCATCTAGATCCCAGGTGATTTTTCCTTGCTGCTGCTTCTCATTTTCGTCACAAGTTTGATTTGGTTACGAGAGGGATGAACAGAGCCTCTATCACCTATGCCATTTTTTTCGGTCTCAACCTGTTCTTTGAAGCTCTGAAGCCAGGCATCGACTTCTCTTGTTGTTTAGTTGTTTAATGAAAATAGCCACCTCCATTAATTATCTCAGCTAGATTTCTAGATACCTTGCTGCAGCCTCTACATCAGCATTTGCTGCTTCGCCTTGCACTTTTATGTTATGGAGATGGCTTCTTTCTTAAATCTCATGAACCAACCTCTGTTAGCTTCAGACTTTTCATCTGCAGCTTCCTCATCTCTCTCAGCTTTCATAGAAGAGAGTTAGGGCCTTATTCTGAATTAAACTGTGGCTTAAGGAAATGTGGTTTGTTTGATCTTCTGTACAGACCACTGAAGCTTTCCCATATCAGCAATAAGGCTGTTTCACTTATCATTTGTGTGTTCACTGGAGTAGCATTTTTAATTTCCTTCAAGAACATTCCTTTTGCATTCACAACTTGGCTAACTGGCACAAGAGGCCTAGCTTTCAGCCTATCTCGGCTTTAGACATGCCTTCCTCACTAAGCTTAATCATCTCTTGTTTTTGATTTAGAGAGATGTGCAACTCTTCAAACATTTATAGGTCATTGTAAGATTATTAATTGGCCCAATTTTAATATCGTTGTGTCTCAGGGAATAAGGAGGCCTGAGGAGAAGGAGAGAAATGGGAATGGCCAGTCAGTGGAGCAGTCAGAACACACACAACATTTACAATAATTACATCAAAGATCACTGATCACAGATCACCATAATAAATGCAATAATAATGAAAAAAGTTTGAAATATTATTAGAATTACCAGAATGTAACACAGACACATAAAGTGAGCAAATGCGCTTGGAAAAATGATACCGCTAGACTTGCTCAACACAGAGTTGCCACAACCTTCAATTTGTAAAAAGAAAATGCAATATCTACAAAGCACAATTAAGTGAAATGCAATAAAACAAGATATGCTTACATTTGCAAATACAAAGTATTTCTTGGATTGGGAGTTACTACCTCAGCAATGGGTATTATTGCTCCAACAATATTCAGTTTTTAAACTATGTAGTTTAAAATTATTACCATTTGAGGCACGTTATCTGAGGATTTGAGAGATAATAAATGGATGTGTCTTTTTTAAAACAACTAATAGTACATCAAAGTCGTTAAGGTTAAACTGTAAAATACAATCTCAATTTCTCTCTTTACTCATTTTACCACCTGGTTCTCCCTAGGAGGGTGACTATCTGGATGGAGAGCAAACTTAACCTTCTCTTCTAAAACTGAAGTTTTAGAATGAATCTCTGTGGGTTTCATAGTGATGAAATGTTCTCCAGGATATATCATAATTTATTCATTGTCCTTGGGAGAAAATTACCAACCACCCTGCAGCTGCTCACCCCAACATCTTGTCCATGGCCAAAGGCAACTTGCACTGTCTTCCATGTCACTAAATTCCCACAGAAACTCATTTGCCTTGAAAATGAAGTACAATGTCTGCATCTTGTTTTCTCAGTCAATCCATGATGGGTAATCATGTCGAACTCAGAAGAAACTTAATAACAGTCTTCAGTCCCCTGAAGGGTGGTTATGCAGAAGATGGTGGCCAGCTGCTCTCCATCTTCTTTGAGAACAGACTGGAGGGGCTGGATTTAAACTACGGATGTTTTAGTTAGACATCAAGAAGAATTGCCTGTTACAGTTTTAACACACAGAATTGGTGACCAAGGGCAGCTATGAAATTGCTCGCCTTGAGAATCTTTAACAACAGAAAAGACAGGCAAATGGTATAGGCAACCTGCCAGGGTAGAGGTTATATAGAGGTCACATTTCACTGATCTCCCTCTAGGCAGACATGCACTTGAACTGCTCTCTCATGAGCCTTATGACAAGGTGGATTCATACCTTATCTACCCTACTAGACTAACAACATTTAGGGCAGTGAGAATGTTGGGCTTGGAACCTTGTACATAGTAGACACTCAAGAAGGATTTTGGAATGAATGGATTCAGTACAAGTGAAATGTATCTTTGGGGTTCCTCAATCCCTCACCTTCTTTTTTCACCCTCTTTCTCCTTTCAGCACCCTTCCCATATCAGGTGAACTCCAAAGACTCTTCCAGGTCAGAAGTTTTAGTATTAGTAGTATGGATTTACTTGTGTTGTTACTACACTATTTCATGTTTCTTTGGAAACACAGACTTTATAAGCCATCCCTGAATTCCTTAAGAACAAAACAAAACTTCCGTGTGTGTGTGTGTGTGTGTATTTATGTATGTATGTATTATTTCATAGTTCTGTGGCCTAAGCATCATCATCCCTCATTTTACAAATGAGCAAGCTAAAGCTTAGAAAGACTGAGACTTGTCCACAGTCAAATAGCTAAGAAGGATGTAAACTCACATCTCTCTGCCTCGGAAGCCCAGCACTAAACGCAAGACCATGAAAATTCTCTAACCCAGAAAGAGGAGAGCCCGAAGACACTGGTCTCCAGTGATGGAATAGCAAATCCTGGTCACCAGGACAAGGGAGACATAACTTGAACTGTATGAGGAACTAAATCCCCATGTACATTCAAGACCAGTCCTAGTATCTGGCTGTCCGAGTCTGCCTGGCCCTAGTCCAGCTACTGCTTTGTGCTTGCAAAACACGATTGGGTCCCTGTTGTCTGCTGGGATGGTGGGTGTCACCAGGTGCTATAGCAGTGCTTAGGGCCCTGATATTTGAGTATATGTCACTGCCGTTGAGCCTTGGAACTCTAGCATTTTATCCACCTGCAGAGCTAATATTCATCCCTCCCTTTCTGGCATCTGAACCACTGGAAACAGGATCTCTCTGTCGATAGTGCAATGTGATAGTTTATTTTTATTCCTTCAGTTGCTTTTTGTTGTCATCTTGGATCATTAATCCACTGCGGAAGAACTTTTGATCAGATTTGGATCACAGAGGACCAAGGATGTGATGTGTTTAGCTGCTGTATCAGAAATAGCAATTACTGAAACTGTGGTGCACACTGTCCACAGGCCTTGTGCTTTGAGTTCTCCCAGTAAATCTCTTGCTTTTTGACCAAATATGTTGATCTGTCCAGACTTTTTTTAAAAGAAAGTTATAAATTTCCTCCTTGCAATTATAGTGCGGTTCCCTGAGAAAGTGTGGTTTAATTTGTACATAATTTTCTTGGATTGAACAAATCACTAAAAGCAATTTCCCATTGAAATGTTGTTATTACATAGCCTGAGGATATTGTGCAATTATCATTTAGAGTAGGAATTGACCTGTTCTACAGTGGAAGGCTGAACAGGGAGTGCAAGCTTATTTTCAGTGGCACTTGTCTTAGTTACCAACAACTGCCATCCTCTGTGCTTAAGAAATGATAGGGCAGGAGGAGCTGGAACTTGGAGTCTCCATTTTGAAAGGATAACAAACTGGTAATACACCCACTAGACTTAAATTCTCTGAGGATAAGCCCTATGCTATACAATTGTATCCCCTATTCGTGGTATGGGGATTAGGAATATGGACTCTGAAGCCAGACAGCCTGGGTTTAAATTCTGCCACAAGTACAAGCAGGCTGTGTGACCCCTCTGTGCTTTAGTTTCCTCATGAGTAAAACAGCACCTGTCTCCCAAGGCTGTTGTGGTGGCTAAATGAGTTAATATATGTAAAGTGCTTAGGACACAGCCTGGAATGTAGGAAGTGCATGACATCTAACACAGTTCCTGGTGCTTAGTAGGCTCAATAAATGTTTGTGAATGAAGAGCAATAGCATTCCATTCCTCACCTGCAATAATCCTTGACTGCTCCATCAAAAAGAAAAACTGAATAGTTGGAATGACTGACCAAGGAGGGAGAGAAATACCTTTGGGGTATTTATAACAATATTGACTTGCCTCAGTCAAGGAGTCCAGTGTATAGTACTGCATATTTACAAGGAGCTAAAGGCCCGAGGAAGAAAGTTCTTCAAAGGAGAAGCAACTATCTATCCTCTGCTCACATTACCATATAACTAGTCTAGTCCGTACAGTCTACAAGCCACTGGTTCCACTAGAGGGCGCACTGAGGTTGACCAGTCCTGAGCTGATAAATGCTCAAGACCTTCTCAGTGGGTTAGCTAGTGCCATCCACTTCCAGGGTGACTTCTAGCTGGGTTTCTCAAGTATGGTTCTTGGTCTCTCATTTATTGTTACCTCCTGGTACCTTAACACTACCAGTTCCCCAACTCCTCATCCTTCTTTGTCCTCTTATGATCTCAAGCCTCTAGTTAAGAATTATGTAATTTATCAATTCACAATATTTAGATATCATAGAAAACATGATTCTGTGATCCATTGGAGGAAATTTGTCAGGTGGTCTTCTAAGCATCGTAGCTGTGGCAGATTCACTTAGTTTCAGTATGTCTTTATTGTATGCATGTGTTGTATGCATGTTTGCATGGGTATACATACACATATGCATGTGATTTCTAAGTAATTATACATATACACATTTTTAAAAATATGATATTTGTATTCATATTGTCCCACACTATAAATGCCTTGCTTCTCCTGCTGCCTGAGGCTTTTGGGTTTCTGTGTTCCTTCTACTTTTCCATGATCATAATCTCTAGAACACTCACATTATACCAAATGTGAGGTGTAGTTCAATGCCTAGAATGAAAGAAAAGGAAAAATTTATCCTATCTCATATTTTGCTAGCATGAGAATACTTTGTATTTTTCAGAAAATATTAACTTTACCAGCAGGTGAACTTGTAATTCTTACAAAATCCATTTGTTGAGCATATTTTTATACATACCTCTATTTTGACATTTACTTAGATTGTCCCCTATCTCTGCATAAGTTGTCTCTGTATTTTCTGTCCTCCAGATTCTGTGGTCTTCAAGGAAGGAGATGGTGCTTCTCAATTTTGTATCCTCGCTTTCCCTAACAGCACTCAAAATATAGGATGTTCATTTACTTGATTGAGTGTGTGTGTGTTGTTTGCAAAGAGCAGTAACTCACTTCTTCTATCTCAAGGGAAAAAGGGGATTTATTGTAGGATTGCACAAGCACTGGAACTGGTAAATGTATCAGGATTTCAGGAGTTTTTAGACACTTGCCCTCTTTCTCTCTGCTTTGAAGTCTCTCTCATGACAGATCTTCCCATCTCTGCATATATGAGTTCTCATTGGTCCATCTCCTCCATATTCTCCAGTTGAATTCTGACTGGCATAGCTCTTTCCTACTATATAGGACAGCAATGCTTTTTTATCCTACTTCATGGACTGACTCCCAGTCTCCTTGGATCAGAGGCATACTCTGACCTAATCGGTGGCCATGCCTGCCAAAAAGACTGGCTGGCTCTGCTACTTTGAAGGATGGAAGGTGGGGCTATGGGAGATGAAGCTAAGAGGAACAATAAATGAAGGAGAAATGTTACAATTCACAGTGGAGTATCCCTGACAAAGGGTGCTGGTGCATATAACAAGCAAGCAAAAGGATGACTAACTGTTGGGTGATTCTTATGGGCAAAATTTGTTCCAATCTCTTCACACATAATCACTCATTTAACCTTTTATGTTGTAGTATTAGAGTTGCCAGATTTAGCAAATAAAAAATACAGGATGGATGTCCATGCAATATTTGGGACATCCTTATACTAAGAAATTATTTGTTGTTTATCTTACATTCAAATTTAACTAGGCATATTGTATTTTCTCTGGCAACCCTATTTATCCTCATTTTACAGATGAGGACACTGAGGCACAAAGAGACAATTTGCTCAAGGACACACAGCTAGGAAGTGGCAAAGCCAATGTGGCCTCAGTTTCCATGCTCTTAACCACTGTGCTAAATTGCTGCTTTAAACCTATATCATGCAAACACACACACACACACACACAAATAAAAGAGTCTTTTGTTTTTGTCATCTTTCGAAAATAAAAATCAAACACCAAAGCATCCTCAGATGGTTATCAATCAGAGTCCAGGCAAGAGACAGAAATCACAGAAATTTGAACAGGGAAAATTTAATATAAACACTAGTTAACTATTTAAAAGGTCGTTAACTATTAAGAGGGGCACAAGAGAACACTAAGGGGTAGAAGGCAGTAACTGCAGAAAGCAACTACCATACCCAGGACTAAGAGAAAAGGGAAAAAGGAAGAAACTTAGAAAGTCAGAAAAAAGGATCCTAAATGGCTGGATTCAGACCTCTGAGGAGAGTTTCCAGTTGTCACAGGAACATGCCGCCTGCAGCATGAGGAAACTAGCTGGAGGACACCCACTGTTGAGCCACAATGGGTAGCCTGCCGCTGCTGGAAAACGCTGTTGGGGTACCTGCGTACTGATCTGTTTCCTGCTGCACTGAAAAGCAGAAAACTGGAAGAAGAAAAAGGCCCTTTTTTCTCTTCCAGCCTTGCATTGCCCCTCCCACACTCCTATTGTCAAAACTTAACATCAGGCCAGCTGGAAAAAGAGAAATATAGCCCATACAGTCCAGCTCCAGTATTACAAAACAGGGTAAAGAATGTAGGTTTGGAGATGAAAGACATTAAATTAATAACTGGCACAGATGAAAGGTACATTTTTCATCCCAAGGATGGAAAGAAGCCTAAAACATCATCATGCAAAAGGAAGATAGATTGACTAAGAGGCATTTAGACCTAAAAAAAAAAAAGACTACATGAAAGTGTCTCAGAGTAGAGCTATAAAATGCAACCTGCTGCCAAGGTATTGGATAAGCAAGACAAGGTGTTATGAAGCCTCTTGCGGAAAAGCATGTAGAATGCAGAGAGGTTTTCAACTGAGCAAGTGCCCAGTACAGAGTTAATATAGCTGAGAAATTAATTCTATAAGCAACTGAGTAAAAATATCAATCATTGAAGGATAGACGACTCTCTAGAGAGCCTCAAACCTATATCATAAGGACATTCCTGGAGAGTATAAGACTGATGATGTTCATAGAGGCAGGGGCATAGACTCAATGAACTATGAAGACCCAGTTCACTGCCAGAAGAGAATGAGTCTTAGGATGATGAATAGAGACAGTTCTCTAATGTAAAGGAGAGTAAGTCAGGTGTCGAGTCTGTTACCTTTCCTTGTGAGCTAGTAACCATTCTATGCAATCAGCAGTTACTTTTTCTCTATAGAACCCTCACTTTGCTGCCTCCATAGCAGCTTCTCTAATTGCAAAGTGTTCCCTCTGATTTGCTCTCCAGACAATTGTATCTGTCCTGCAAAGTGCTGACTTTCAGCCTTGCTGGGCAAATTGAACACATCACTCTCTGAAATGCCAATGATGCCAAGGTCATTCCAACGTGGCATTCTATATTGGAAACATGCTTTACTCTGTTGCCTACCCTAGCAGTGGCATCTCCGAGTATTTATGGAACATTTATCCTCAGCTGAACCTGGCCTGCATTGATTGAGTCAAGGCCCAAGCCATTCTGTAGGCATGAAAATATCTCCTACCTGTAGCCCATGCTTTGCATTCATACTCTTCTTTAAATTTGAGATGAGGGCTACTACATCTTACTCCTTTTTCAAATATCTAAGTGTGCTTCATTCTTATATTCCTAATACTTCCTTGGGTAGAAATATAATATAATGCTTAAAAGCATGGCCTGGACTTCCTGGGTTCAAATCTCGCCTCTAACCTTTACTTGATATATGAATTTGGGTGAGGTTTTTAATTTCTCTATGCCCAGTTAACTCACCTATAAAATGAGCATTATCATCAAAATAATATGTATTTCTGGGGGCTATTGGGAGAATTAATATTCACAAAAGAGACTTGGAGTAGGATCAATTGCTTTAGGAAATACTTTCCTACCCTAAAGAATTAGAAGGCATTGGACAACAGGGAATATAGGACTGATCTCTGAGAGAAGAGAAACAAACTGTGAGCCCTGTGATTGTCCCAGCTTACTTACTGGAGACAGTTTATAGGCTGCAATGTAGTCAAGGGGATCCCAAGGAAATCCTGCAGTCTCATTAATTTGACAGAGCTCAGAGATTAGAGAGTCCAGGGAAGCTAGAATTTATGGTGTAGAGAAACTCCAGATAGCTGCAAAGGAGTCCTCTCAGGTCTTTGGCTAATGATCTGAATTTGTGTGGAGCAAAAATACACAAGGTTGATGAAATAACCACCAGAAAGAAATAGACCAAGAAATTCCCAGAGCTCACATAAGGCTGAGGATAGTTCACATTACATTGACCAAAACAGAAAAATTGCAATACACAGAGTTCTTAGAAGAGTCATCCTTTATAGTAAAGCTTTGCTCTGGACCCCCTTTTATAAAGCTTAAAAGCAAGCCTATAAAAGTGTAAACATACCTGCTAGTAACTTAATCGTATTTCAGGATGAAAGCCAACATTCTTAAAGGAATACACCAAAATCCAACATTCAAGATCATAAAATTCACAATGTTTATCATGCAATAATTACCAAGCATCCAAAGAAGCAGAAAAGTATAACCCATAACAGGGAGAAAAATAAATTATAATAATCAAAAAAAAAAAATGAGAAGATGGAATTAGTAGATAAAGACCTTGAACAACTATTATAAATACGCTAAAGATGTTAAGAAAACATGAACGTGATGAAAAGAAAAATTGAATATATAATAAAGACCCAAATAAAATATCTAGAAATGAAAAATGTAATATCTGATGTGAACAATAAACTGAATGAGATCAGCTGCAGACTGGAAACTGCAGAAGAAAACAATAGTGAAATTGAAGTCATAATAGTAGGAATTATCCACAATGAAACACAGAAAGAAAAAAACTTAAGAAAAGAACAGAGCCTCAGTGAACTGTAGAACAATATCAAACAGTCTAAATATGTGTAACTAGGATCCAAAAAAAGAAGGGAGAGAAAAAATACTTGAAGAAATAATAACCAAAAAATTTCCACTATAAATTCACAGATCCAAGAATCTCAACAAACCCCAATCAGTGTAAAATAGGAAAACTGCACCAACAGGCACCATATCGAATTATTGAAACAAATGATAAAATGAAAAACCTTAAAGCATCCAGAAAAAGAAAAAAATCATAAAATTCACATTTTAACAGAACAAATAATGACAGCAGACTTCTCATCAAAAATTACTCAAGCCAGAAGACAATGCAACAATATCTTTAAGTGCTGAAAAGATAAAAATTCAACCATCATTTATATAGCCAGGAAAAACAACTTTCAAAAATGAAGGCAAATATAAAGCTTTTTTTATGTGACTAAAAGTCAAGAGGACCCATCATCAGTGGCCTGCATTGAAAGAAATGTTAAATGAAGTTCTTCAGGCAAAAGGAGTGATAGCAAATGAAAACTTGGGTCAAAAAAGAAAGTGAAGAATGCTAAAGAGGGCAAATATGTAGGTAAATATAAAAGATATATTTTATCATATCTTTAAATTTCTAAAGACAATTGACTAAGGCAAAAATAAAAATACTGTATTGTGGAATTAATAAAATATGTAGCAGTAAAATGCATGACAACAATAACAAAGAAGGAAGTAGAAATATAATTTGCATGTTTCTTACAGTAGCAGGTGAAGAAGTATAATATTATATAAAGATTATTATAAATTGAACATGGATATTGTAAATTTTGGATCAATTCCTTAAAAAAAGAAAGAAATAGTTAATACTGCAATGATGGAAATAAAATAGAACTATGAAAATTAATTTAATTAACTCAAAAGAAGCCTAGAAAATAGAAAAAAGGAAATAAGAACACAGAAGACAAATTGAAACTGGTTGCAAGATGGCAAATTTAAAACCAAAGAAATTAAATAAAAGTGTCTAAATAACCAAATTAAAAGCCAGAGATTGTCAAGTTGGATAAGAAAGCATGACCCAACTATTTGCCATATTCAAGAAACCCACTTTATACATAAAGACACAGATAGGTTAAAAATATAAGGATGGAAAAAGATATACCATGCAAACACTAATTAAAAGAAAGCTGGAATGACTATATTAATAATAGATTTCAGAATGAAGAATATTACTGAAGATAAAGAGGGACATTTCATAGTAATAAAGCATTGAATTCATCAAGAAGACAAAACAATCCTTAATGTATATGCACTTAATAATAAAGATTCAAAATACATGAAGCAGTGTTTGATGGAACCGAAAGGAAAAATTGGCAAATACACAAATATATTTTGAATTTTCAACACTCCTCTCCCAATAATTGATGAAACAAGTAAAAAATAACAGACGAGGCTATAGAAAACTCAAAGGACTAGTATAACCCAATTGATATTATAGAGTGTTCCACCCAATAAGAGCATAATACACATTTTCTTAAAGTCCACATAGAACATTCACCAAAATAAAACATATACTGGTTTATAAAATTAGTCTTAATAAATTTAAAATAATTGAAATGGTAGAGTATGTTCTTTGGCCACAATAAACAAAGACGTAAATATATCACGAAAATCCTCAAATTATTAGAAATTTATATAGTCTTATATAACTCACAGCCAAATAAGAAATTTAAAAGAAAATTAGAAAATACTTTGAGCTGAATGAAAATGAAAATATATACATTAAAATTTATGAAATGCAGCTGAAATTGTGCTTAGAGGAAGACTTTTTACATTGAATAATCCTATTAGAAAATTTAAAAGGTCTTAAATTAATAACCTTATCTCGCACCTTACAAAACTATGAAAAAAGCAAGTTAAATTTTAAGCAGAAGGAGGAATAATAAAGATAAAAAGTAAACCAAAACACAGAAAAACAATAGAGAAAATCTGTGAAACTATAGCAGTTTCATTTAAGGAAATCAATAAAATTGGATAAACCTCTAGCCAGCCTGATCAGTAAAAGGAGAGAAGACACAAACTACCAATATTAGGAATGTAAAAGGGGATGTTACTACAGATTCTATAAACATTACAAGAATAATCAGGGAATATGCATATTTTATGTCAACATATTCAACAACTTAAATGAAATTAAAAATTCCTTGAAAAACACGAACCCATTCAAGAAGAAATAGATAAACTGGAAGGTTGTATATCTATTTAAAATTTTGAATCTGTAATTTAAAGACTGCCCATAAACTTTAGGCCCAGTGGTTTTACTGTTGACCTCTACCAAGTATTTAAGAAAGGAATAATACTAGTCCTACACAAATGCTTTCATAAAGCAGAAGAGAAGGAATGCTTTTTAACTTATTTTAATAAGTTCACCATTATTCTAATACCAAAACCAGACAAAGTTATTACTAGAAAGCTACAGACCGATGTTCCTCAAAACCATAAAAGCATAAATCCCTGACAAAATATTAGCAGATTAAATCCAGCAACATATAAAAAAATAAACATCATTGCAAAGTGAGGTTTATCACAGGAATAAAGTATTAATTTAATCTTTAAAATCAAGCAATATGATTCATCACAATAGAAAAAAAGAAAAATCATATGATTATCTCCATAGATACAGAAAAGGATTTGAGAAAATTCAAATCTCATTCATGATAAAAACTCTCAGCAAACTAGGAATAGAATAGAACTTCCTCAGACTAACAAATGCCATCTGTGAGAAACCAGCAGCTAACATCATATTTATCAGCGAACAATCTTGTCCTTCCTCCCGAAGGTTGGAAAGAAATGAGGATGTCTGCCCTCTTGACTTCAACATTATACCAGAGCTCTTCAGCAATGCAGTAAGGTAAGAAAAAGAAATGAAGAGAAAGGAGGAGGTAAACTGCAAATGAAGAAATAAAATGATCTTTATTTATAGTCAACATGATCTCGCATACACACAAAAAAAGTAAATCTATAGAGCTACAGAGAAGAATCACAAAAAAAAGTGAATAGAACTAGAGTTTAGCAAAATTGCACAATACAAGGACAATACACAAAATATCAATTGTATTTCTAAATACTAACAATGAATAATTGGAAATTAGAATAAAGACAATACTATTTACAATAGTGTCAAACAACATAAAATACTTAAGAATAAGTTTACCAAAATATGTGCATGACCTTTACACTAAAAGCTCTATGCTTATGGATCAGAAGACTCAATATCGTTAAGATGTTGTTTGTCCTCAAATTGTTCTATAGATTCAACACAATATCAAGCTGATTCTTAAATTGATATGGAAACTCAAAGGCCTTAAAATAGACAAGACAGTTTTAAAAAAGAAGAAAATTTGAATTGTCTTACACTATTTGATTTCAAAACATGTTAAAGACTACAGTAGTCAAGAGAGTTTGATATTGGAATAAAGGTAGACAAAAAATCCAGAAACAGATCCTTATATATATGATTGATTAATTTTTGTCAAAGCTGCCAATTCAATAGGAGGAATGATAGTCTTTTAAATAAATAGCATTGAAACAATTAGATAGCCATATGGGAAAAATGAACTTAGCCTCGTATGTCACACAGTACGTAAAAAAAAAAAAAAAACTCACAATGTTATAAAACTAACCATAGAGCTAAAATTTTTAAACCTTTGAAGAAACCGTAGGAGAAAATATTTGGACCTTAGGTAGGCATATATAAGACACGAAAAGCACAAATCAAAAGTACAGATGAATTAAACCAACAAAATTAAAAATTTTGCTTTTGAAAAGACGGTGTCAAGAAAAGAAAAAGAAAAGTCACAGACTATTTGCAAAACATCTGATAAAGGGCTTGTGTCCAAGAAAATAACTCTTATAATTAAATTGTGAGAAGACAAATGACTCTATTTAAAAAAAAAAAAGTGCAAAAGATTTAAATAGACACGTCACCAAAGAAAATAAACAAATGGCAAATAAACACATAAAAAGATGCTCAATATTATTTAGTCATTAGGGAAATGTGAATTAAAGCCACAGTGAAATACCACTACATACTCACCGTAATGGCCAAAATTAAAGAGACTAGCAATGTGAAGTGTTGACAAGGATGTGGAGCAGCTGGAACTTTCATACATTGCTGGTGGGAATGAAAAATTATATAGCTACTTTGGAAAACAGTTTGACCATTTCTTATAAAGTTACCATATGACTCAGCAATCTCACTCTTATATATTTATCCTACAGAAATGAAACATTTATTTGCATGAAGACTTAATTGTACATGAATTTTCCAACTGGAAACATCCCAAGTACCCATCAATTAGTTAACGGATAAACAAATTGTGGTATATTCATTCACTGGAAAACTACTGATACATGCAACAATGTGGATGAACATTAGGGTAAGTAAAAACAAACACAAAAGACTACACAGTGTATGATTCCATTTATATGAATTTCTAGAAAAAGCAAAACTATCATGATGAAAAGCAGAACAGTAGTGCCTAGAGTCATGGATATGAGAAGGGATTGATGGTAAAAGGAACCTGAGGGAACTTTTGGAGGTTATGGAAATGTTTTATTTTGTTTGTGGTGGTGGTTATAGAGTGTATACATTCACCAAACTCATCGAACTACTCTTAAAATAAAGAATGGATAAATAATGGAATATTATTCAGTAAAAAATATACAAACTACTGACACATGTAATAATGTGAATAAATCTAAGATATGATGCTGTGTGAAAGAAGCCATACTGTATGCATACTGTATTTTTCCGTTTATTTGAAGTTCTAGAATAGGCAAAAAAAAATCACCTATGGTGAAAAAATCAGAGATGTGTTGCATCTGAAGCAGAGGCTGGGAATTATTGACTGGGAAGAGGCCCAAGGTAACTTTTGGATGGTGGTAATATTCTGTATTTCGATTGAAGTATGGGTTATAGTTATATATATATTTGTCTAAACTCACTGAACCGAACACTTAAGATCTATGGATTTCATTGTGTGTAAATTATACCTCAATAATTTTTTCTTAAAAATAAAACATGCTTTCATGTGTATTATTTTATTTGTTCTTCAAAAGATCCTGAGAGATGAATGCAGTGAAAATTCTCCCCATTTCACATTCTAGAAATCCAATGTTCAAATGAAAAATTATATGACTTGCCTGAGATCACACAGCTGGGATAAGAATTTAGTTTTCTCACTCCTGTTCCATTCTTCTTTCTATTCCATGTGCTATATCTATTCCACAGTATATAGAAGTTGGGTCTTTTATAAATAAGCAAATGGAATATAGTGCTTCACAGCCAAATCAAACCTGTAGGTTTTCTGAAACAGTAGAGTTCAAATAAAACAGTAACATAAAAATATCCTCTGTAGTGATATTTCATATGGCCACAGTACAGGGTTTAAATTGCTGCCCATGTCCCATCATTTTCTCTACCCTTCGTTAAACTCAAACAAAACCACCCAAAAGACGACAGATATCAGTTGCTGGTTGACAACTTACCGTTGATCAGTAGAACTCTATTTGCTGATTGCTGCTTTTATCCATGTGGATTTACTATGAAGTTCAGAGGCATGTGAAGCTCTGAGACCTCAGTCGCCTGTTACTGCAGAATGCTAGCACCCACGGCTAGGGCCTCTTCTCCTTCCTCCGGGACATTTCTCCTGAGGTGCGGTCATGGTGGGAGCAATTGATTTCTCCAGGCAGAGAAGCTTCACTTTATCACTGATATGATATGATATGACATGACATGACATGACATGATATGATATGAAAAAAGCTAGAATCTCCTAGTAAATTCTCAAGGTCTAATTGTATGAAGTCGCAACTGTTTAGGACTTGACTGCCAAAAAAATAATAACAACTTATGCTTTGTAAGTTCAGAGATCACGTGACTCAATGATATATTTTTTTTTATTCTGATTTTCCCATGAAGAATTTGAGAAATATTTTTTGTTGTTAACTGATTTCTAGATATCATTACTATTGATTGGCTTTTTTAAAAAGGTTACTTTGGTATAAGTTTCAGCTTTGCCTGGTCAGTGGTTTATATTTCTGGAAAAACTTCAAAAAGCATCCATTCTTGCATTTTCCTACCTCTAGATGGGGCTCTTTTCATTCCATCCCAGATTTCATAGTTTCCAAAAATGTCCCGGAAGATGGCATACACATTAATTGCCACGTATTCTTTTTGCGAATACGTGGCAATTATTCCCACACAAATAATAATCCTTTTTTCCTCCTTCCCTCCTTTCCTCCCTCTTTTCCTTTCTTCTTTCTTTCACTCCCTTCTTCCTACCTTCTCTCCTTTCCTTCTTGTTCAACAAATGTTATTGAGCACCTGCTGTGTGCCAGGTATTGAAAATACAAAGTTAATAACGACATAATCCTTCTCCTTAAGTTACATCTAGTAACAGAGACAGGTGTGTACCCAGAAAACCATAACACAATATTAAAGTGCTATGATAAATGGGGCAAGGAAGATGAACCTGGAAAGGAAGCCTAGGTCTAGGAACTTGTATATCTTCTGAGGGGTAGATTTTTCTCAAGAGGGCAGTAGAGAACCTCAGGGTGTTCTAAGCAGAGATGAATCGTGATAAGACCTGAATGTTGGAGAAGTCATTCTGGCCTTCACGTAAAAGACGAATTAGGGTCTTGAAAATTAGTGCCTCCTTTGCTGGCTCTCCGTTCTTTGCCTGACCTGTGTATATGGGAGGGTCTCAAGGCTCAGTCCTGGGCCTTCTCTTCTCTCCCTTTCTCTCCTCTTTCCTACTGTAGCTATACCTCCCTCCACTGCTGTGTCAGCTGATAACACCTAGTCTCACTGCTTTAAACAGGTTCTATTCAGTGATGACTCCCAATTTTATATCTCCAGCTCAGACCTCTCTCCTGACCTACAGCATCTTGTATCTAAAAGCCTTCTTGACCACCTCTTGGCTGTATAAAAGCTATTCTTTCCCTCATCTTTCCCAGCATGGTAAATATCCCTACCATCCATCCAGTTAGTGACTCAAGCCACACCCCATTAAGACGGCCTCTTTTTTCTTCATGTCCCCCAATCCATCAAGTCCGGTCTGTCACGAAAATTTATCCTAGATCCATCCATTTCTTTCCGTTTCCTCCACCATCACTCTAGCCTGACATCATACTCTCTTGTTTGCACTATTGCAGTCACTTCCTAACTGAGCTCTCTCTTTTCCTTTCGTCCTCCTCCAATCCATGACCATACACTAATCGGGGTGACTTCCTAAAAACTTAAGTCAGATTATATAACTTCCCTGCTTAAAACCTATTCATTAGTACCCACTGCACTTAGAAAAAATTCCCAGCTCCAATACGAGGACAAAAAAGCTTTTTATTATTTGGCCTATCAACCTCACCCTGGATCACTCTCTCAGGTTCCAGCCTCTGTTCCTGCAGTCCCTCCAGCTGTGCATTTATGCCTCCTGGAGAGCTCTGGGCAAGGCTGGCTGCTTCTTCCTCTTTGGACCTCACTCCCATGTTTCCTCCTCCTGCCACCCTATCTGTGTAGGCCCTCTGTCCTCGGTGACTCTTTCTCTTTCATATCGCTCTGCTTATTTTCTTCCTAGCCCTTCCCATAATTTATAATCTCCTTCTTTAGTGGTTTTATTGTCTGTCTCTCCACTAGAATGTGCGCTCCTTGAGTATAGGGACTTCTTTCTTACTCACCAGTGTCATTGGGGCCTAAAGAGATCCTGGTACAAAATGCATGACTTGAGTAAATGAACATGGTTTATTTAGTGGGCTGTGGCAGTAGTTCAGATGAGCAATTATGAGGTCTTGAAGGAAATCAGTAAAGATCAGGGTGGGAAACAGAGGTTTCCACAGTGTACATGTGGAATATGGAATCAGAAGGACTTGGTGACTGAAAGAATGTGGGGTAAGGAAAAGGATTAAAAGAAATTTTTTGGCTGGATGGGTAATGAAGCCACTGACCTGTTGCAACATTCAGGAGGAGGAGCAGGAATGAACAAGGCCTTCCTTGTGTCGGAGCTGTGAGGCTGGAGAGGGTTAAGATAAAGATAACAATGACTCGATCTGTAGAACTGGCTAGGGTTCTTAGAAAATTTTACAAGTAGAATTAGATTGTAGATAGTTTCATTTGAAATCAGATTTTTGCGAGTTAGGCATATATTAAGGTATTATTTGTGTCTATTTCTTTTCTCTACTATTTCTAATTCTTTGTCTCCTACCTTTAGAAATGTGTGTATGTGGTTTCTTTGTGTGTGATATAATTAAATAAAACATCAGAAAGTGAGTATCTCAATTGAACTATCCAATCAATATTCTGCATTTTTTTCCCCATTTTTAAAATACAAAGCTTTTGGGCTTCAAAACATTTAAAGTTCTCTGAACCACTTGACTTTTTCAGATCCTAAATATACTTCACGCCCAGGTAATGAAATTTACTGCATCACAGAAATGAAGAGTTTTAGAGGTAGATGGGACTTCAGTGGTCGTTTAGTTCAGCAGAGGAAAAAAAAATTTAAAAAAGTCCAAGTGTTAAATATAGCCTGTCAAGTGGCTGAACTAGAAAAAGAACACAGAGAAGTTTAGTGAATTAAATCCACTCGACAGCCTCAAATTTGAACTCAGCTTCTGATTGCAGTAGATGACTTCTTAGAATATGGGTGGCATGTTTTGTGCAGGCTTTTCCTCATCTCCTCCACATTACCTCAATTTAATTTTCCAGCTGTCACAGACAGACGCCTAACCTCATCATTTTCCATTTCAGGGCCATTTCAGATGCTGCTGTTGGATTTGTAGAGAAGTTACTACCTCAGCAAAATGTGTTTTGGTTTTTTAATGACACTATTAGCCTCCTCCTCCCCTCATCCCACCTGATCTGTTGAAATGTCAGAGTCCGACTTATTACATATCCCGCTTCTCCATTCCTCTTTCTGAGATGCAAACATCCCTCTTCCTTTTCCCTTCTGCTTCCATTGCAGGACTTCTGGCCTCAGCAGGTGTTTTGTATTCACTGCGCCAGTCAGCCCAGGTAGTCTAGAAAATAACAACGGGAATGAAAGCTAATAAGATTTTGCGTATCTGTCATTCTTCACAAGCTCTTCTGACAGTCTGCCTGGGGCTTCACTGTTCCTCCACAGGGTACTACTTAAGAATCTTTGTCTATACAGTGTACTTAAACGGATCCTAAAACAGCATGCATGCACACTCGTGTCTGCCTGTCATTGTGCTAGCAGTGGTGACGACCCCACCTGATATTTGAAACACCAGGCACCATTTATTATGCAGAGGCCATCTGCATTTTCTAAGCTTCAGAAGAGACTGACTTCTGAGCAAATCATGCCCTTAGCACCACTCTGGGAAGCCAGATCTTTCCCCATGAGCCATATGTAGCTGGTCACCCAGGGCACCAAAAGACAAGAGTTCATTTTCTGTGTCTGGCTTCCTGGAGACCACCAAACTTTACAGTCTCAGACTGGATGGGGCGTAAAGGTCATCAGGTACGACTATCCATATTTTTGTAATCATATTAGAAAGTTCTCGAGGTGTAACTTATGGATCTTGTCAAGATAGAGCCTGGGTCTCCGTCTCCATTATTTAAATGCCCTTGGAGTCAAGAGAAGGTTAACATTGCCTATCTGGAAGTGAATCAAATCTTATCTGATATTCAATGTCCCACATGATTTGACTCCAACTTATATTTATAGACTTGCTACTGTTCTGCAGTATATATTCTGTATTTTAGCAAAACGATAGTGTTTTTCTTTCAAATACACCTTGTGCTTTCCTATTTCTAAAATCCTCTTCCTTCAGGCACATGCCCTTTTTCTTCTTAAATTTCTCACATTCCTTCAACTCTGTCACTCAAAATTATACCCATCCTGAGGCCCTGATTTCAATAGCACTCTCTCTATAAAGACTTTCCTGATTGTTTTAACCAAAAGACTTCTCCCTTCTTCAAAACTCTGATAACTCAGTATGTATCTCTGTCACGTATTACCTAATAGTTTAGTTATCCGTGTACACACCTTATCTACATCCTGCTTTAATTACATTGTAAACTATCCAGGATAGAGATATCCGGGATATCTCTATATCCTCCCACAGCATTTAACTCAGGCTCTTGCACTTAATAGGAACTTAATAAACATCTGTTGTGAAATGAATGAGAATCAAGAAATGAGTAGTTAAGGAAACATGAAACAAATAGTTAAGGAATTCTGGAACCCCGAATAACTCAGCTGGTGACTGAGTCCAGAGTGAAAGAGAAAGGCAACTGCAGGAAATGTACTGGTTTGATCTCTCTTTGGAGGCAGCCAGCTGCAGCCCCAAAGAAATTCTTTCCTTTAAAAAAAATAAAAAACCAAAAACAGCCAACAAAGTGGGCAGAGGAAGTGATGATATCAACCTTTCATTCCTTCTCAGATGTGTCACTCAAGTGAAACTCAATAGCTCAGGCACTAAATTATTATATCTTCATCCCTCATCTTCCACCTAGGTTTTCTAGAACACAGATACTCTCTCTCTCTCTCTTTTCTCACTTCTCCCCACCCCGGCCTCTCGTTTCACCAGGGAACAAACATCAAGTATGTTTTAGAGGAAGCTCAATTTGAGTCATTTTGGTAGGGTGAAAGTATCCTCAGAATATCACATATAGGGCACATTTTGGTTTGTAAGCAGATTAGATGAGAATTTGTTTTTATTTAGATTTATAATACATGGACTTCGGTGGCAGAGGTATCTCTACACAGCAGTGATGCTGAAAAATGTCAGCAGAGTGTGCCAGAACCTGGCACACATATTTAAAAGAAGTCCTGAGAGTCACAGGGGATGATGGACAACTGAACAGAGATTGCCCTGGGCTAAGAGCTGTTCAGCCATCAGTGTGGGAGGGCAGAAATTTATATGTGGGATGTTGTTGTCTGTTGAAGACTTGTCACTCTGGGTTCCTCCCAGAGGTCACATCTCCTTTGCTGGAATCATTACTAGGAGGAGCTTTGGGTTTCTTCTTTTTAGACTTACAAGGTATACTCGCGCATACCTTAAAACTCCCTCCCACTGTAAATTGTACAATTAATTCTTTTTAATAAATTTAAGGTGTTACAATCCTCACTGCAAGCCGGTTGTGTTTCTATTTTCCCCAACCTTGCTTGTGCGTTGAACGTGCACTGATTCGGCGGTATTTCCACGCTTTGATTACCTCTACACTTTTTTTTTTTTTAACATTTTACTACTTTTAAAACATTCTTTCACACATATACACGACATGTCTCATTGTACAGTTGTGTTTGCTGCTGCTAGGTAATTTAGTACGTTCTATGTTTTCTCCTAAAAGTTTCATAGTTTTAGCTCTTACACTTAAGACTCTGATCCATTTTGAGTTAATGTTTATGTATGATGTGAGAGAAAGATCTAAGGTTATTCAATTGCATATAGATATCCCCTCCCTCAGCCCCTATTGTTGCAAAGATTATCATGTCTCCACTCAATTGTCTTGTTACTTAAGTTGAAAATCAATTGACCATAAATATAAGGTTTTATTTCTGAACTCTCAAGTCTGTTCCAATAATATATATGCCCATCTCGATGCCAATACCACATTGCCTTGATTATTGAAGGTTTTTAGTAAGCTTTGTAATCGTGTAGCATAAATCCAAATTTTTTCTGCTTTTAAAAAATTGTCTAGGCTGATCTAATTCTTTTGCATTGCCATATAAATTTTTGTATCAATTTGTTATTTCCACCAAAAAGCCTGATGGGATTTAAATAAGTCGATCCTATAAATCAATTTAGGGAGATTTACCATCTCAACAATATTGAGTCTTCCAATCCATGAACATTTCATCTTCATTTATTAAAATCTTACTTTAAATTTAATTTGTTCTTTTCTAGTTTTCTAAGGTGAAAACTTAGATTGATTTTAGATCTTCCTTTTCTAATATATGCACTCAATGCTATAATTTCCCTCTAAGCATTGCTTTCACTGCATTCTACAAATTTTGATAAGTTGTATTTCATTTTCATTTAGTTCAAAATATTTTAAAATTTCTCTTCAGACTTCTTTCACCCGTGTGTTATTTAGAAATGTGTTGTTTAATCTCCAAATATTTTTGGAGTTTCAAATTTTCTTTCTGTCATTGATTTCTAGTTTAATTCCATTGTGGTAAAAACAGATTTTGTATAATTTCTGTTCTTTAAGTTTGTAAAGGTTTGTTTAATGGTCCAGAATGTGGCCTATCTTGCTAAATATTCCATGTGCATTTGAGAAGAATTTGTATTCTACTTTTGTTGGATGAACTGTTATATAAATGTCAATTAAATATTGTTGATTAATTGTGCTGTTCAGTTCCACTATATCCGTATTGATTTTCTGCTTACTAAACCCATCAATTACTGAAAGAAGGGCTTGAAGTCTTCAACTATGATAGTGGATTTGTCTATTTCTCCTTGCAGTTCAGTAAGTTTTTGCCTCACATATTTTGACGCTGTTGTTGGGTGCATACAGGTTAAGTATTGTGTCTTCTTGGAAAGTTGTACTCTTTATCTCAATGTAATGCCTAATAATTTATCTCGCAGTCATCTGCGTTATCTGAAGTTTATATTGCCACTAGAGTTTTCTTTTCTTTTCTTTATTTTATTATGGTGACATAATGAAATCCAGTATCAGGTGTACGATTTAGCAATATATATATATATAGAGAGAGAGAGAGAGAAAGAGAGAGAGAGCAATATATCGTATATAGCAATATATTTTATATATATATATGGCATTGTGTTTACCACCTATAGTTAGATATCCTTCTGTCACCACATATTTGACCCCTTTACTCCATTTACCTGCCCCCACTCCCTCACCCTCACCCTCTGGTAACCACTAGTCTATTGTCCCTGTCCATGAGTCTCTGTGTGTTTGTCCTGTTCGCTTGTTGTTTTTAGGTTTATATCCCACATATAAGCGATATCATGTGGTTTTCAACTTCTTCTGCTTGGTTTATTTTGCTTGAGTTTTCTTTTGATTATTGTAAGCATGGTATCTTTTTCTCCATCCCTTTAATTTAATCTACTGGTGTCTTTATTTTCAAAGTAAGTCTTTTAAAGACAACATATAGTTCAGTCTCGTGTTTTTATCCATAATGACAATCTTAGTCTTTTAATTTATGTATTTGCCATTCTCATTTTAAGTGATTTTTTATATTGTTGGATTAATATTTACCGTATTTATAAACTGTCATATTTGTTGCACTTGTTCTTTATTTTCTTTTTATTTTTCCCTCTTTTTCTGCCTTCTGTGGTTTTTATCGAGCACTTTATATGATTCCATTTCTCTCCTCTCTTAACATCAACTATACTTCTTTTTAAAATAATTTAGTGGTTATTGTAGAGTTTACAACATATATTTACAACTAATCTAAATCCACTTTCAAATACGTTTATATTCATCATTCTCAATTCCTCTTTCCTGCTCTATAACATTGCTGTCGTTCACTTATCTTTATGCTGCAATCGCTTAATACACTGTTACTATTATTACTTTGAACAAATAACTATCTAATAGACCAATTAAGAATAACAACAGTAAAAGATTTTATTCTACTTCACTTATTTCTTCTCTGATATTCTTCCTTTGATTATATAGATCCAAGTTTCTGACCTATGTCATTTTTTATCTCACTGAAGAGCTTCTTTTAATACATTTCTTACAAGGCAGACCTACTGGTGATAAATTCCCTCAATTTTTGTCTGAGAAAGTATTTATCCTTCACTTTTGAAGGAAAATTTTTCTAGATATAGAATTCTAGATTGGTGGGTTTTTTTCTTTCAGCATTGAAAATATTTCACTCTACTCTCTTGCTCGCATGGTTTCTGATAAGAAGTCCAATGTAATATCTATCCTTGTTGAAGTCTGAGTATCTATCCATAAAGTCTGCCTCCCTCACCCCACCCTAACTTTTTTTAAGACTTCCTTTGCTTCGGTTTTCTGAAGTTTAAATATGATATGCCTAAGTACAAATTTTTTTGGTATTATCCTGCTTGGTGTTCTCTGAGCTTCCTGTGGTTTGGCATCTGGCATTAATTTTGAAAAATTCTCAGTCGTTATTATGCAGACTCCTTCTGCTTCTTTCCCTCTTTCTTCTTTTTCCGGTATTCCCATTACACATATCTTATACCCTTTGTAATTGTCCCATGAATTCTTGCATATTCTGTTGTCTTTTTCATTTTTTTCCTCTTTGCATTTCAGTTTGAGAAGTTTCTGTTGGCATATCTTTACTCTCACCAATTCTTTCCTCAGCTGTGTGTCTAGAGATGAGCCCATCAAAGACATTCTTCATTTATGCTACAGTATATTTGATTTCTAGCATTTCTTTGGATTCTTTCTTAGAATTTCTATCTCTCTGGTCACATTATTTATATGTTTTTG
Source organism: Pteropus medius (assembly GCF_902729225.1). Lineage (NCBI taxonomy): Eukaryota > Metazoa > Chordata > Mammalia > Chiroptera > Pteropodidae > Pteropus > Pteropus medius. The sequence goes on from NW_024344240.1 coordinate 21,738,500, forward strand.
CATGTTGTCTACTTTTTCATTAGAACCCTTAACATATTAATCATAGTTATTTTTAATTCCTTATCTCAGAATTTCACAATCCGTGTCATATCTGAGTCTGGTTCTGATGCTTGCTTTGTCTCTTTAGACTTTTTTTCTTGTTGTTTAGCATGTCTTCTACTTTCTTGTTGAAAGCAGGCATAATGTATTAGGTAATAGGAACTGAGGCAAATAGACCTTTAGTGTGAGATTTTATGTTAATCCTGCTAGGAGCTGGGCCATGTTTAAAATCTACTGTAGCTTTGGTGCTAGAGGCTTCAGTTATCTCTAGCGACCTTGTGTTTTTCAGCTTTCAGTTTAATCTGCTGTTCTTACACTGGAATCCTGTTGATGTGGTGGTAAGGTATTGGGGAGGGGAAGTATACTATAATCTTATGATTAAATGTCAGTCTTTTAGCTCCTGAGTCTCTGGGCTGTGACCTTCAGGGAATTTTCTTTGTCTCTTTTTTCTTTTTCTTTTTCTTTTTTTTTTTAAGTTGAGACAGGAAGGCTATAGGGAGCCAGACTTGGCTAATTGCCCTTCCCCCAGGTTAATA
>NW_024344240.1:21739085-21773318 GCF_902729225.1 Pteropus medius
AAACATCAAGTATGTTTTAGAAGCTTGGTAGGTGTTTTTGGTAGGGTAGAAAGTGTCATCCAGAATATGCATATATAGGGCACATTTTGGTTTTGTAAAGGCCAAGATTATAGATGAGAATTTGTTTTTATTTAGATTTATAATACACATGGACTATTACCGGTAGCAGAGGTATCTCTACATCGTGATGCTGAAAAGTATCGAGCAAGTGGCCAGAACCCTGGCACACTGTCCCAGAGATCCTGAGAGTCCGCAGGGATGATGGACAGCTGAACGAGATTGCCCTGGGCTAAGGCTACAGTACAATAAGTCAGTGTAGGTCAGAACGAGCGAGAGAGAATTTATGTCATAGCAGGATGTTGTTGTCTACACTGATGAGGAGCTTGTCACTCTGGAGTTTCCTCTCCCAGAGGTCACATCTCCTTTGCTGAATCAGTACTGAGCTTTGGGTTTTCTTCTTTTAGACTTACTAAGGTATACTCCGCATACCTTAAAACTCACCCACTGTAAGTGTACAATTAAATTCTTTTTAATAAATTTATAGAGTTGTGCAATCATCACTGCAAGCCGGTTTTAGATCGTTGCTATCATGCTGAAAATTCTATTAAGTTTATTTGCGGTCAATATCCACTCCCCCTAACCCCCACCCCAGGTAATTACTGATCTGCTTTCTATCTCTATAATTTTCTTTTTTTGAATATTTACTATAAATGAAATTATATGATATATATAGTCTTTGCATCTGGTTTCTTTAAGAATGAGTTTTTTAAGGTTCATACACGTTGTAACATGTACTGGAATTTTATTCCTATTGAAGAACAGTATTCCATTGTATGGATGCACTATCCATTTGCCAGCTGATGACTGGATTTGGATTATTTCCAGTTTGGGACTACTATAAATAATGCTGCTATGAACATTCACTTACAAGTATCTGCGGGCTTGTCTTCATTTCTGTTGGATAGATTCCTTAGAGTGAAATTGCTGGGTTTGGGGTAAGTTTGTGTTTAATTTAAAGAAACAACCAAGCAGTTTTCCAAAGTAGGTGTACCATTTTCATTCCTGCCAGGAATGAGTGAGAGTTCTGTTTCTCCACATCCTCATTGATACTGTCCTTTTGAATATGAGATACCACCCATACTCTAGTGAGCATGTAGTGGTTTTAATTTGCATTTCCTAATGACTAATGATGTTTAGCACCCTTTCATGGGTTTATTAGCTATTCATAAGTCTTCCTTGGTGAAATGTTTATTCAAGTCTTTTATCCATTTTTAATCAAGTTGTTTGTCTATTTATTATTGAGTTGTAAAAGTTCTTTTATATTCTAGATACAAGACTTTTATCAGGTACATGTTTTACAAATATTTTATCCTAGTCTGTGACTGATCTTTTGATTTTTTTAAGGTTGTTTCTTGGAGCGCAAAGGATTTAAATTTTAATAAAGCACAATTCATCCATTTTTTATGGCTCCTGTTTTGAAACCATAAAGATTTCACAAAATTTTTTAGAGATTTTTCTCCTATGTTTTCTCCTAAAAGTTTCATAGTTTTAGCTCTTACACTTAAGACTCTGATCCATTTTGAGTTAATGTTTATGTATGATGTGAGAGAAAGATCTAAGGTTATTCAATTGCATATAGATATCCCCTCCCTCAGCCCCTATTGTTGCAAAGATTATCATGTCTCCACTCAATTGTCTTGTTACTTAAGTTGAAAATCAATTGACCATAAATATAAGGTTTTATTTCTGAACTCTCAAGTCTGTTCCAATAATATATATGCCCATCTCGATGCCAATACCACATTGCCTTGATTATTGAAGGTTTTTAGTAAGCTTTGTAATCGTGTAGCATAAATCCAAATTTTTTCTGCTTTTAAAAAATTGTCTAGGCTGATCTAATTCTTTTGCATTGCCATATAAATTTTTGTATCAATTTGTTATTTCCACCAAAAAGCCTGATGGGATTTAAATAAGTCGATCCTATAAATCAATTTAGGGAGATTTACCATCTCAACAATATTGAGTCTTCCAATCCATGAACATTTCATCTTCATTTATTAAAATCTTACTTTAAATTTAATTTGTTCTTTTCTAGTTTTCTAAGGTGAAAACTTAGATTGATTTTAGATCTTCCTTTTCTAATATATGCACTCAATGCTATAATTTCCCTCTAAGCATTGCTTTCACTGCATTCTACAAATTTTGATAAGTTGTATTTCATTTTCATTTAGTTCAAAATATTTTAAAATTTCTCTTCAGACTTCTTTCACCCGTGTGTTATTTAGAAATGTGTTGTTTAATCTCCAAATATTTTTGGAGTTTCAAATTTTCTTTCTGTCATTGATTTCTAGTTTAATTCCATTGTGGTAAAAACAGATTTTGTATAATTTCTGTTCTTTAAGTTTGTAAAGGTTTGTTTAATGGTCCAGAATGTGGCCTATCTTGCTAAATATTCCATGTGCATTTGAGAAGAATTTGTATTCTACTTTTGTTGGATGAACTGTTATATAAATGTCAATTAAATATTGTTGATTAATTGTGCTGTTCAGTTCCACTATATCCGTATTGATTTTCTGCTTACTAAACCCATCAATTACTGAAAGAAGGGCTTGAAGTCTTCAACTATGATAGTGGATTTGTCTATTTCTCCTTGCAGTTCAGTAAGTTTTTGCCTCACATATTTTGACGCTGTTGTTGGGTGCATACAGGTTAAGTATTGTGTCTTCTTGGAAAGTTGTACTCTTTATCTCAATGTAATGCCTAATAATTTATCTCGCAGTCATCTGCGTTATCTGAAGTTTATATTGCCACTAGAGTTTTCTTTTCTTTTCTTTATTTTATTATGGTGACATAATGAAATCCAGTATCAGGTGTACGATTTAGCAATATATATATATATAGAGAGAGAGAGAGAGAAAGAGAGAGAGAGCAATATATCGTATATAGCAATATATTTTATATATATATATGGCATTGTGTTTACCACCTATAGTTAGATATCCTTCTGTCACCACATATTTGACCCCTTTACTCCATTTACCTGCCCCCACTCCCTCACCCTCACCCTCTGGTAACCACTAGTCTATTGTCCCTGTCCATGAGTCTCTGTGTGTTTGTCCTGTTCGCTTGTTGTTTTTAGGTTTATATCCCACATATAAGCGATATCATGTGGTTTTCAACTTCTTCTGCTTGGTTTATTTTGCTTGAGTTTTCTTTTGATTATTGTAAGCATGGTATCTTTTTCTCCATCCCTTTAATTTAATCTACTGGTGTCTTTATTTTCAAAGTAAGTCTTTTAAAGACAACATATAGTTCAGTCTCGTGTTTTTATCCATAATGACAATCTTAGTCTTTTAATTTATGTATTTGCCATTCTCATTTTAAGTGATTTTTTATATTGTTGGATTAATATTTACCGTATTTATAAACTGTCATATTTGTTGCACTTGTTCTTTATTTTCTTTTTATTTTTCCCTCTTTTTCTGCCTTCTGTGGTTTTTATCGAGCACTTTATATGATTCCATTTCTCTCCTCTCTTAACATCAACTATACTTCTTTTTAAAATAATTTAGTGGTTATTGTAGAGTTTACAACATATATTTACAACTAATCTAAATCCACTTTCAAATACGTTTATATTCATCATTCTCAATTCCTCTTTCCTGCTCTATAACATTGCTGTCGTTCACTTATCTTTATGCTGCAATCGCTTAATACACTGTTACTATTATTACTTTGAACAAATAACTATCTAATAGACCAATTAAGAATAACAACAGTAAAAGATTTTATTCTACTTCACTTATTTCTTCTCTGATATTCTTCCTTTGATTATATAGATCCAAGTTTCTGACCTATGTCATTTTTTATCTCACTGAAGAGCTTCTTTTAATACATTTCTTACAAGGCAGACCTACTGGTGATAAATTCCCTCAATTTTTGTCTGAGAAAGTATTTATCCTTCACTTTTGAAGGAAAATTTTTCTAGATATAGAATTCTAGATTGGTGGGTTTTTTTCTTTCAGCATTGAAAATATTTCACTCTACTCTCTTGCTCGCATGGTTTCTGATAAGAAGTCCAATGTAATATCTATCCTTGTTGAAGTCTGAGTATCTATCCATAAAGTCTGCCTCCCTCACCCCACCCTAACTTTTTTTAAGACTTCCTTTGCTTCGGTTTTCTGAAGTTTAAATATGATATGCCTAAGTACAAATTTTTTTGGTATTATCCTGCTTGGTGTTCTCTGAGCTTCCTGTGGTTTGGCATCTGGCATTAATTTTGAAAAATTCTCAGTCGTTATTATGCAGACTCCTTCTGCTTCTTTCCCTCTTTCTTCTTTTTCCGGTATTCCCATTACACATATCTTATACCCTTTGTAATTGTCCCATGAATTCTTGCATATTCTGTTGTCTTTTTCATTTTTTTCCTCTTTGCATTTCAGTTTGAGAAGTTTCTGTTGGCATATCTTTACTCTCACCAATTCTTTCCTCAGCTGTGTGTCTAGAGATGAGCCCATCAAAGACATTCTTCATTTATGCTACAGTATATTTGATTTCTAGCATTTCTTTGGATTCTTTCTTAGAATTTCTATCTCTCTGGTCACATTATTTATATGTTTTTGCATGTTGTCTACTTTTTCATTAGAACCCTTAACATATTAATCATAGTTATTTTTAATTCCTTATCTCAGAATTTCACAATCCGTGTCATATCTGAGTCTGGTTCTGATGCTTGCTTTGTCTCTTTAGACTTTTTTTCTTGTTGTTTAGCATGTCTTCTACTTTCTTGTTGAAAGCAGGCATAATGTATTAGGTAATAGGAACTGAGGCAAATAGACCTTTAGTGTGAGATTTTATGTTAATCCTGCTAGGAGCTGGGCCATGTTTAAAATCTACTGTAGCTTTGGTGCTAGAGGCTTCAGTTATCTCTAGCGACCTTGTGTTTTTCAGCTTTCAGTTTAATCTGCTGTTCTTACACTGGAATCCTGTTGATGTGGTGGTAAGGTATTGGGGAGGGGAAGTATACTATAATCTTATGATTAAATGTCAGTCTTTTAGCTCCTGAGTCTCTGGGCTGTGACCTTCAGGGAATTTTCTTTGTCTCTTTTTTCTTTTTCTTTTTCTTTTTTTTTTTAAGTTGAGACAGGAAGGCTATAGGGAGCCAGACTTGGCTAATTGCCCTTCCCCCAGGTTAATAAGGCTCAGGTAAAATTAGGCCCTTGGAGAGAAAACTTTTATTATGGAGAACTCTATGAACATAAATACGAATGGTTACTTTCCCCCTCACCTCTGCCTGAAACATGAGAAAGTTTTTGTTGGATCCTCGCCTTGAGGATATGGAGGGTTCTGGAATGTAAAGCCCATGAAACTGCATCTCCAAGAGTTTCTTACTCTCATGCAAATCCACATCCAGCCTCCAGCAATTCATCAAAATTACCACGTAAGTATTCCTACCATTTTATGGCTGTAGCAGCTCCTTCTCTAGGTAAGCTGATCAAGGCTGTGATTCTCTGTGTTCTCTGTGTCTCCCTGGGTTTCAGGGGGGTGCTTTGCCCTATGACATCAATTTTCTGATGGGTCTAAGAGAAATCATTTATTTTCAGTTTGTTCAGCTTTTATCCTGTAAGGATGGAAGTGATGAATTTTAAGTTATTTACATGTCTTAGCTGAAACTGAAATTCCTTCTTTTATTTTTAATATCTTTGTTTCTTTGAATCTAAGCTACTTTTCTTATTGACAGCATATAGTCTTGTCTTGCTCTTTTTTATTCAGTCTGACAATCTACACCTTTTAAGTGGAATATTTAGTTACAGTTCTGCACCCAATTTCAGTATATGGGATTTTTTCCCCCCACACTACCAAGCAATTTTCCAACACCAGATGGGTGTCCTACAATTCAACTCAATTCTGACACTATCTACCTGGAGATAGCATCAGATTCCATAGGTTAAAAGCGCAGTCCCACAAGACTGCCCCCACTTTAGATGCCAGTCACAAGTCCAAGTTGTTACTTGTGCTTTTGACAGATTGACTGTAAATCAGAGATTACCACGATCCCCTTAGTGGCTTCAATTAATTTACTAGAACAGCTCATAGAACTCAGGAAACCAGTTTACTCTCTAGATTACTGGTTTATTACAAAGATAATTAAAGGATACAAATCAATAGATGCATAGGGCCAGGTCCCCAAAAAAGGAGCTTTTGTCCTTGTGGAGTTTAAGGCCTGGTTTGGTGGCATGTGGGAGTTTCTAGTTCCCAGCCTGGAAGTTCTCCAAACCCTGTCCTTTTGGGTTTTTATGGAGGCTTCATTACACAGGCATGTCTGATTAAAGCATCGGCCGCTGGTGGCTGATTCAACCTCCAATCCCTTTTTCCTGTCCAGAGATCAGAGGGTGGGACTGAAAGTTCCAAAACTCTAATTATAGTTGGTTCCCCTGGCAACCAGGTCCCCCATCTTTAGGGAATTTCCAAAAGTCAGCTTCACTTACATAAACCCAACTGTGGTGGAAAGGAGTTTGTTATGAATAACAGGATACCCATCTCACCTTTATGGCTCTGAAGCAATTTTGGAAACTGAGGGCAAAAGACCAAATATTATAATAAAAGATGTTCCTATTGCTTTGATTGGTTAGAAAATTCCAAGGGTTCAGGAGCTATGAGTCAGGAACCCTGGGCAAAGACCAAATATAGATTTATTATAAATCACAATATCATAACAGTTCATTTATATTTAGTATAATTACTGATATGGCTGAATTTATATCTGCTATTTTGCTATTTGTTTTCTATTTTTCTCTTTTTTATTTCTCTCCCCTCCCTTACTTCCTTCTTTTGTGTTAAATAGATATTTTTAATGAGTCATTTTAACTTCTCTGTTGATTTTATTGCTACATTTTTAAAGTTATTTTCTTAGTGGTTGCTCTAGGTATTACAGTACGCATCTCAATTTACCATAATCTAATTCAGAATAATACTAAATTAATTCTAGAAACTTTGTTCCAACATACTTTTTTCCCTCTTACCTCATTTGTTCCATTAACATTGTATGTATTTCTGCATATGATGTATACTCAACAATACAGTGTTACAACTTTTGCTTTATACAATATTGTTTTTTTAAAAAAGGTTAAAAGAAATGAGAAAATAGATTTATAGTCTTTTATATTTACCCATATATTTATCATTTCTGGACTTCTTCATTCTTACTGTAAACATTCTTTTGCTCTTTGGTTATCTGGGAATATCTACTTTGCCTTCATTTGTGAAGGATGGTTTTGCTGGATGTTTTTGGTTCACAGATATTTTTCAACACTTTAAATATGTCATTCCACTGCCTTGTGGCCTCCATTGTTTCAGAAATTGATTCACCTGTGTAATTTATATCTTTTTATTGAAATTTTTAAATTTATTTCATCATTGTTATCATACTTCACTTAAATTTTTGAACATAGTTTCTTTTATTTCCTTAAACTTATTTATAAGAGCTGCTTTAAAGACTTATTCTCATAAACCCAACATCTTAGGGACGCACAGAGATAGTTTCTGTTGACTGCTTTTATTTTCTGAGTATGGTCACACTTTCTTATTGCTTTACTTGTTTTATAATTTCTTTGTTGAAAACTGAACATTTTACATAGTATATTTTAGCAACTATGTATTCTCATTTCCCCCTGAGTATTGTTATTGCTGTTGTTTGTGTGTTTGTTCAATAGCTTGCCTGACCAAAATCTATGAAGTCTGCCTCCTCTGCAATGTGTATCCATGGATATCTCTGTTGTTTTGTTTTTCTTGCTTTTCATTCTTAAGCTTAGCTTCCTATAGTCACCCCTGTGTATGCCTAGATTAGCGTTCAGCCAAAGATTGGCCAGAGGTTGTATTAAAATACCTTGAGCCAGTAAGGTGTCCATTCTTTGCTGATAGATCTATGGGTGTGAGATGGGGGACACATTCAAATGTCAAGCCTTTGTTTTTGTCGTTGTTGTTTGTTTGTTTGTTTTAGGGGAGGCAACCCTTGGTCAGCTTACAATCCCTTATTTTTAAATTTTTTTTACACCTATAGCATGTGGTCTTCCTAAGTGGTCTCCCATCCAAATACTAACCAGGCCCGACCCTGCTTAGCTTCCGAGATCAGATGGGATCGGGCTTGTTCAGGGTGGTATGACTGTAGACTAAGCTTTTGTTTTTAAGTCTGCCTAGGCTTCTATTTTCCATCAAGTCCTTGCATCTCCACTGTACACATGGATCAGTTCCACTGGCATTAGCCAGGGATTCATGGGTGACTTGGGATGCTCCAGTCTCTATAGCATATGCACAAAAACCTTGGTCAACCCAGGAAATGTGGAGAGTTCTTCCATCTCCCTTTGGCTGCTTCACCTTTCTCAATTCCCTGTTAAGTTTCCGGGTAAGCCCCAGTCCATTGTTTGCTCTGCAATTTTAGGCTAGCAGAGCTGCTAGCCCTCTCTGTCTACTTGCTTCTGAGATCACTGTTTAAACTGATGATGCTCCAAATCAAGTCAGACCACTCTGGCAGTGACAAAAAGCTGTTGGTTTTTACAACCTGCCCTGACTGAACTAGCAAACAACAAAGTGCAGGAGATGGGGACAGTTCCAGACAAAAACACCACATGTTGGTGCTGTCTTTATTCAAAATTCAGTAGTTTTCATGAACAAACACTTCTCAGTATTGCATGTCTCCAGTCAATTTCCAGAGTGCTGAAATAATTGTTTTTTATGGTTTTGACCAAACATTATAGTTGCTTTTTGGGCAAGAAAAAAATAATAATTTAGTAACCTCTTCCTGTTCTCATGTTGGAAGTTACTCTCTGAGTATTAGGGTTTTCTAATGTCCTTCCCAAACCTGGAACAGTGATATGCAGGAGGGTAAGAGTTCTGGGCAGAAAACTTTCCAGTCTGGATTCTGCCACAGACTAGGCTCTTGCCGGTGGCCGTTTTCTTAGCAGAAAAGCATGCAGGTTGGACAGGGTGATTTCCACAGCCCCTTCCATCTTGAAAATGTCCTATTTCTAATAGAAATCAGAATTCGGCTAATAAATTTACACAGTGGACCTGAAAAGATTAACTGACTTTGTCCTTTCCATGATCTTGATGTCATTTTTACACAAAATTTTGTCTTTAAGGAAGTTTATAAGAATGTTCATCTAAGATGAGGCGATGGTCCATTGACTCCAGAAGAAAAGGAAAGTATGGTTTTTCTCCTCTCCTCTCCTCTCCTCTCCTCACTTCTCTCTTTTCTCTCTTTTCCTCCCTGCCTTTCTCCCTCCTTCTATCTCACACTTTCTTCTATCCTGACATTGTAGGCACTGTAAAATGTGTGTGTGTTTTTAACCTGAATAAGCTCATTTACTTCCCACAACAACCTCATCCGGTAGGTTCTGTCCTTAACTACATTTTACAGATAAGTGTGGGGAAGGGGACAATATCCCCCTTCTTTCCTTTAGTTCTTCTGGCTAGCCGAATATTCAAATCAACAAGAGACAGATTGACAAGAGAAACTCAAATTTAATTTCATGTGCACGGGAACCCCACGTATATGAAAGAGTCAGAGACCCCATATATAGGAGTGGTTTCAAGACAGAGAGGGAGAATGCGATGTATATTCTAGTCTGACATCTGGTCTAGGGATGAGGCAGGGCACCTTGGGGCTTCAGAAGGCCATTGCAAGGGGTGAACATGTTCAGTAATTAGCAGTTTTCTCTGCCCTAGAGACATCACAAACAGTTATCTCTGATAATCTCTTATTATGGACAAAGCCCCTAACTCAAATTCTTCTAGATAGTTAAAGGGGGCAGAAGTTTCTCTTGAGCCCATAGGACCTCAGTTGCTTTTAGCTCAAAATAATCTGCATACCAGTGAGGTGCATTTTGGGCACCGAAGATCAAAGAAACTTCCTGTTTGCTCTGCCTCTCAATCCCCTTTCACTTCACAACACTAATTCCACAAATAAACTGGATATAAGGGAGCATGTGACCATGTCTCTGAGAGAAGTAGATGGGGGCTTTGGGGAGAGGGCTCTCCTCCCCTCTGTGAGATGTGAGCGAAGTCTTCCAGCGTAGTCAGTATTAAACCGGATCTCGCCTTCAACTTTGGATAGAGATGGCAGGAGGGCCTTTCAGGCAGCGAGACGTCGTTGCTAGAAATTAAACTTGGGGCGCTTTACAACATATTTGCAAGTGAGCAGTGAGAGGCAAGCTTGGAGGTGGCTTTGGAGGCCAGCCTAAAGATTTCGGCTTTTATTCAGAAAACACAAAAGGAGTGTTCATGGCAGGTTTTCCTGTGCAGGCAAGGGACACGTCTAGAGCTGTGCTTTACATATGTCATATCTGGCAGTTGTGTGGAGGGTCATTGGATGGAGCAGAAACTAAAGTAGAAGGTCAGGGCAATAATCCAGAGAGAAGTGATGAAACCTGAGTTAAGGTGATGAATTAGGAGAATATGGAGAGGCAAGAGGCATTACAGAGGAAACCACAGGACTTAGGTGGACTTACAGCTTTTTGAATCAGTAGCAAAATTCTATTATAATTCTGATATTTAGATAGAAATAAAATATCGGAATTATAATTGGATCGATTGTCCTAGAAATAATGTTAAGTAAGCAGTTGTTGTTTTGATTTTTTGTTTGCTTGTTTTCCAAAGGGTCAAGAGATGGCTGTGTATTTTTAAAAACAGGTCATTTAACTTTTCTTTTATCTTCTCAATTTCCAAATAGTTGCTAGTATAATTTTTGATATCTAAAATCTATTATTGGTTGAGAGCAAACACCAGCTTAGAAAAAACAAAATTTTTTTCCTTTACCTAAACAAAGCATCTTCCAAAACTGGCAATGTTCCTTGACAAACTTTTGATGGTAGAAGAATAAGAAAATATGGAGCCATCCCCTAATGTGACTGGCAGCAACCTTCCTCCGTCCTCACCGAACCTTAGGAGTTAGCTGGCTGCACCAAACTCTAGACCTGAAAACCTTCTTTGGCTTCTAGCACCCCCGTTTTACTTTTCTATATTTCTTATTTTCTTATTTATTATATTAATAGCCAGGGTACTGTGGTTGGGTTTTGTATAATTGGAGTATGCATGCCCGAGAAAGCGAAATTATGAGGAAAGAAAATCAGTACTTTGCTTTCTCAACCATTATATAGTATATATTAAAACAATATATGTAAAACTTTAAATTCATCATTTCCGAAGAACCTAAATTTACCTCTATTTTCCTGTACTTTTGGGGAACATATTACTCATTGTAAGGTCTTTACCTTTTGTTTAGCAAAAATAATGATATGGCTTCTTCTGTCTTTCAGGAGACATCCTTGATTATCTGGTGATTATTCAGAAATTTGTGATAGAAAAAAATAGTATCCCATGTAAGGTGGCATCAGGTACCCAATAGCTCAGAGGCCACTTGTAGGAAGTTGAGGATGGAATGAAATCCTGCATTCAAGGCCAGTAGTCACATCACCACTCCTACTGGTCAAGTTGCCCATACTCACTTCATCTATACTACATGAGATTTGCTCTACGACTTTCAGCCTCTTCCAGCTCCATAACTCTGAATGATGAACTCCATTTTTGCTGCTAGAGGGAGAGTAGTAGAAAGTCACTGTTCTGCTTTGTCTAGCATCTGAGGGACTCCAGGTTTGTGAATGCTACAGAGGAAGTACATGGCTTTCATAAATATCCTCAAGTAGGCCTTATTTCTCCTACATCTTAGCCTTATTTTTCAATAACAGCTATGAGTCTGTAATTGGCCCCTGTGATCTCACAAGAAAATGTCTCCTTCCTGTCCACATCCAACAAGTTCAAGGAGGAGAAAGACAGCAGCTGTGGCTACAGGCGGTTTCCCTCTGGAGTCGGCTTGCTCAGTACAATGGCCAGTTCTCCAGCCCTTGGCGGCTGTTTGATTTGGCCTTTGCTGGTGAGGCTCTGGGAGGTGGGGCAGATGCTGACGTTGTGCAGGAAGCCTGGGAGAGTCAATACTGAAAGGTCAATATTGAAACTCTGTAATCGGAGCCACTCATGAAAAGGAAGAAGGGACAGCAGGGGAATTTTTGTACTAGAGCAATGAATGTTTCCACTGTCCCTCTAGGGGAATCACGCAAGAGAAACTGGCCTTCGATTATGGTGAAGAGCAGCACATGAGCAAGAAAACAGTCAGACGCCAGGAGGAAGTGTGCCATGAAGCTTAAAAGTGATGCGGGAAGCACACCTCCTGGAAGTATCTCTGTGCCCTCTTGCTGCTCTCCCCTAGTGAGTGCTCCTTCTCCCAGAGGAGACAACAATTTATAGCATGGGTGTCTAAATGCCACCCACCCCATTTGTCTACCCAGAACCTCTAGCCACTTGCTACTTTCTTGTGTCATAGAGAAAACAGGGGGCATTATCCAGGAACTCCGTCCACTTTCCTCTCATGGCTCGATCCTCATCCTCACCCATCTTTATCTTCTTCCTCCTGTTTTAGACTTAGAGGCTTCTCCACTTGCTCTTGTGCTCTCTAGTTCTTCCTGCCTCTTCTTGAACCAGGGCCTTTGACCTTTCTCGCTCTCCACCCCTTTTCTCTTCATCAAATTCTTGACCTCAATCTATAAACGTCTCTGAGTCTCCTCTGTGCTTCTCTTCTTCCCTTAGCTCCCATGCCAACCTCCCCTGCCAACCTCCTTGAGAGCAGCCCATCCTCACACCTCCATTTCCTCACTTCCCATTCACTCCTAAACTACTGTGTTACAGCTTCTCGAATTACTCCAGAACTAAAACAAAAACAAAACACAACAAAAATCCCCTGTTCTTGGGCCAGTGAACTTCAAATTGCCTACCCCAGGCTTTATCATCTGCATTTACCCTTTAGATTCAACTATCATGAAATTAGGTGCCTGTTACGTGTCAGGCATACAGGCCAGGAGAGTACAAAAATATCCCTAATAAAAGCTAAGTGTCCTTTGGATGAAGAGCCCATTAGGTTTTTATCTGCCACTGGCTTTTCAGTGTGGGTAACTTGTTTACCCTTTTCCCAAAGTCAGCTGCGTCTGGGCAAGCAGTAGGTGTCAGAGTGAAAGGTGAGGTGTGAGTGGTGGACATGAGGAAGGCTTAGCGCTCCAATGACACAGTTTTCTGGTATTGCCAAGATATTGTAGTGGTGTGCCAGGTCTTGGGGCTTGCAGTAGCTATAGAGGGTTATAGGTCTTGGTGCCTAATCAGGGTCACTGTCCCAGCACAGAGCATTGTGGCAAGCATTTGGTGGCAGAGTAGGCTAATATAGCTAGAGAAGGTGGCCTGAATGAACCAAATCCTGGCCACATCCCTGCCTTATACCCTACCGTGATCTTGCTTCTGTCACAGCCTCTAACACACAGCAGTCATTGATTCCCTGCCTGCCTCCTTACAAATCTGATAGCTCTAGGGAAGGCCTAGGTCCAGAACCAGCTGTACGACTTGTGGGGCCCAGCGCAAAATAAAAATGTAGGGCCCCTTGTTCCAAAATTATTAACAATTTCAAGGTGACAGCAGAACGTTTAACCAAGCATGAGGCTTTTCAAGTATTCAGCTGCATAGGTCACATGCTCAGGAAGCTGGCCCTGCCTAGCTTTTATTCATCACATTGTAGGTGCTCAATAAATACTCTTTACAGTAATGGGTTTGGGTTTCTCCAGAAATAGTGGATTAGGAATCATGGGGCCCTGGGAAAAGAAGAAGTGGAGAGCCTTACCCTTCCTGTACCCAAGGCTAGCTACATAGCCTGGGGCCATCAGTGAGTGCCCGCCCTGCCTCAGTTTCCCCATCCATACCAAGAAGAATCATTTTTGCCCACCTCTTCTCTGCTGTATACGAGTGTACAAGCTGAACTTTCAGCTCTTACATGCAGTGATTCTGTGATTCTGAGGGAAGCCACAAGGTATGGTGTTCTATGAAGGGAAGTACCTGGCAAATAAAAGACATTACCATAAAATTCCAAAGATATGGTGAGTGTTTGTCCTGTGAAATGTCTAAGTGTTCTGAGATGGACTAAAGGACCATTGTTCTTCCGCCCTATGAGATAGGTGTAGTTAGATCCAGAAACATGTGGAGTGGTGTTCCATCTTATGATGGGATTTGACAAGAAACAGAATGGTATCAGAGACAAAAATCACATGGAGTGTGGTGAGAAAAGCAGCCCCTAGCAGTTTTTAGAGGAGTCTCAACCTTTCCAATCCTCATTACCCCACCGTGAAATAATACAATTAATAATAACAAAAATATTGATAACAGCAAACACATTTGCCATTTTTTTGTACCAGCTACTGTTTTAAAACCTTTAAAGATACACACTCACTTAGATCTTTAGAATAACCCTATCATGCAGGTACTGTTACTATCCACATTTTACCTATGAAGAAAAGTTATTTGCCACGGCCATAGCTGACAGATTGGAGCACCAAGGTTCAAATCCGGGTCTTTGGCTTCAAAATAAGTACTTAATCATTAGTATCTTAATCCCTCATGGGACTGTGAGGAGCAAACGAGTGTCAACATGTGGAATTGCTTTAGAAGTAAAAGACAATCTAAACTTTGAAGATAATACATAACAACGATAATTTGTAACAACGATAATTTGTAACAACAATAATAGCAATGGTAGATACCACTGATGACATTTGGTTTCCCCAGCCTTGGTTTTTTTCCTTTGTAAGAAGGGGGTGGGTAGGATTTGCATCAGATAATCTCTAAGATCCCTTTCAGTTCTCAGATTCTGACATTCAGGATGCTCTTTTCTTCACACAGGGCTGAGAGGAGGGCAGGCCCTCAAATGCAGCCTGTTTTGCTAGCTAGAAGGCCAGCCCTCAAACTTGTGTGCTTGGGAAACACTGAGAGTCGGAGGTGGAATGCAACCCACCCTGACCTTGGGGCCAACTGCAAGCAAGCATACCCCAGAACAGGAATACAAAAGACCAATATATAAGACTAGAGTGCCAGAAGGAGGGTTGGGGAGGTGCCCTGATGGCCTCCTTAAACTGTAGTGGGAAGTGCGGGGGTGGGGTGGGGATCTGTGCAGCCCTTCGTTGGGTGTGTGGGTAGTGAAGGGAAGTTGTGGGGCTAGTGGTTGGCTACCTGAGTTTCAAGGACAGGAAAAGATACATCATAGAGATTTATGATAGCTGCTCAATAATGGTTATTTCTATCCCCTCAGGAACAGGGCTTAGTGTGGAGGGAGGGAGAGCAGAAGCGGGGAGGGAAAGGGGGTCCTAATATATACAAGACTATGAGGACACAGGCTCAACAAGAAGGCGCTGGGCTCTTCTGTTCCGGCCAGTGTCTGGGGAAGGATTCATTGAGAAGGGGACATTTCAGTGAGGCCTGGATGTATGAGGAGTATTTCAACAGGCAGGGAAGAAGGGGGAAGGGCATTCCAGGCAAAGCCAGAACTCCCAGCAGCTGGTATTTGGAAACGGCCTGTGTTTCCAGAGCAGGGGTACACGTGTGTTTGGGGAAAACAGGAGTGAGGCTGGAAAGTTAGCCTGTGGCCAGACAGCCAGCATGGAGGGCCTTTTGTACCAAGCTGAGGATCATCCCCTCAGCCTGACTGCCTTGGAAGTTCTTTGAAGATTTATTTAAAGCATTATTAAAAATATGTATTGGATGCTTTTTTATTGTACGAACATTCATGCCCACAGAAGAATATGTAGAAGAGACAGAAAAGTATAAAGAAGGACAAAATCCTCAGATATAACAGCTGGAGTAGACTGAGATGATGGGAGTTTTCCAGGATGCATACCCAGGCGCCACCTCTCTTCAGTGGGCGCCTGAGGCCCCAGACTAATTCTCCTCCTTTAGAGAAATGCCGGGCTCTGCAACCTGTAAACATTCTGGAATCAGGGCAAGGGGCCTAGGAGGACTCAGGAACAGAGGGGCCTAGGCAGCCCAACCAGTGGGGCGGGCTAGGTCAGCAGCAGCCCCGCCCTCCCCACCCAGGCTCCCTGGCAATGTGAGGTCTCCTGCCGGCCGGGACTCCACCGCGCCGTGCGTGCAGATCCCGGAGGGCGCCCAGGGGTTGGCGGCCGGCAGCGCGGGCTCCCGGGCGCCGCCTCCACTTCTACGCCGCCAGAGACTAGTCCAGCCCGTTCGGGTTCCGGGCAGAGAGAGTCAGGCGGAGCAGCCCGCGGGGCAGGCGGCTACCTGACAGCTGTGAGCCGAGCCGAGCAGCAGCGCCAGCAGATAGAAGGGAAGGCGGCAAACCCCAAGGTATGGTGGAGGACTGGTGGGCGTCCTCCCAGCTCTCTCCGCCCCGTGCAGCCCCAGAGGCCGGTGCTTCCTGCCTGTTTCTCCCTGGCAGCCAAGAGTGCGCCTATTTGTGTACAGCACATGGAGTTCCTGGGAGGGCCTGCTGGAGACTGTGCACCGGGAGGGGAACAGCTGGACTCCTGACCCCTGTCCCCAGGCCTGGCCTGGCCCTTGATCCCTTCTCTCAGGGGGACTGGAGGAGGGCAGAGGAGCACTGGGGCTCAGATCAGGAGGGGACCTCAGGGACCCTTTGGCCACATCCAGCCTGTTCATTTTACAGATTCAGAAACCGAGGCTCAGAGGTGAAGTGACTGGCCCAGGGTCACTGGTTTAGAAACCAGAACTCCTCACTTGCAAGTCAGTGCTGCTAAGAGCCCTTGCCACGTGGGCCAAGACAGCAGCGGAGCTGTTACCCGTGCTTAGAAACAAAGAACTCGGGAGAGACAAAGTCAGAAAGACAGAAAGAGTCACAAAGAGAACCTCCCAGAACAAAGGAAGAAGGTCAGGAAATGGGCTGCTACTGGGGCTGCACTTCCTCCCTGACCCCATCCGTGCTGTGGTCTGGTGTGTGACTCAGCCGGCCTTGCTGACTGCGGTTGTCCAGTGTGTGTGTGTGTGCAGTACATAAAGTGCAGTATGAAGGTGTGTGCATGTGCCCATGTGTGTATGTGCGTGTATGCATGAGGATGCAGTGAATCTACCCAAGCATGTGGCAAGGCTCTCTGAATCCGTTTGTCCCCTTTCACACAATGAACTTGGACAAGGGAAAAATGTAGTAGTAGTAGATGATGTGGTGAGGAATGTTGGTTGGGATCAGAAGGTTGGAATTCTTGGAATGGTGGTGAGGAACATTGGAAGGCCTGGAGTGTTAGATTAGGGAACTTAAACTTTGTTATTAGGCTCAGGGGATATTTTGATGGTTTCTGAGAAGGGGAATGGTGTTTTTGGGACTCAGAAGAACTTGGCATTTGGCAGCAATATTTGGGATGCACTAACAGTAAAGGAAGCTGCAGGAGGAGAACCCGGGAGGGAGAAGATTGCAGTGACTATGTGGGGCCGAACAGAGCTGTTGGGAATGGAGAGGAAGGGGCACGACCAGAGACACTGCTAAAAGGAATGTGTGGAGAGGAGGAGAAATAGTCTGTTACAGGCCTGGTAAGGCATTTTCCAAGATGATCTCATTTAATCCTCCCAAGAACACTATGAGGGGATTATTACCTCTATCCATCTTGCAAAGGAGGTGATTCAGAGTCAGAGAGGTTAAACAACTTGTCCAAGGGCACACAGCAAAAAAAGTGGTTAGGCAGGGATTTGAACCCAGAGGCAGATGGAATAGATCTAATCTGGTAGCTGAATAAATGTCAGAGGCCAGAGCAGAGGGGGAGACCATGATGATGGAGATGTGGGTTCCAGTGCTGGGCAGGGAACCCCAGGAGTGGGGTCAGGTTTGGTAGGTGATTGGACATGTGGGAGCCTGTGATGGCACCATGCACGGGGACGGGGACTGCAGTGGCCATTGGTTCTTGTGCGCCCTGCCTCGAGGCTCCTTGTGAATTTGCTGAGAGTGTTCTGGGTCCAGCCTGCAGGCTGCTGGGATGCTGGAAGGCAGCTGAAAGAAGTTGTGCTGAGGGAGGCTGCTAGAGGGATCCCCCCAGGATCGGGCAAGTCGGTCACTGAATTCATATCACTCCTTTACTTTTCCTCCACAAGAAACAATTGCATAGTCTTAGTTCACAGAAGACTCAGGCTTTGTCATGACTCCTTGGACAATAATTAATTTAGGTTATCATATTGTTCCAGGCCTTGTTTCCCTGCTATGTTTGACCTATAAAAAGGGCCAGATGAGTTCTAAAGATGTAATTACAGACAATTGTGGAATTTCGTAAGTGCCATTTCAGGATCCTAAGAACAGGGCCAGGGCCTCTTACAATGTCATAGGATCCGATGAGCTAGGGACAGGTGTGCCCTATTTTACAGATGGGGAAACTGAGGCTTCAGAAAATCATGGTCTTCACCATTGGCTGGTGAGTGGCAGAGAGTGGTACAGACCCTTGGGCTTATGACTCAGGTTTTGTTCTCACCAGCTGCTTGGAGAGCAGCCTCTAGCCTCCCCCATAAAATAGCCCTTGGGGTGATTTTTATAGGCAGGTTTTGTCATTGGATGGACCATTTCAAGCTATTACTCTCTTTTTTCCCCCTTAACACAAATTCACACACATACCCAAAATGCCACATTATTTCCATACATCTGTCTAGTGGTCAGGTAATTTCTTTGACATCTCAAATTATTTCCTTTCCTCTAAAGAAATTTGGTAAAGCATAACTCAGTTAGAGAGCCAGAAAGTGTCTCATCCAAGTATGCAGGGTCAGTGGTAGCCCTCAGTAAAGTCAAAATGTGCTTGCGTGTGCTCCTGGCACCCTGAGGCACTGGCGGGGAGCAAGCAGGAAGGAAAGGATGGCTGTGGGAGAAGAGGAAGGAGAGGGAGAGACAAAGTGAAGAGGAAAATGAAGAAAGGAACAACTGAGATTATGGCACAGATACCTCGGTGGCATGGGCAGAGCTATCCTGGGGACATACACTTTGGGAACTTGGCTTCCCAATACTCAGAGAGGCAGCACAAAGCAGGGAGATAACCAAATGGACAGAAAAAAAGACAAGAACCAGCCTTAACATTTATCATGCAACCTGTTCACTCTTGAAAGAGAAAGAGAGAGTATTAATAATGATGCTGGGACAAAAGGCATAAGCCGGTTGTCTTAACACACTGGTCATCCTCAGGACAATCAGTATCCATTAAGTGCCAGACATGTGTTTGCTCTTTTAAGCTTCACTACAACTCAGTCGAGTAGGTGCTGCTGTCGTTTCCATTTTATAGAAAAATTAACAGAGGAACAGAGAAGCAAATATCATGCCCACAGTCACACAGCCAGTACATGAGAGAAGCAGGATTTGAACCAAGGTAGTTTGGCTGTGCCAGTGCCCATGCCTTCAGCTTCACACTCTGCTGGCCCTCCACTCATCAACAATATCGAGACCGGGGAAACTCCTCTGCCCTCTTCCAGGACACAGCAGTGACATTGTGGGGTTCTGTTTCTCTCCGGATGCTGCTCTCAATGGCCAGTTTAGCATGACTTCATCTGTATAAAGAATGAGTTTGTGGTTGAGGCTGAGGTGCTGGGGTGGAGTGGGGGTAAGCACTCTGTAGGTTTTGTCTTCTACAGACTCTGCACCTTGCTCAAACCAGCCTTGGCCACAGGTCTCTAATTTCTGATTCATTCTTGCCTCGTACCCTCTCAGACTAAATCACTGAGGATGTACGGACTGGGTTAGACAGAGGAAGACTCTCTCATGAAGGCCAGTTTTGGGAGTGGGTTTCTGAAGGCCCTCATCTGCCTGGGATAACTCAAAGGGTCACTGTCTTATGGACAAGGTTACATGCAGGGTCTTGCCTAGCTTGAGGAATGTAGAATTTTCTTTTGTGACAGATTCTTCCAGAGAGTGCATTCTCTTTATCAGTTTGTTTTGGCTCTCAGCCCTGACTTTCTTCAAATTTCAGCATGGCTCTTTTCTTCCCTGGTCTGCTTGTTGACACATCCTGGATGGGCTGGCCGAAATAGGCATTTACAGGGGCAGAGCCTGACCCTAGATGATGTTCCAGGCCTTTCTAGGAGATGCAGCAAGGTCAGCAGACAGGCTTCCCAAGTGGTTCAGAGTCCAAGGGCCTCTGTCCCCACCGAACCTGTGCTGAAGACCCCTTATTCATGAAACAGAGGTGTCCTGCTCAGGAAAAAATGTTTGGCTGGTGGGAGGGAGGGAACTGTGAATTATGTGAGAGAGCTCCAGCAGTGTGGCTGGCTTGGCTCAGCACCCAGCCCTCTGCTCTTAGAGCTCCCCTGGGTCTGTGCAGTTCTGTGCTCTGCTGGGCTTGGAGGAAAGGTGAGAAGGGCGAGTCTTAGCACATGTGCTGTGGGTGTGCCAAGACGTGATGGGACCAACTCTGGGACCTCCCAAGCCTGTATCTGCGTTTCTGGCCAGGCAGCTTCCTTAACTCCCTTTTAAACTCACAGTAGCACTGGGGAAGTAGGAGACTGGCTATAATGGCTCAATTACCAGTGCAGACAAGAGGAAAATCTCCTATTACCTGGGCGATTGGTTTATTTTCACTTTATTTACTCTAGCAATCGCTCAGTGTTGAGCTCCAGGATTTGCAGCTGGCCTGAGTTCTCCTGGCAAATACATGCACTTTGCAACATTGAATCCACATAAGCACATACCCCTACCTCTAGTTTGGAAGATGGGATTGGTGCTGAGGGAGGGAGACTTACTTCCTGCAGACCCACCCTGATCACACATGGATCTTCAGGGTCCCTATTCTCACTGCCCTCCAAGGCTGATGCACAGAAATGTACCAGACATGGCTGAGAGCTTGGCACGAACGAACGAACTCAATCCTTATTATAGCCTGTGAGATCGGTACTGTTATTATCCTTCTCCCCATTTTACAGATGGGGAAGACAAGGCTCCTAGAGGTAGAGTAACTTGCTGAAGGTTACACGGCTAATAAGAGACTCAGCTGGAATTCGAACTCAGGTAACCAGGCCTCAGGGCTATGTCCTCAACCATTCCTCAGTCTGCCCCTCTGAATGCTGAGGTCAGGGCCCAGATCTGTAACTGCTCATATGTCCTCAGGATTCACCCTCTAAATCTGAATTTCTTTTCCCTTCAATGAAATGAGAATGATTATCTGCTAGTTCATCTTGGGTGAGCTCATGGGTGTGAAAAGCACCAATGGTGAAGGCTTATATGGCCCTATCAGCAGTGGTGGCTTTATCTATTGAGAGTTTGCTGTTGAATTCTCTTTTCTGGGGTCCTCCTTTCCCTTGTTGGTCCTTGTCAGCATGCTAGTCTTAGACTGAAATTCCCCAGAGGGCACAGACAGAATCACTCACCTAATTAACATATATGTGTGCTGATTAGGTGACCTGTGCCACCTCAGTGTCCCAGGGGATCTGATTTAAGAAGAGAGAGTATATTCCCTTCAACCAGAATTCACAGTCCTCTTGGAGGGATGATCTGAAAAGATAATCGACGCTGTTAGAGTTTATAGACAAGCAGAGTCAAGAGCATTTCTGTGGCTTTACAAAGGATGTGGGATTTGAGCCAGACTTAGAAGACGGAGCAGACTCTGGACAGGCAGAGAGGAAGGCGGAAGCAGCAAAGGCGAGGTCCGTGACAGAGAACAGAGCACGGTGGGCAAAGACGTGTTGGTCGATGGCAGGAGGGTCCTCCTGCTTGGAGGCTCCCCGGAGGGGTGGATGTCACAAGCTCACTTTTTCCAGCTTCTAGCTGAACTCTCCACCAGGGAGCTACCCATAGGGCTTTCAATAACTGGGAAGTGGGGGAACGATCAGCTGTTGGGGAAATACTGTTGGGTCCCAGTGTGATCAGGCCCAGGCCATGGGCATTTGCAGTAGCTGTTTCCTGAGGCACAGAGACAGCCCTTTACTCTTTTGGCATGATAGAACCAAGTTGACATGCCCTTCTGGGGCCATGAATGAGGTCAGGTCATGGTGAAGGAGGATAGAGACACTGGCCAGAGAGATTACACCTATCTTCAGCCAGGGTTTGTTTTTCTGTGGGGAAGGAAGAGGTGGTTTGTCAAAGCTACTCTTTCTATAACTTGAGCAGGAGTGAAAGTTAGACTTTTTCCCAAAGGCAAGGGTTTTGTGAACTAGATAGCAGCACCACCGCTCCCACATGGGAACATGGAGGGGGAGGGGGTGGTGATCCTTGTGTTAGAGCCATGTGCATTACAGTCAAAAGTTACTGTTGGAAGATGCCGTCAGGAAAGACAGATTGTTCCGCATAAGAATCGAGATCTTTCTCTGGTGTCATGGTCTGTGGTGGCTTTTGGTTTTCAAGTCTTCCAGGAGCTTGAATTAAGTGGACTTCCTGGATAAGGAGAGCTCCATGCAATGGAGATCTTGACTTGCGGGGCCTTCAGTGTGGTGTCTGGGGGCACCCTGCCTTCCCTACAGAGTCCCATGGATAGAAGGTGACCCTAACTCTCCTTTACATTACTTTTATTTCAGTGTCTAAAGTGAACTGAGAGTTGAGTTTAGGATATTGTTCTGTTTTTGATTTTCTTTTGATAACTTAGACTTGTTTTACAGGAGTAAAATATACATGATGTAAAGTTTATGGTTTTAATCATTTTAAAGTCTATAGTTCAGTGGCGTTAAAACACACTCATGGTGTTATCAGCCACTACCACTATCTCCAGGGCTTTTTTCATCTTCCCAGCTGATAGGGCTTGGTATTAACCCTGGCACCAAAGAGTGCCCCAGCCTCTCTGTCTCAGCATCCCTTGCCATCAGAGGCCCTTTCCACTTGGGCAATCTTTCTGCTTCTGTTTCTTGTTACTTTCCGGTTTTTAATTCTCTGCTTCAGCCAGAGGAGCTTCTGTGAGTCTGCCCCTTTTGCGGGGCTGGGTTATGCACTAAGCACCTTTTATAGCACCTCGTACATTTCTCCCAATGATACTATAAGGTGGTTATTATCATCTACTTTTTCCCGATGAGGAAGCAGCATCAGAAATGTAACATACCTAAGGGCATAGTAATTTCAGAGCCCGGATTTGATTCTGGACTCTGATCCTTTCTCTCATCCAGACGGGAATGTCATTGTACAGAACCAAGTACAACCAGCCATGCCTCACACATTGGTGTCTACTCTAGAAGGTTTCTAGAATCTGCATGGATTTGGGTATGTGTTCTATGAACCCTCTTTCATTAGGCTTCTTAACCGGAGCCTTTAGCCAAAAGAGAATTTGCTTGAAAATAGCTTAATTACATACATAGATAAACCACTAATGGAATTTACAAATCAACTAAATTAAGCTTTTCAACCAATTACACATATACTATAAAAGTGCGAGTTTAGCCTTGACCACCCCAGGCAGAAAGATGGCAAGTCTTCTTGGGCCAGCAGGGGCTTGGTCACAATGTCAGTTCTTGTTCTTGATCGTGATCAGTTTTGCTTTTCTGTCCCCTCTTGGTGTCCTGCTGTAGCTTGACTCTGCATTTACTTGACAAGGTAGAGTATTCCTAGGGCGTGATTATCCTGGCTGCAAATAATGGCTAAGTGTATCTCCTATTTCTCCAGCAGGTATTCTTTCCAGCATTTTTATCTTCTGCAGTGTGTCTCTGGCACATTTCTTATTGCTCGTCATGACCCTCTCTGTGGACTGTACTAGCTCCTTCTGTGCATCCTATACTCAGATTTTTGGGGTTCATCTTTGTTTGGGTTTGGGGTTCTGGCTTCAGTAGGTGTGGCTTTAACTCTGGAAATGAAGCCAGTTAGAGAAGCAGCAACGCACCCTGCAGACTTTCACATGGGCCCCATTCGTAATTTATTTAGTACCAGCATGTGCTAGGCTGCTAATTTAGGACTTAGCACCCCCATTTTACAGACAGGGAAACTGAGGCTCAGAGAAGTTAAATAAATTGTTCAAGTTCTGAATTTAAACCACTTCTGGCTTAAACACGTACATCATGGACACCCATGCTGTTGATCCCTGTCCACCAGACTAGCTCCCTACAAAGGGCTGAGTCCTTGGTTCGTGGGGTCTGCTTGATGACAGAATTCTGTTAACACACCTGTGAAAAGTGAGCAGAATCCCCTAACTCCAAATTAGGCCATTCAGAAATATAAGGGTAGGGCCAATTGTACTTCAATTAAAAAAAAATCTGCTATAGAACTTCTTTTTTAAGGAATGCAATTTCAATGCATTTAACCACAGCTTGAATTAGAAACAAAGATACAAAAAGGAACTGCTAAGTGAAATGAATGTTAATGAAAAAAATTACTAGGCCTCCATTATGTAATCACACATTGCAAACAAAAAAATTTTTTTTTAAAACCAAGCCCCATTTACTGGAGTTAGAAATAGAATAGAAGCTCTAATTTGTACTGAATAGCAATCACATTATACCACATACCGTATCTGAATTTTCTGATACTTTAGGGTTAAATCAATGCTGATTTATTGAACGTTAATGCCAAGAAACAAAAAAAACCTCAAAAAACAAAATGGATCAACAGATACTTATTGAGCACCTATTGTGTGCAGTGCATTGTTCTGGGAGAAAAAAAAACGAAGGCTGTAATACTTCCTTCGACACATACGTGACTATTGCCAAGGGAGCAGGACAGATGGTATGTGCTTTAGAAAGAAACAGGTTTTGGAGACGTCTTAACTAGGTAGGTGAGAACTGAGCTGGACCCTTGAGGATAGTAGAATTCAGCTGACAGGTGCTGGCAGGGAGTCCTGGGAGGGTGTTCCATGAGGGTCCTTAAGTCCCTTTTAACAGTGTCTGAGAACCAGTCTGCATGGAAGTTGAACCAATGAAGTTCTACCCAGGCTGTAAGACGTGCCTCAACCCTACCAGTATTTCTAAGGTTTACATCCTCCAGTGCTGGCCTTCACCAACAGTTTACCATTTTAAAAATGTGAGGAGCCAGGAGGCGATTCTGGATTCTCTGATATTCCTCCTCCAAGTAGACAAGGACATCTTCTCGAATCAAGCACAGCCGACCCTGCCCAGGCACATGAGTGTCTACTCTGGTAGGTCTCTAGAATCTGCATGGACATGGGTTTGATGGTCCATGCTCAGTTAGGATGGAGATGGTGTTTAGATCCCTGTGGAAGGTGCTGTGGGGCTGTGGAGTAGAAGGAAGCAGGCAGGGTCACCCTTGGAGATTCACCCTCTTCATACAAAGTTATTCACCAGGAAAGCTTACCAAAATAGACCGAGAGGGGAAACCCAGGTGATAACTCTTTTTAACAGTAGGCTCACTACTGAATTCTTTCATGTCTGCTGCCTGATTTCTTTTTAGCCCTGGTTATAGGGCCAGAGGCAGCTTTTCACAGATTACCACGTCTGAGGCCTGGTAACAGTGGTTAGTCCTGTCCTCTCTGGCCCTGCCTGCCTGGGTTCCTGGCTTGTTCACTCACCCTGCAGCTGTGTCATGCTATCTACCCCCTGCAAAGTCTCCAGAGGCCCTTTAGAAAGAGATGTTAATAGCACAGTGATGGTCATGGCTGATTATCTTGCCCTCATTCAGAGAACACATGTGTCCACTCTGCTGCTGATGGCAGCCTGTGAACTCCAAACTGATTGGGGTCTAATTAGTGCTTCTGAGTGTGTGTTTTCCTGTTCTGGGCTAAGACACAAAGTGAGAGACTAAGCCATGCCTCATATTCTCCTGCCTTGCACCTTCTGAATGTAAATGCCAACCTGATGGAAGTCCTGCTGTGGGCCTCATAGAATGCAGTTCTCCCAGGACCCGGCCCAAGAGCAGGAGCACAGTCCTAGAAAACTCGGGCAGGCAGTTGTGCTTGGCAGCAGGCTCTGGCAAGAAGAGCCTCTTTACTTGCTCACTGTGGGCCTCAGCTGCCTTATCGATAAAATAGCTGCCCTGCATAGCTCTTAGGTGTGTCATAATGATAGAATGAAACAGTGACAATGTGAAAGTACTTTACCAAGATAAAGCCTTTTAAATAGGGCAGCTTAAATTTTTTGCAGCCAAGTAATTTCCATCCATTCATTGGATTGGGTTAAATTAACCATTCGCTTCACAGGTCATTATAATAGGTCAATGGAGTGTTGGCTCAGGCCTTAATTCTCGAATCAAGCACAGCCGACCCTTAATTTAACCAGTAAGGTGAGCTGCACAGCGAGACTGAGGCTCAGCCAGCAGCTGGTAGTTCAGAGCTATGCAGCCTGCCAAGCAAGACTCTCAGGTGGAAGTGGGAAGGGTGTGGGCTGACTGGGGCCCCAGGGAGCCAGGGCCCTGCCTCCATTTAAAACAACATAGAGATACCCGCAAAGCTAGTGGGAATCTGAGGCTTTGGTGTCTTTAAGAAACAATCCACAGTATGTCCTAATATCCAGAGCTTCTTCCCACCCTTTGCAGATATTTGCTCAAGGGTGTGGAGAATGGAGGTAACCATGGATAAGAAAGGCTGGAGGGTGATGGGTGTCAGTGAGTACGCACATGTGTGGTCAGACACCCCTCAGCTTGACTTGCTGTACATTCAAGTCAACCCTCATTCACTGAGTACTTCCCTGAGCTACGAGATGGGACTGTTATTACACTTAATTTAATGTAGAGGTGAGGAACTTGGAAGCTAAGCAACTTGCTCAGGGTCACAAAACCAATAAGTGTAGAACTGAATTCAAATGCAGGCTCTTGGACTGCAGACACTCCACTCCCGATGGCGAGTTGTACAGTTGATCCTTGAACGACACGGGTTTAACTGTGCAGGCCCACCGACACACGGAATTTTCAACTGACCCGTGCACTTCAAACCCTGTTGTCCCAGGGTCAACACCTAGTCTGGAAATCTATGCATGCATGGATTTTCAACCGCACGGGTGGTGGGCACCCCTAACCCCTAGGTTGTCCAAAGGTCAGTTGTACCTGGTGATGATCCTTCACACTGACAAAGCTCTTTGCAGTTTACACAGCTGTCCCAGACTCCGCTTTTTAATCTTTACAGCAGTGCAAATATGTGACTAGTATGCTGCGTATTGTAACCCAACAGTGCATATTAAATGAAATTGTAATTGAAAACACTTAGTTAATTGTAAAATTTTCTACAAACATAATACAACCATTGCCTTCGAGGGGAAGAAGACATAGGTAACAAATGTCAGAGTAAGGATGCCAGCCCAGGTCTTAGAACTTCAGGAGTAGCGCTATTTGTTTCTTTGACACTGTCCAGGAGAGATTGGTTCTGGGTTTATCTGTCCTCCCACCCCTTCACCCACCAAATTGTTGCCAAATGAAAATTAGTCAGAGAACTTAAAGGAGACTAAGCTAACTTTTTTTAGCAGCTTCATATTGCTTTGGCTTCTTTGTCCTTAATGAAACAGCATAGTCAAGGATGGAGCTGGGAAGGGTGTCTCAGCACTGATATTAGGGTGCAGAAGCTGCAGCAGGGGGATCATTTAACTGCTGCTATCTCCTAGTTGGCAGGAGAGCCCTAGAGAGGGGCTTGGGCAGGATAGGCCATTTTGCCCTGTGGATGGGCCAACGTGTATTTATAAAACTGTGAACACAAATTATTTTAAAATTGTCAGTTAAACTAGAATCCAGGATATAGCCCTGGGGCTTGTGAATACATATGCAGTGTTTGTTTGTTTGTTTGTTTGATAAATCATAAATGTTTTGTTTGGAAGATCTTAGGCTTGATACTGAAAAGACAGAAAGAAAACAACCTCTAAAGTTCAGCCCTGTAGTGTAGATTTACAAAATATAAGAAAGGGCCAGAATTTTATCTTACACTTTAAGTAGAGGGGGTCATTCTTTGTTGCTATCAGTATCTTATTTACTTGTTTATTTGTTAATTTTTGAAGAGATAAGAGTCATATTTCTTCTATGCCTTCTAGATGCAGAGTCTATGTTGAAAGCATTTATATGTGTTTGCTCATGTATTCCTCACAGAAACCTTGCATAAGTGGCATTATTATATGAATTTTTAAGATAAGGATATCAAAATTCTGAGAGATTAAGTAACATGATTCGAGTATTCCAGATAGCAAGAAACCACAGCAGATATGAATATAAACAGGTCTGACTCCAAACCTCTGTTATTTCCTCAGCAACAGACTGAGAAAATTCATTTTCATTTCCTTTGTTCTTCATTCCTTCTTTAATCTCAGATCTTCCATCCAGAATCTCTTTCCTCCTATCCGAAATGCATCTTTTAAAAATATCCTTTGATGAGGGTCTACTTGTTTCAAACTCTCAGTTTTGTTCATCAGATAATGTCTTAAATCTCCTTATTCTGAAAGAGTATTTCCTTTAAGTATAGAATTCTCAGATGACAGTTACTTTCTTTTAGCACGTTGAAGGTATTCTGTTACCATCTTCTGGCTTGTAATCACTGAAAGGTAACTTGTCTTTTCTCTCTGGCTGCTTTTAAGTTACTTTCTTCATCTTTGGTGTTCTGTGGTCTCACTGACCTGTAACTGGTGGCGGATTTTCTATTTATTCTTATTGGACTCATTGGCATGTTTGAATGTGTGTGTTGATATCTTTCCTCACTTTTGGAAAATATTTAGCCATTATTTGTTCAAATGTTCTCTCTCTTATCCTTCTGGGATTCCAAATAGACATGTTAGCCGCTATTTTTCATATCTCATTAAGCCTCTTTCATATTTTTCTGAGTCTTTCTTTGTCTTCCTGTGCTGCATTTTGGTTAACTTATTTTGACCTAGCTTCCAGTTCACTACTTCTCTTTCAGACTGTATCTAATATGCTATTAAATCTGTCTACTGTATGTAATTTCAGTTACTTAATTTTTATTTCTAAAAATTCTCTTCAGTCCATTTTTTCAAATCATCTTGGTTATTCTTCATGATTTTTTTGTTCCCTGCACATATTGCAAGCTTGTCTTTAACTTCATTAATTACATTATAGTCATTATTATGCGAATAAAACTGACTATTATTATAGCCAGAACCTGCATATTCCATTATCTGAAGAAGGCCCTGGACAGCGAATCCTTCCTTTCTTGCCAGATCATCAATGCTTTTAGAAATATTGTTTTATATATATATGTGTGTGTGTGTGTATGCCAGTATATATTATATGGTATATAAATGTATATAGATATATATACACTTCTGATGACATCGAAATGTGTGTGTGTGTGTGTGTGTGTGTGTGTGTGTGTGTGGTATATATATATACACATTTTTCAAGATTTTCAAGTTGTTTTCAGTGGGCAGATCAACCTAAGAATTTAATTTACCGTACTACTGGAAATCAAAATCTAGCATATTTATTTAAAATTGATAAAATGATGAGAAAGAAAACTAATCAAATTTGGGACCTAGAATTGTCCCTATTGTACTGAATGCATTTTATGAATGCCCTGAACAGTGCATGAGATTCTTTAATGAGAAGCCATTCATAGTGTGGCTTGTCCAGACAGAGTGGCAGAGCCATGGAGACTTAATCTACTAGGCACCCACTCCCAGAGGATATGACATCAGAAATAGCATGACAAAACAAGAGGAGGAGATTTTCAGGAGACTTCCTGTTCAAAGGAATCATTTTATCTCTAAGGGATTAGAGGCCCTTTAGGAGAAGAAGTCTTGGAAGACTTGTTCCCCAGTTGCTAGTGTGAGCCCTACCAGAGCCACTAGGGCTCGGCCTTATCTCCACTTAGAATTCAGGGGTATGTAGTCTTCCATCCCAGTAGTCCTCTGTGAGTATTCAGAATATATGAAGAGGGACTACAGAGTCCAAGATGACCTCACTCTCCTTCTCCCCATTTACCACATCCAATCCCTCAGTCTCTTGAGCACACCTTCTAAACAGCTCTAGAATCTGCTCATCCATACCTACTCACTTGCCGCCACCCTGGTCCAGGACACCAGCATCTCTTGCCTGGACTGTAATAATTTCCTAACTGATCTCAATGTATCTACTCCCTATTCATCACCTTCCCCACCTAAATTCATTCTTCACAAGCAACCAAAGTCATCTAAAAAAAATGCAAATTAGATCATGTCTCTTCCTAACTTTTAGGTTTTACTTCAGTGATTTTCTATGACTACTTCGATGAAGTCCCAGATCCCTAACCTGGCCCACAAAGCTTTGTTTTTAAACTTTACTCCCGGCCACTCCTTGCCATGTTAAAACTGTTCTACACCCTTGGTTTCCTTCCATTTCTTGAACATATGAACGCTCTTTCTCTCTGCAGGTGTTTGTACCTGCCTTTTTTCTCCCTAGAACATTTTCCATCCCCTTTCCTTTATTCACTCCTAGTCATCTTGTGGGACCCAACTGAAAGGTACCTTCCTTTCCCTCATCTTCTATCTACATTTGTCTTATTGCTCTATGCTCCCAATCACAAGCATTCTGTATGTCTTCACGTCTTCATCAGACCACTTACCTCAGTTGTGATCCCATAATTATTTTTGTAGTTTCTGTTTATTACATGTCTTCCCCACTGCCTGGTAAGAGCTGCTTCATGTATGCCCTGCTCGTTACTATATTCCCGATACAAAGCACGAAGTCTGGCATGTGGTGGATAGTTCTCATCTGAAAAACAAATCTATGAATGAATCTGGCTTCTGTCCCCATCCCTTCACTGGGACTGCTCTTGCCGAATTTACCTGTGATCTCTTCATTGCTAAAACCAGTGTTTCTTTTCAGTCTTCTACGTTTGAAACCAGTGTCAACCCTCTATTTCTTTCATTCTCCAGCCTTCCTCATTCTTTGATTTTGAGATATTTTTTCTTTTGTTTTCTTCTCTCTAAGCTCTGTTTCTGAGCCACCTTTGCTCTCTTGCTCCTTAAATGTTAGCATCCTGCATAATTCCAGCCTTCATTCTTTTCTTCCTACACAGTTTGTGAACAGTCTTAACTTTATCTATGGCTTCAACCATCACACTTATGCTGGTGAACCCAAACCTATATGCCCAGCCCTGACCCCACCTCTGAGCACCAGGTCCTTCTTTCTCTGGGCATTCTAAATATTTTCAACCTACGTCCCACAGATACCTCAATCTTTACATTTCTCAAATGGAGCCAATCTTCTCAATCTTGTTTCTCCACCAGCATTGTCAGTCTGGCTAAACGGTTTCACTGCTGACTCAACTTCTGAAGTTGGAAGCCATGAAATCGTCCTGGAAACCTCTGCCAGCTCTTTAGCCCATGTCCAACTGTTATCACACTCTGTCTTGAATCTGTTCTCATTCCTTCTTTCTCTGTACTGCCACCACCTCAGTGCAGCCCCTGCCGTTGCTCGTCTGAACCATGGCCCCACCTCTTGGCTGGGTTCCCTCCATCTGGCCTCTTCTCCCTTTGGTCCATTCCTAGCATTAGTGCCATTAGAGGTCCCATCCCAAAGACCAGAGCTTAATCATGCCACTTCCACCTTCATTCTGCTTCACTTCCACCTTCCCTCCTAAAGCCTGTACAACAAAGCCTGTTCTCCTTCTATGATATGCAAGGTTCTTTACAATCTACCCTATCTTTCTCGCTGACTTTTCCCCACCATTCATATTCCTCTGAATATGCCGTCCCTTCTCATTAAAAGTTTATAGCAGGGCTTCTCAAATGTAAGCGGGCACCAGAATCACTTGGAAGGCTTGTTAAAACACAAAATGCTATAACTTAACCCCAGAGGTTCTGATTTAGTGAGTCAGAATGAGACCCAAATCTGGTTTTGTAGCAGGTTCCCAGGGGAGGACCGTTATGAGAGAACCACCAGTCAGCGACTACTGTGATAAAGAGTATGAGCCCAGGAGCACTGCTGCCCGGGTTCAAATCCTGCCACTGCCACTCACTTCCTGTACCACTTAACCTCTCCATGCCTCAGTTTGCTTTCCAACAAAATGGACTAATATACCTCATAAGCTTAGGGGAGGCTTAAATTAGTCAATACGCGGAAAGCATTAAAAACAGTGCTCACTTCACTGTAAGTGGTCAGAAAATGTTAGTTGCTAGCATCGTTTATTACCATTTATATTATTATTTCTGTCCTTGGTGGTGAATGTCTGCCTCCCTCACTCTTTTCTGCTCACAGTTTTCTACTTTTCTTCAAGAATCAGTTTCTTTTCGAGGCGCTTTTGCAATACCTCACCCCCAGGTCTTCCTCTCTCTCCCTGTGCTCACACACACCAGTGTCCACATTTTTGTCATGGCATTTGCCACATGGCACTTACCTCCTTACCAGGAGTGGTCTCTCACCCACAGTGCACTCTTCAAGGCTTCATTTTTACGTGGTATCTGGTACATCATAGGGACTCCGCAATGTTTCTTAATTAAATAACTGGAATATATTGTGGGATTGATTCCTGTATTAAAAATATGGTAAAATGTGTCCAGTCTGGGGAAAGGACTGTGGTAGATATCCCTGTATCCCTGACACAGAGCACAAAGCCTGGCATGTGGTAGAGAGTTCTCATCTAAAGAACAAATCTATGAAGTGTATTGGAGAAGTCACAGGATGAAAATTAAGTGACCTTAAGGGTCTTTTCTACCCTGAAAATCTATAACGAATTACTTGAACTCAAGTGAGAAGACCTTTCCTCTGTCTGTCCTACCTGCAGGTCCAGCCCTGACCACAGCTGCCCTTCAGGAGACTGGCCTGGAGCCTAATCAGGTCATCAGATTGCTTGTTGAGGGTGGGGCAGCAGCAACTTGTACTGTTCCTCATGAACTCAGCCTGGGGCTCCATCTGGCACTCAGCATGGCCGCGTCTCATCTTAAGGTGAGAGCTGCAAGAGGATCCCTGGGCAAGCCAGACCCCAGAGATTTGGAATTCAGAGGGAGCTCTAGGAAGGTTCATTCAAGGTCTGCTGCCTCCCCTATCCCCACATGTGTAACTGGACAGGAGGCTTGCTTATGGTAAAAACCAGAGGTTCCTAGAGGCAGGGTATAGTGGGAGCCACAACTTGCAAGAGGGCTGGGTCGAATCAGCAAATGTTCTGAATGATGGAACAGGAAATAGTATCTCTGATGGAGTCTCTGATTTCCTGTAGCGCTCTTAAAAACTGTTAATCAACTTACCAAAGTGAATTCTCAAACCACTGGATCTTTTGTTTTCTGCATGTCAGATTCATGGAATGCTGCAGAATAGATGTATCTTCCCTCCAGGGTCCACCTCTCTGAATAGAAAAAGAAAGCTGTTAAGAAACTGTTGAGAGAATCTTCCACCAAGGGTAGCAGATAATGACCATGGATGGCAGTGGATAACCACAGTAGGCAAGAAGTTTGGTTCCATGCCAGGAGCAGTGGTGAAAGCTGCTAGAAATTGTTTATTAGCCTGACATTGGAAAGTATGCCCAATTCTTCCACACACATATATCAGGATCAGCTAAAATGAAATACAGTAGAAGACTGAATCTAGGGCAGTACAGTGGGATTTAGTTACCAGTGACTTCTGTGGCATCCACTGGGGAGTAAAGTAACACTTATTTGGTCATTATGAAATGTGTTGTTGTATTTTATGTGTCTGTCTTAAATCTTCCATCAGATTGTCAACTCGTTGTGGGCACTAATAGAATATTTTATTTCTCTTATATTCTTCACAAGGTCAGTACTCAGTAATTATTTACTGGTTGATTTTTCACTGCCTACCTGTATAATAAAACTTGATTAGTCAAGGGCCTAGAATTTTCATTCATTTGGGTGGAGTTGTCATCAGTATCTATTGAGCAGGCACTGAGACAGAATAGCATCAAATACCTTTGTCACTTGAGCTGGCTTGAGTGTATTCATTTCCTAGGGTTACCATAACAAAGTACAAAACAGAGTGATTTGAAACAACAGAAATTTATTGTCTCACAGTTCCGGGGGATAGAAGTCTAAAGTCAAGGTGTCGTCAGGGCTCTTGCTCCCTCTCTAACCTGTAAGGGAATCCTTTCCTATCTCTTCCGAACTCTTGGTGGTTTGCTGGCAATCTTCAGTGTTTCTTGACTTGCAGCCTTGTAAATCAAACTCTGCCTTCATTGTCACATGGCATTATCTTCACATGACTATCTCCTTTCAGGGACACCAGTCATATTGGACCAGGGGCCCACCCTACTCCAGCACAACCTCGTCTTCACTAATGACATTGACAATGACCTTATTTCTAAATAAGATCACATTTTGAGTTATTGGGAGTTAGGACTTCAACGCATCTTTATTTAGAGATCACTATTCAACCCAGAACACTGAGTGAGCTCATTTGCAGAACATACACAGGCTAGGGGTAGATATTATCAGTGTCTCTTGGTGCTGACTGGGAGAGACAGGGAGAAGAGTACAGGAGCATGTGTCCTCTATCCTCTAGGCATTCTCTGGGCAAGTTTGCTTGAGCTGGAGCCCAGGTGAACACACCATGATACTGTGCTCCAGTGCGGGAACTCCACGCTTTTACCGCTCCCCCTTTTTTCAGGACAA
>NW_024344240.1:21773329-21996648 GCF_902729225.1 Pteropus medius
ATTATATGAATTTTTAAGATAAGGATATCAAAATTCTGAGAGATTAAGTAACATGATTCGAGTATTCCAGATAGCAAGAAACCACAGCAGATATGAATATAAACAGGTCTGACTCCAAACCTCTGTTATTTCCTCAACAACAGACTGAGAAAATTCATTTTCATTTCCTTTGTTCTTCATTCCTTCTTTAATCTCAGATCTTCCATCCAGAATCTCTTTCCTCCTATCCGAAATGCATCTTTTAAAAATATCCTTTGATGAGGGTCTACTTGTTTCAAACTCTCAGTTTTGTTCATCAGATAATGTCTTAAATCTCCTTATTCTGAAAGAGTATTTCCTTTAAGTATAGAATTCTCAGATGACAGTTACTTTCTTTTAGCACGTTGAAGGTATTCTGTTACCATCTTCTGGCTTGTAATCACTGAAAGGTAACTTGTCTTTTCTCTCTGGCTGCTTTTAAGTTACTTTCTTCATCTTTGGTGTTCTGTGGTCTCACTGACCTGTAACTGGTGGCGGATTTTCTATTTATTCTTATTGGACTCATTGGCATGTTTGAATGTGTGTGTTGATATCTTTCCTCACTTTTGGAAAATTTTTAGCCATTATTTGTTCAAATGTTCTCTCTCTTATCCTTCTGGGATTCCAAATAGACATGTTAGCCGCTATTTTTCATATCTCATTAAGCCTCTTTCATATTTTTCTGAGTCTTTCTTTGTCTTCCTGTGCTGCATTTTGGTTAACTTATTTTGACCTAGCTTCCAGTTCACTACTTCTCTTTCAGACTGTATCTAATATGCTATTAAATCTGTCTACTGTATGTAATTTCAGTTACTTAATTTTTATTTCTAAAAATTCTCTTCAGTCCATTTTTTCAAATCATCTTGGTTATTCTTCATGATTTTTTTGTTCCCTGCACATATTGCAAGCTTGTCTTTAACTTCATTAATTACATTATAGTCATTATTATGCGAATAAAACTGACTATTATTATAGCCAGAACCTGCATATTCCATTATCTGAAGAAGGCCCTGGACAGCGAATCCTTCCTTTCTTGCCAGATCATCAATGCTTTTAGAAATATTGTTTTATATATATATGTGTGTGTGTGTAGGTAGGTAAAGACGCTGCTATGAAAAGACGATGTATATATAAATGAGAGATATATACATTTCTGATATGACATCAGAAAATGTGTGTGTGTGTGTGTGTGTGTGTGTGTGTGTGTGTGTGTGCGTATATATACACACATTTTTTCAAGATTTTCAAGTTGTTTTCAGTGGGCAGATCAACCTAAGAATTTAATTTACCGTACTACTGGAAATCAAAATCTAGCATATTTATTTAAAATTGATAAAATGATGAGAAAGAAAACTAATCAAATTTGGGACCTAGAATTGTCCCTATTGTACTAAATGCATTTTATGAATGCCCTGAACAGTGCATGAGATTCTTTAATGAGAAGCCATTCATAGTGTGGCTTGTCCAGACAGAGTGGCAGAGCCATGGAGACTTAATCTACTAGGCACCCACTCCCAGAGGATATGATATCAGAAATAGCATGACAAAACAAGAGGAGGAGATTTTCAGGAGACTTCCTGTTCAAAGGAATCATTTTATCTCTAAGGGATTAGAGGCCCTTTAGGAGAAGAAGTCTTGGAAGACTTGTTCCCCAGTTGCTAGTGTGAGCCCTACCAGAGCCACTAGGGCTCGGCCTTATCTCCACTTAGAATTCAGGGGTATGTAGTCTTCCATCCCAGTAGTCCTCTGTGAGTATTCAGAATATATGAAGAGGGACTACAGAGTCCAAGATGACCTCACTCTCCTTCTCCCCATTTACCACATCCAATCCCTCAGTCTCTTGAGCACACCTTCTAAACAGCTCTAGAATCTGCTCATCCATACCTACTCACTTGCCGCCACCCTGGTCCAGGACACCAGCATCTCTTGCCTGGACTGTAATAATTTCCTAACTGATCTCAATGTATCTACTCCCTATTCATCACCTTCCCCACCTAAATTCATTCTTCACAAGCAACCAAAGTCATCTAAAAAAAATGCAAATTAGATCATGTCTCTTCCTAACTTTTAGGTTTTACTTCAGTGATTTTCTATGACTACTTCGATGAAGTCCCAGATCCCTAACCTGGCCCACAAAGCTTTGTTTTTAAACTTTACTCCCAGCCACTCCTTGCCATGTTAAAACTGTTCTACCCCCTTGGTTTCCTTCCATTTCTTGAACATATGAACGCTCTTTCTCTCTGCAGGTGTTTGTACTTGCCTTTTTTCTCCCTAGAACATTTTCCATCCCCTTTCCTTTATTCACTCCTAGTCATCTTGTGGGACCCAACTGAAAGGTACCTTCCTTTCCCTCATCTTCTATCTACATTTGTCTTGTTGCTCTATGCTCCCAATCACAAGCATTCTGTATGTCTTCATGTCTTCATCAGACCACTTACCTCAGTTGTGATCCCATAATTATTTTTGTAGTTTCTGTTTATTACATGTCTTCCCCACTGCCTGGTAAGAGCTGCTTCATGTATGCCCTGCTCGTCACTATATTCCCGATACAAAGTACGAAGTCTGGCATGTGGTGGATAGTTCTCATCTGAAAAACAAATCTATGAATGAATCTGGCTTCTGTCCCCATCCCTTCACTGGGACTGCTCTTGCCGAATTCACCTGTGATCTCTTCATTGCTAAAACCAGTGTTTCTTTTCAGTCTTCTACGTTTGAAACCAGCGTCAACCCTCTATTTCTTTCATTCTCCAGCCTTCCTCATTCTTTGATTTTGAGATATTTTTTCTTTTGTTTTCTTCTCTGTAAGCTCTGTTTCTGAGCCACCTTTGCTCTCTTGCTCCAGCCGCCCCTTAAATGTTAGCATCCTGCATAAGTCCAGCCTTCATTCTTTTCTTCCTACACAGTTTGTGAACAGTCTTAACTTTATCTATGGCTTCAACCGTCACACTTATGCTGGTGAACCCAAACCTATATGCCCAGCCCTGACCCCACTTCTGAGCACCAAGTCCTTCTTTCTCTGGGCATTCTAAATATTTTCAACCTACGTCCCACAGATACCTCAATCTTTACATTTCTCAAATGGAGCCAATCTTCTCAATCTTGTTTCTCCACCAGCATTGTCAGTCTGGCTAAACGGTTTCACTGCTGACTCAACTTCTGAAGTTGGAAGCCATGAAATCGTCCTGGAAACCTCTGCCAGCTCTTTAGCCCATGTCCAACTGTTATCACACTCTGTCTTGAATCTGTTCTCATTCCTTCTTTCTCTGTACTGCCACCACCTCAGTGCAGCCCCTGCCGTTGCTCGTCTGAACCATGGCCCCACCTCTTGGCTGGGTTCCCTCCATCTGGCCTCTTCCCCCTTTGGTCCATTCCTAGCATTAGTGCCAGAGGTCCCATCCCAAAGACCAGAGCTTAATCATGCCACTTCCACCTTCATTCTGCTTCACTTCCACCTTCCCTCCTAAAGCCTGTACAACAAAGCCTGTTCTCCTTCTATGATATGCAAGGTTCTTTACAATCTACCCTATCTTTCTCGCTGACTTTTCCCCACCATTCATATTCCTCTGAATATGCCGTCCCTTCTCATTAAAAGTTTATAGCAGGGCTTCTCAAATGTAAGCGGGCACCAGAATCACTTGGAAGGCTTGTTAAAACACAAAATGCTATAACTTAACCCCAGAGGTTCTGATTTAGTGAGTCAGAATGAGACCCAAATCTGGATTTGTAGCAGGTTCCCAGGGGAGGACCGTTGTGAGAGAACCACCAGTCGGTGACTACTGTGATAAAGAGTGTGAGCCCAGGAGCACTGCTGCCCAGGTTCAGATCCTGCCCATGCCACTCACTTCCTGTACCACTTAACCTCTCCATGCCTCAGTTTGCTTTCCAACAAAATGGACTAATATACCTCATAAGCTTAGGGGAGGCTTAAATTAGTCAATACGCGGAAAGCATTAAAAACAGTGCTCACTTCACTGTAAGTGGTCAGAAAATGTTAGTTGCTAGCATCGTTTATTACCATTTATATTATTATTTCTGTCCTTGGTGGTGAATGTCTGCCTCCCTCACTCTTTTCTGCTCACAGTTTTCTACTTTTCTTCAAGAATCAGTTTCTTTTCGAGGCGCTTTTGCAATACCTCACCCCCAGGTCTTCCTCTCTCTCCCTGTGCTCACACACACCAGTGTCCACATTTTTGTCATGGCATTTGCCACATGGCACTTACCTTCTTACCAGGAGTGGTCTCTCACCCACAGTGCACTCTTCAAGGCTTCATTTTTACGTGGTGTCTGGTACATCATAGGGACTCCGCAATGTTTCTTAATTAAATAACTGGAATATATTGTGGGATTGATTCCTGTATTAAAAATATGGTAAAATGTGTCCAGTCTGGGGAAAGGACTGTGGTAGATATCCCTGTATCCCTGACACAGAGCACAAAGCCTGGCATGTGGTAGAGAGTTCTCATCTAAAGAACAAATCTATGAAGTGTATTGGAGAAGTCACAGGATGAAAATTAAGTGACCTTAAGGGTCTTTTCTACCCTGAAAATCTATAACGAATTACTTGAACTCAAGTGAGAAGACCTTTCCTCTGTCTGTCCTACCTGCAGGTCCAGCCCTGACCACAGCTGCCCTTCAGGAGACTGGCCTGGAGCCTAATCAGGTCATCAGATTGCTTGTTGAGGGTGGGGCAGCAGCAACTTGTACTGTTCCTCATGAACTCAGCCTGGGGCTCCATCTGGCACTCAGCATGGCCGCGTCTCATCTTAAGGTGAGAGCTGCAAGAGGATCCCTGGGCAAGCCAGACCCCAGAGATTTGGAATTCAGAGGGAGCTCTAGGAAGGTTCATTCAAGGTCTGCTGCCTCCCCTATCCCCACATGTGTAACTGGACAGGAGGCTTGCTTATGGTAAAAACCAGAGGTTCCTAGAGGCAGGGTATAGTGGGAGCCACAACTTGCAAGAGGGCTGGGTTGAATCAGCAAATGTTCTGAATGATGGAACAGGAAATAGTATCTCTGATGGAGTCTCTGATTTCCTGTAGCGCTCTTAAAAACTGTTAATCAACTTACCAAAGTGAATTCTCAAACCACTGGATCTTTTGTTTTCTGCATGTCAGATTCATGGAATGCTGCAGAATAGATGTATCTTCCCTCCAGGGTCCACCTCTCTGAATAGAAAAAGAAAGCTGTTAAGAAACTGTTGAGAGAATCTTCCACCAAGGGTAGCAGATAATGACCATGGATGGCAGTGGATAACCACAGTAGGCAAGAAGTTTGGTTCCATGCCAGGAGCAGTGGTGAAAGCTGCTAGAAATTGTTTATTAGCCTGACATTGGAAAGTATGCCCAATTCTTCCACACACATATATCAGGATCAGCTAAAATGAAATACAGTAGAAGACTGAATCTAGGGCAGTACAGTGGGATTTAGTTACCAGTGACTTCTGTGGCATCCACTGGGGAGTAAAGTAACACTTATTTGGTCATTATGAAATGTGTTGTTGTATTTTATGTGTCTGTCTTAAATCTTCCATCAGATTGTCAACTCGTTGTGGGCACTAATAGAATATTTTATTTCTCTTATATTCTTCACAAGGTCAGTACTCAGTAATTATTTACTGGTTGATTTTTCACTGCCTACCTGTATAATAAAACTTGATTAGTCAAGGGCCTAGAATTTTCATTCATTTGGGTGGAGTTGTCATCAGTATCTATTGAGCAGGCACTGAGACAGAATAGCATCAAATACCTTTGTCACTTGAGCTGGCTTGAGTGTATTCATTTCCTAGGGTTACCATAACAAAGTACAAAACAGAGTGATTTGAAACAACAGAAATTTATTGTCTCACAATTCCGGGGGATAGAAGTCTAAAGTCAAGGTGTCGTCAGGGCTCTTGCTCCCTCTCTAACCTGTAAGGGAATCCTTTCCTATCTCTTCCGAACTCTTGGTGGTTTGCTGGCAATCTTCAGTGTTTCTTGACTTGCAGCCTTGTAAATCAAACTCTGCCTTCATTGTCACATGGCATTATCTTCACATGACTATCTCCTTTCAGGGACACCAGTCATATTGGACCAGGGGCCCACCCTACTCCAGCACAACCTCGTCTTCACTAATGACATTGACAATGACCTTATTTCTAAATAAGATCACATTTTGAGTTATTGGGAGTTAGGACTTCAACGCATCTTTATTTAGAGATCACTATTCAACCCAGAACACTGAGTGAGCTCATTTGCAGAACATACACAGGCTAGGGGTAGATATTATCAGTGTCTCTTGGTGCTGACTGGGAGAGACAGGGAGAAGAGTACAGGAGCATGTGTCCTCTATCCTCTAGGCATTCTCTGGGCAAGTTTGCTTGAGCTGGAGCCCAGGTGAACACACCATGATACTGTGCTCCAGTGCGGGAACTCCACGCTTTTACCGCTCCCCCTTTTTTCAGGACAAGTCAGGGAGAGGCCTCAACAGCTGGAAACAAACAGACTGAGTTCCAGGCAGCCTTAACTTGCAGGGAAAGTGGAGGAGCCCCACCTCGCCCTGTGAAAAGTTGCATCCTCCTTCCCTAGAAGAGATGGAGCTATCTGGCCCAAACAGCTCATTGTCAGGCAATTCAGAGAGAGTTCTAGATACCAGATATTGAACAATCTGCTTGTCTCCAAACCTACCTTCCTTCCTTCCTTCCTTCCTCCCTCCCTCCCTCCTCCTCCCTCCTCCTCTCTCTCTGCTTCTTCCTTCCTTCCTTCCTTCTTCCTTTCCCTTCTTCCCTTCCTTTCCTTCTTCCTTCCTTTTCCTTCCTTCCTTCCTTTGTTTTAAGAGGGACATAGTACTTCATTGTATGGATGCACCACAATTTATTACACCAATCCCTTACTGATGGACACAGGTTTTTTCAGTCTTTGGTGTTTATTACAAGTAATGCAGTGAATAAAACTGCCATTTTGTACCGTATCTGAACATGTAAAAATTCTGAAATCTCTTTGAATTATCAAAAGAACTAGAAACACTGGGTTCTAATAACTCTGTGTGGACAGCTGGTTGGATTAAGTAGCAGCTGTTTCTAAGGGTCCCTAATATTAGGACTAGCCTACTGCCATTTGACATTTTCCCATTGCCTCTTCCTACCTCTGTTCAGTTAAGGCTGAGTGCTGACTAACACTGAGCATTTTTCTTATAGCAGATTTGGAAAGAATGGGATATCGCTCTTATACACATGCTCTTCAGAGTAGAAAATGAAAACCAAGCAGGCTGTCTTTTTCAAGAAGAAAAGGAGAAGGCAGATTTTTTTGTGGATGTGATTCTGCTACATTTGCATGTGATGAGTTGTCTCATCCATGTTACTTGTCTGGGCATTTGAGTATGTAGCCCTGCTTTGTTATGTCCATGCCCTTCTCTCATCTCAGAGTAGAAAGGAAGAAACTCTGCTTGCTGGTTGCTTTAGCACTCCCTGGGGAGCCTCTTGGAGACCAGCAGTAAAAATGAACAAGGCAGTCAAATGTAATTTTCTATTACATGTATTATCTTACCAAAACCCCATGAGGATGTGATATTCCTAATCCCATTTTATAGACAAGGAAACAGTAACAGAGTGAAGTTGCTTGCCAAGATCATAACTCATACATGGCAGAACTAGTATCTGAAACCAAGAACTTCTAGTTCTAGAACCTGACGTTTTAGTCAATATATTATGCTGTCTCCAAAGTCTTTTTTGAATACGGTGTGCCTAACAATTATACTTCGAACCTTTCAGTTTGTTGTCAGTGGTCGCATGGTAATGATAGTCATGACAAAGATAAGAGAATATCTCTGATAATAGGTGAAAGGTGACATGCTTCAGAGAAGGCATATAATGAGAATGAATTTTTGCTCTCTCAACAAAGGCGATGGTTTATCCTTTATGGTCTGTCACATTGTATAGAGTAAAATTGGCTCCATTGCCCCCTTTGCTCTTTCAGTGCCCAAACATTTATGGAGCACCTTCTGAATGCAAAGCACTGTGTCAGGTGGAAGAAATAAGATGCATGGGCCATACCTGGTCCTGGGAGCCTAGTTATGACATGTCAACAAAAAGCTGCAGTGCCACCTGGTGAACGTGGCATTGGAGTGACATGGATGTGTCAGGTTGGGTCCTGAATGTGACAAAAGAAATAAATTCACTGTGGGGTAACAAAGTGGGTGGTTTCCGGTTGTCTTGGGTCTTCATCATTGCTTGACGAAAGAAGGAAGTGAGGACCGGAAGTGGAGGCTGTGAGCTAAGGTGTTGAGCCATCTTTCTGC
This sequence comes from Pteropus medius, assembly GCF_902729225.1. Classification (NCBI taxonomy): domain Eukaryota; kingdom Metazoa; phylum Chordata; class Mammalia; order Chiroptera; family Pteropodidae; genus Pteropus; species Pteropus medius. The sequence goes on from NW_024344240.1 coordinate 21,781,619, forward strand.
CCACAGCTCGGGGTGAAGGTGGTAATGGCTGGGCTCAGTCAGAGTGGAAAGGTGGGCTGAAGGAAACCTCCTTTCCCCTTTGCTGCTCCCCATCTCAGCTTCTCTCATTCCTAGTCATCGGTTTAACTGCTGAGCTGGGCTGCCTCCATATGGGGCACTTACCTTGAGAGTTAACATCTCACTGGAGGGCAAGCCCCTGTTCTCCAGTGAAAGACCCAGCCAGCTGAGTCAGAGTGGGGAATGGGGAGACTGTTGCAGGGAGAGAATTAAGAGGGCACAGTTCACAGGTCACCATATTCGACTTTTGAAATCACACCTCAACAGAAGAGTTTATAGGCGGGGGCTTCTTGTCACAAGGAAGCTTCTTATTGTTGCTTTTTATCTTTCTTCTCCCCCAAATTAGCATTCACAGCATGTTTCATCTCTGTGGTTATCTTAGAACAACTGGGCAGTTTGCTTTTTATTTACGTTTTCTCTGAGTGTGACACTAGCCATAGCAGCCCGCAGACAGAGGGAGTGGGGAGAGAGCCAGTTACTCTTTATTCAAATACTGTGGTCTTTGGTGCAGCTGATACTAGTGGTAAAATTATATAAAACAAAGGTGTTGAAACTCAGTCCAAGTGACTGTTGGGGATCTGTAGCTTGTGCGTCTTTGGATGAGTAATGGAAACTTGACTTTCTCTGTTTAAAAAGGAGATTTCAGAGTCCCGTTGGAGTAGACAGCAGGCACTTCTAGGGCTATAGCCATATGTATTTCTCTGTGCTGGCAGCTGTGTGGACCATACAAGGAAAGTATCCCATTATCTTCTTGTCCTCAGGGAACTTAGTGACAAGAAGAGGAACAAAATATACAGTTCACCTACGCTGTTAGGCCCATTTCCTCAGTCAAGAAATGAATGAGCCTGGATTTTATCAGTGTTCCTACTGGGGTCAGCACTGCCCTTACAGTGGTGCTTCACAGATGTCCTGTGGGCATACAAATCTTCTGGGGGTCTTGTTAAAATGCACATTCCAATTCAGGAGGTCTCTCCAAGGCTTACAATTCTGATTTTACCTGTCAGACAGACCCCCAAGTGCTGTTGCTGGTCCAAGAACTGCAGTGCTTTGTGTACTGAGGCCTTAGAGGGCATTTTGGAAATCCATGGAGTGGCTTTGAGTTGCTACAACAACGGGGAGATGCCCCTGGCATTACTGGGTGGGGGCTAAGCATGCTAATCATGATTCCATGTGTGAATCAGCCCCTCAATGAAGAATTGTCACCCACTCTGCCAAACTTAACCCACTATACATATAAATCAGTCATTCCTTCTTATATAGTAATGATGAAAAGTTTTCAAAGAAGTTATGCCAAAAACCCAGTAATATAGGAGACCATTGTTTTGGGAAGAGAAGCCTAAATGGAATAAAGACAAAATTTTACAATGATTGGATAATTTCCCCACTCCATGCATTTTGCTCTATTAGAACATTTCTGAACATACTTAACTGAAAAGGGTGTCAGTATACCATGCAGTTACTGCAGAAGCAGGGAAATCACTTTCAGATTTGTGTCAGGAGATTCAAGACTTTGTCTAACAGACATAGACATAGGACCACATATTATTAAATTAGCAAAAGCACATAAAATGCCACCATCTTAATTAACTTCTTATAGAAGCTGTTTTTTAAAATAATTTATATTCTAATCTATCTAATATATTTATATTTGTAGTACAATGATAAGAAATCTCTTGCAAAAAATAAATATTACAATTATTTACTTTGGGATCGCCTCTGTTTTTCACTCTTACTCTGATACTCTCCTTAGAGATCTACCAAAAAACTTTTTCCAATCCATCCTCCTTTCCCCATTTCCTAAACAAAAAAGGATATCATTTTTAAGGCTTTTTTTAAATGCCAAAACCGAATGTATGCCTCCACCTTGTGGGTGAGATTTCCAGATCAGAGACATGTTTTCCATGATATCCTGTCACTACCTGTTCCACGTCTCAGCGTAATAAATTATTGCAACACTATACTTATTCATAAGGCTTAGCTCATACACAAGAATAATATACTTTCTTGTTTTCTCTCCTTCCACATTTGTAATTTGATTTGGCATGTTATCTCTGTTACCTTTTCCTGTTATCAGATAGACAGGAAAGTGGGTTTGTTGTTACTCCTCTTATTTTTATTCCGTTGTCCTCTGCTTTTTTATTTCCTTGTACTCTTCATAAGAAGTGTTAAATCTAATCTTATTCATTATAAGTAGGCGAAAGCATTGACTACTCCCTTGTACATTCCAGTCCAGTCATGTGTGAGCACTTACATATTGCAATACTTATTATTTATTATAAATTGTATTCATTTTTTCTCCTTTATTAAATTATGCACGTAGGCCGACCAACTTATCTAGTAGTTTCATTTCAAGTGGTAAAGAGAACGTTTCTAAATGGCACATTGTTTGGAGAGGTGGAGCATCATTGGATTAAGCGATCTCTCTGACTTTTTTTTTTTTTTTGCACAACATTTAAAAAATAGTGGGTAACAGTGTGATTTGTGACCGACTTGAAAATAATCCTAGAGGAGAAAGCAACCAGTGAAAATTTGTATCACCTATAATGTCTGCTAGGATGAAATATTTTGAATCCTCAAGACATAAAATAGTAGTTCTCTTAAAGTTGTACTTTAGAAACTGGGAAATTCAAATATACACGCGCGTGCATGCGCGTGCGCACACACACTCACACACCCACCTCACACCTTGACCCCGCCCAGAATCCTTTGAAACAGAATCTCTGGAATGAGACCCAGGCATCTGGAGTCAAAAAATCTCCCCCGATGATTCTAATGCTCTGTGAGGTTGAGAATCACTGCCTGTAGTGGAGTGAGTAGGGAAAAGATAGGTCCAGTCCTAACTGCCAGAACCTATGAATGTGACCCTCAGGAAAAGGGTCTTTGCAGATGTAAGTCAGTTACACATCTTCAGATGAGAGCATCTTAGATTATCCAAGTGGATCCTAAATTCAGTAAGTGTTTGTTTAAGAGTCACACAGAAGAGAGACACACAGAGAGAATGCCGTGTGAAAACAGAACCAGAGATTGGAGTTCTGGAGCCACAAACCAAAGAAAACCTGGAGATATCAGAAGCTGGAAGAAGTAAGGAGTAATTTGTCCCCTAGAGCCTTCAGAGGGAGCATGGCCCTGTGGACATCCTGATTTTAGGACTTTTTGCCTTGAGAACTGTGAAAGAATACATCTCTGTTGTTCTAAGACACCTAGTTTTTGATAATTCATTATGGCAGCCCCAGGAAACTAATACACTGCCTAAAGGGTGGATAAAATTTGGTGAGATCAGAGGAATATAGGAGCTTTTCAGATATGGAAGCAAAATGACTAACCGAGAGAAGGCATGGCTGGAGGAAGATGGGAGGCAGAACAACTAGAAGAGAGAATGGCTTTCTGAGAAGAGTGAGAGGTAATTCTGTGGAGCCCACCAGAAAATCTGGTGGTGGGTGATTCCCATTCCTAGGAAAGATGCCTTCCTCTCCATTCCATCCTGGCATATTCCAGGGACTAGTGTTTGCTGCACCCTTTAGATCACAAAAGTCCAAGGAAGCCCAGAGAGTGAGTTTGCAATTCATTCCACAAGCATGGGAGCCACCGAAGAGTCCAGAGGAGGAGTGACATGACATTGACAGGTTTTAGGGAAGCCTGTCTGCCTGGCCTGGGTCACATGTCTGAGCACTTGGCATCTGGTCGCTGAATCCTCTCTGCTCTCCACCTCTCCCCAACACCAGTGGTCCTACCTTACAGTGGTGGCTTCATGAGTGTGTGAGCAAAGCCATTTGTTTCCCAGCCCCAGAAGTCTGGGTGATATTACTGACACGGTTGGGTGGATCTGCCCATGTCTTGGAAGTAAATCCCTTCTGCAGATCCCTAAAGGAAGTCACATTGCTTTTGGTGAACTCTAGAGGGACCATTCTCGCCCACTGCGTTGGAATGAGAGCAACCAGCCTGGAACCATGCGCAGTGCTACCTGGACTTCCTTAATAAGCAGTCAGTTGTCTTGTGGAGGCATCTCTGGGACACTTCACAATGAAACAGATATCCATGCCCTATTTTCTGCAGACTTAAGCAAGGGAAGCTTTCGTTAGCAATGCCCGTGAAATCAGAGTCCTCCCTGACCTTTCTGACTGGCACAACAGGAGCTGAGAGGGGGTGAGAGTGTACTTGTACATGAACTCACTAATCACATTACAGGCATTATTTTGAACAGCTAACTCAGGACGAGGAGCAGAGAGATCATTTGAGTATGATTGGTTTAAGGGTAGAGAAACAATTAAATACTGCCTGGAAAGAAACATCTAGGGATTGCAATGCACTGAGCTATGGGTGGGTTTGGGGCCCAGATTGGATGCACGGAGAAGAGGAAACAGGGGAGCCTTGACCCATGGTTATTCTTAGTCTTCATCTGTCAGCTGGGTTGGGGATTTAACATTACCTATCACCCCAGAAATGAACAAAGGGCATAGAACTCTCACATTTCATTTTCTGGGAATCAGTGTCTTTAAAAGAAGGAGGTCACTTTCTTCCATGGACACCACCCAATGACACTGTTAGGTCAGCGGCTACTGTTTTAATGTTGAAGGAGATGCTGCAGAATGCTGGGCACAGGTCAGAGTGGAGCTGTTGTCCTCATGGAGTTATTTTAGGATCCCCTGGATAGGACATCCTGGTGGAGGTCATTCTGGGCATCCTCCTACCTCCAGGAACCCTAGGACCCATCCTTGCCCATTATGAATTGTGGTAGAGAAGGGCATCTTCTAGTGAGATGTGGGGCCAAAGTTAGGAGGCAGCGGTAGAGGACCATTGCTGGTGTGAAGTCTCATGGGCACTTAGCTGCCCCCTTCGGAGACCTTAATCTCACTGTGACCCTAAAGCAGAGGTCCCATGAACATGTTTCCAGTCGAGCAGTGGAGTATTCTGAATGCGAACAAACAACGGTTTCAACCTCCACCCTACCTCCTCCTCCATTCAAGGAAACCTGGGGGATTTTCCTAGGGTGTGTGGAGGGGAGGGTAGATCTGACACAACTGACCACCTGAACTGTAGGGAGACACCGTGGACTCCAGAGAGTGAGCATCATCGGAGAACCCCTTCCATGATGAACAGGCTGGCTGCTTTCCCATGCGTGGCTTCAATTCAGAAAAAGGGCATTCCAGAGCCCAGCACCGGCCTGCTGCTTGGGCTTATCCCAGGGAAGTGCTGGGATACTGCCAGGAACAAGACAGACCTGGCCTCAGGGAGCTACCAGTGCCCACTGGAGAAAGAGATGTTAACTAATTGCACATGTGCTTACTCATTACAATGAGAATATGTGCTAGAGAGGGATTCCAAGTTCCTGAGAACACACAGTAGTAAACCTGGTCTGGAGAGTCTTAAAGGTCATCTGTCCAGCCTACCCAGTTTACAGATGAGGAAATTGAGGCCCAGGGAGGGAAAGGAAGTTGGTAAAGATGACTAGAGAGTCAGTGATGGAGATGGGACTGGATGCCACTTCCAGCTCCTAATTCTGTTTTCATCTGGGTCAGGGAGTTGATTTCCATGGTGGTCCTTATTACCTACAAAATAAGGAATAAAGTTTTTAGAATTTAATTCATTCAAGAAGCATCTGTTGAATCCTGTTATATGCTATGATCTCTATGAGCTAAAAATTTAGTGAAGGACAGACATGAGTACAACGAAGTATAAAGCAGTGCGTTGAATCACAAACACTATAAGAACAGAGAACAAGCAACTGAGTCCCCTTGGCCTGGCATTCGAGGTCCCCTGACACGTGTACGCGCGCGCGCGCGCGCACACACACACACACACACACACACACACTTTTTGTCTTTCCCATTCTGCCTTACATTTGTGTTTGTCATATGCATCTATCCCCTTTAGACTGCGAGCTATTTGAGGGCGCAGATAATGTGCCCTTCACTTTTTATCCCCGTTACTAACACAGCACCTTGCACTAAAAGTCTGTTTGTAACTGTTAGCTGAATAGGACCATTAGGTGAATTCGTTTGGCTTTGGAACTCAGCACGTTATTATTTTGAGGAAACAGATTCGCTGTCCTGGCGATTGCTGCTTGTTTAAAACTTGTGTGCATTCCTCGAGCACCAGTAACTGCTGGCCAGTCAGGCACTCTGCTGGGTGGCTGGAGAAGGGCCTAAAAATCTGTAATGATTCAACAAGTGGCTGAGACATGGGTGGGTGATTAAGTGTGCTCTGCATCCTGCATGAAATTTCAACTGAGGCTCTTTTCTTGCTTTAGAATGGCACTGTTGATTCTGGCAAATCTTTCTTTATCCTTTCCGATCAAAAATAGTGTTGGCGTTTCACCCTGGGGGAAAGTGGGTGAGATTTTCTTCTCTGACGAATCAGTTTGGGCTCTAAAATACTCTTTGCTTAGATTAGAATTCAAGAGGCCCTTGAGCTAGGATTGGAAGTAGAAATAGCACAGGCTCTTTTCCAAAAAGCTTGGTGTTGGGAGGCTGGGACCAAGTCAGGAGGGGCGTTCACTCAGCAGGCCACAGGTGAAAGCAAAGCAGAACACACAAGAGTGTTTCAAGAGGGTAAAAGGCAACAGGAAGTGTTCACAGAGCATCAGGATCCCTTCCAGGTATGTATGGATAACAGGAGCTGGTGGTATATTAAGTACATTCCTTTTTTTGGAACAGATTGTAGGGAATTCATTGATAGATGGCAAAAAGAATAGTAATAGCAGATGTGAGGGAGACAAGTCCATTTGCCTTCTGAGATTTTTAGTTGAAGATGGCAGGATGTTTGTGATTTAGACGTCTTCTTTTTCTTTAAAGGAGATGTGTAGCAGAAGCTATTTCTAGAATTAAATATCTCGGAGGGAATTTCATTACAAGATCAAGAAAAAAGTCTGCAAGGTTTGGCTTATGATGAAAAACATCTAAAACCAAGTGTAATCAAAGAGAAGCCTGAAGCAAACAAATTATTGATTGAGGTGATGCGAAGAGCCTCTTTTGGAGCCAAAACGTGGAGAGGAGAGTGAGGAAATATTTAGGGCTCAGCCTTTGAGACTACCTTCTGGGAAGGGATTTCCCTCTGCATATACTATAAGAGGGAAATAAAATCAGTGGAATCTGGTGTTTTACATAGTATAAATGAGGAGGTGAGGAGCCCGAGGCCAAAGGAGGCTAAGTGATTTGTCCAAATCTAGGACATTAGTGGTATTACAAGGTAATATGCTTTAAAAAAAAAATCCCAAATCGAGTTTTCTTTCTGCAATTCTGCATTGCCTGTGGGAGATTAAGAATTTTAGTGAAAAGAGCTTAAGTTTGGGATGCACTTGGTTTGAATTTTGGCTGTTTTTGGACAAGTTTTTAATATTTTTTCCAGCCTCAGTTTATTCATCTGTGCAAAATCCAGACTGCCTCTAAACTGCCACAGGACCGTCTCTACCTTCTCAAGCATGACCTCCAGCTCTTGCAAGCTCTCCTCCAGGCCTCCCACACTCACTGGCTCACTTGTTCATTCAGGGCATATTCTAGATTCTGGGGCACAGTGGGGAACTAAAGTGGAGAAGTCTCAGCCTTTACGGACCTCACATTCCAGACTAAACTGTGCAGTAGAAATATAATGTGACCCACACATGTAATTTCAAGTTTTCTAGTAGCCACATCAGAGGAACTAAAGGAAACAGGCAAAGTTAATTTTAACTTTTTATTTAACCTAATATACCCCAAATATCATCACTGCAGTGTATTGTCGATCTAAAATTTATTAATAAGATATTTTACATTTTGTTTTTAAATTGAAGTATAATTGACCTACAACATTATGATGGTTTCAGGCATGCAACAGAACGACTCAATATTTGTATATATATTGTGATGTGCTCACCACAATAAGTCTAGTTACCATCACCACACATAGTTACGGAATTTTTTTTTCTTGTGATGACAACTTTTAAGATCTACTCTCCTAGCAACTCTCAAATATACAGTACAATATTGTTAACTATAATCACCATGCTGTACATTACATCCCCAGGTTTTATTTATTTTATAACTAAAAATTTGTACCTTTTGACCACCTTCACTCATTTCACCTGCTCCCAAACTCCACATCTGGCAACCACCAATCTGTTATCTCTATCAGCTTGGTTTTTGTTTTGTTTTGTTTTTTGGATTCCACATAAAAGTGAGACCATATGGTATTTGTCTTTCTCCATCTGACTTATTTCACTTAGCATAATGCTCTCAAGATCCATCCATGTCTTGGTACATTCCTTTTTTGCACTAGGTTATTCTTCCAGCGCATCTCAATTTGGCCACATTCCAAGTGCTTAATATCCTCGTGTGGCTTGCATCTACTGTATTGGACAGTGCAGTTCTAGGGCTAAGGAGCAAGACTCTTGACATCTGCCCCAGTGATTAGAGCTGGGGGGAGTGCTTCACTGCAGGTCCTCCCTGAGGGAGAATGCTGCCTCCCAACAAAGGGACCTCTCCCAGGGCTCGGGTTCACCCTGCCAGAGCACGCTGATTTCACACAGGAAGAAGGAGAACGTGCCACTGCAGAGTTCTGTCCTAGTCTCTGGGTTCAGACGAGAGAATGACACCATTCTCTGTAATAATAATAGTAATAATAATAATTAGTACTAAGTATGAGCCAGACCCTATGCTAAGTACTTCATTATCTTCACTACGACTTTACGAGAGAGGTACTATTATTATCCACGTTCAAGAGAAGAGAAGAGTGGCTCAGAGCAGTTAGATAACTTGTTAAGGGTCACATGAGTCGTAAGCGACAGACCTGGGACTTGAAACCAGGGCTGCCTAAAGCCGAAGCCTTGTGTTCTTCAAACAGAGAACAAGATCCAGGATGAACACAGGTTCCCCGAGCCTTCGTCAAAGTCTCTCTCCCTCTACTCACGGGGCACACTGCTAAGTCAAAAAGCTTTGGAGATGAAAGTGTCAGTGAGAATGACTCAGTGTCACAGGGAAGGGTATATGTGAGACGTCTGGCACCCTCATCCCAGCCCTTATCAGCTATTGTCCAAGATCCATAACTGCTGGCATGTTGTTATTACAAATAAAATATTAACTCATAAGCATAGATTACAGAAATCCCTCTTGACTCTAAAGCACCCTGTGAAAGTCTATTATCATTATTGAATGGTTTTACTATTATCATCCTTCAGTCAATGGTGTGTCCAGGGAGCTCGCCATAGCTCAGATAACCACAGTGGTGCTGGAATATCAAATGGCAACTGAGAACATAACCTGACTTGAATTTTCTGTCTCCAGTAGGTCCTGGAAGTTTTTGAGCTTCACTTATAGATATTCTGCAGTAAAACCCAATGTGTATGTGAGCTCATTAGGCAAGTATTTTCATCATTTGCCAGCTTGCCAGGTGCAGAAATTAGTCTTTATGTTCAGCCTAGAGTGGCCAGCAGCCCTCCTGGCTCTTCGGAGCATAATTAGAGAGAAACTTAGAAACCCTCAGGTATACTAGCAGGGCCCCAGGCCTCCTCTCTCAAGTCCCGGGACAGGTGAGAGGCCAGGAAGCCAGCCACCCGGGTCCAAAAGAGAAAGGGCCCACGGGCTATGCTGCAGGTTTCCTGGGCATCCTTGTGGCCTTGCCGAATGGGATTACCTGGAATCTCATCCACCCTCTGAGGCCCACTCTAAGTCCCACCTCCTTCATAGAAGCCTTTCCTGACACATCACCACCCCTTTGGTCCTCCCCCACCTCTAAAACCCTGTACTTTTTTTTTTTTTTTTAAGAAGTAGATGTGGATTTTCCAGAGATAGATACCAACAGAATATACAAATGGCTTTGTCTCGATATGGTTTGTGTGTACATGGGAGGCAAGGGGTGTGAGGAGAGTGAAGCAGGGACAAAGGAAGTAGGAGAGTGTCAGTCATTGGGGAGCTGAGAGGCATGGGGCTGGTCCATTACTGGAGTGAAGGAAAGTCTGGTTCGTGTTTTGAAAGAATGATTAATGGACGTCTTTTGCTTTTCGTCCCCCATTCCCCACATCCACGTCTACATCCTTTAACTTCCCTGTTTCCTCGAGGAAACCTTATGTCCAACTCTTTTAGTCCATCTTGAGTCTGCCATTGATTCCTGATTTAGGGATCAATATCTATCTAATGGGGGAGGACGAAGTGTTTCCCAGGGCTTGGAGAAAAGGTATTCTTTTTCTTTACTGGCCTTGGCTAAGAAGATTTAAAGTCTGGAGCCGCTGGAAAGTGACAACTTGAACTTCTGCCATGAACAGACTTTCTAGAAACCTGGGGAAGTTCAGAACTGAGGGGGTGGGGGGAATCGAGTGCCACGGGATTTGATTCACTGACTCAGCTGCCCTTAAAGACAGCTCATTTCTCCGACCTTTTAAAAGATAGGGGGAGATCAACTTTATGGGTTTGTAGGCATCATAAGCTGGACCAGGTTGGCATTTTATAATGGTTGAACAGCTCATCCTAGCATTCAAATCCTTTGATGCATTATTATTATTATTAATTATTATTATTATTAATTTATTTATTTTAATTAGTTTCAAGTATACAGTACTTTGGTTAGACATTTATATAGTTCACAAAACGATCCCCCTAATTTCTCCCTCCCTCCCTTGGCCCTCCACCTAGCCAACATATTAATGCTAACTGCATTCCCTATGCCATGCTCCCCATCCCCATGACCGTCTATCAACTACTAATTTGTATTTCTTTAACCCTTCATCCCATTCTCCCAGCCTCCCAAGCCCCCTCCCCTCTGCCCATCACCAAATTGTCCACTATATTTGTGAGTCTTTTTCGATTAGTTTGTTCTTTTCGTTCCTTAGATTCCACATATAAGTGAAATCAATGGTATTTATCTTTCTCTGTCTGACTTATTTCACTCAGCATAAGAATCTCTAGGTCCATCTACGTCATTGCAAATGGTAGGATTTCATTTTTTTAATGGCTGCATAATATTCCATTGTATATATGAACCATAATTTCTTTATCCAATCGTCTGTTGGTGGGCATTTAAGTTACTTCCATATCTTGGCAATTGTAAATTATGCTGCCATGAATTTTGGAGTGCATAGATCTTTATGAATTATTGTTTTGGTTTCCTTTAGATAAATACACAGAAGTGCAATTGCTGGGTCAAAAACAGTATGGAGGTTTCTCGAAAAATTAAAAATGTCCATTTTTAATTTTTCGAGAAACCTCCATACTGTTTTCCATAGTGTCTGTACCAATTCGTAATCCCACCAGCAATGTATGAGGGTTCCCTCCTCTCCGCATCCTCGCCAACACTTGTTTTTTGATTTATTGATGATAGCCATTCTGACAGGTGTGAGGTGATATCTCACTGTGGTTTTAATTTGCATTTCTCTGATGATTAGCGACTGTGAGCATCTTTTGATATGTCTATCAGCCATCTGTATTTCCTCTTTGGAGAAATAACCGTTCAGGTCTTCTGCCCATTTTTTAATTGGATTGTTTGGTTTTTTGTTGTTGAGTTGTACGAGTTCTTTATGTATTTTTGGATATTAACCACTTATCAGATGTATCACTTGTGAATATCTCCTTCCAATCAGTCTGTTGTCTTTTTGTTTTGTCGATGGTTTCCTTGCTGTACAAAAACTTTTTAGTTTGATATAGTCTCATTTGCTTATTTTTTCTTTTGTTTCCCTTGCTTGGGGAGATATATCTGAAAAGAAATTACTTTTAGTAGTATCAGAGAGTTTACTATCTATGTTTTCTTCTAGAATTTTTATGGTTTTGGATCGTACATTTAAGTCTTTAATCCATTCTGAGTCTATTCTTATATATGATGTAAGAAAGTGGTCCAGCTTCTTCTTCTTCTTCTTTTTTTTTTTTTTTTGCATGTATCTGTCCAGTTTTCGCAACACCATTTACTGAAGAGACTGTCTTTACTCCATTGTATATTCTTACCTCCTTTGTCATATATTAAGTGAGTGTACAGGCGTGAACTTATTTCTGGGCTTTTTTTCTGTTCCATTGATCAATGTATCTGTTTTTATGCCAGTACCATGCTGTTTTGATTACTGTAGGCTTATAGTATAGTTTGATATCGGGTAGTGTGATACCTCCAACTTTGTTCTTCTTTCTCAAGATTGCCATGTAAAGCCCTATAGTCTTGAATGCCTGTGCTACCCACTCAGATACAGAAGCCCATCTTGTACTGTTAGCTACACATTATCTCTATGGCTGTGCCCTTTCTTTCCCAGTTTCAGACTTCTGTGGCCTCTCCTAGTGACAATCACATGTTGACTTGAAGCATCTCTCATGACCTGGTTGGTGAACTCCACCTTGTCCTAGAGAGAGTTTAAGGGGGCTATTTCATCACTATAAGTGCGCACGATGTCCTGAGGGAACTTTTATTTTGGATTTGTGTACTGCCTCTTCACCCAGAATATATGTCCTTCGAGCACTGGGATCTTATAATGCTCGACTCCAATGAGAATGTCTGCCTGACTTATCTCAGGGACTCAGTGACAATATATATTGCTCAATATAGAGTGAAGGACTAGCGCTCCAATCCAAATCAGCTCCCTCAGATGCTCGTCATTTGCATAATACTCTTTTCTTTCATTGCAGTTACCATGATTTGTATCACATATTCATTAATTTGTTAAGGCCTCTCCCCTGCACTGGGAGAACTTATTGGTCCTCTCCTGTGTCCCCAGCACCCAGTACAATGCCTAGAACCTGATAGGACTTGGTAAAGACTACTTCAGTAAGTGTACATATCAAAGAATCTGCTTGGTCCCTGTAGGAGAAGGCAAAGGTGGAGAGAGGAGGGAGTTAGCGGCTTTCAGTAGGGAGACCAGCTACAGAATAGCATATGAAATTATGGAAAACACATTGGCCGAGAAGTCGGGGACCTGAAGGTCAGGCATTTTCCTGCATGGAGGTTTATTTTCCATGTAACCTTGAGGAAACCTCGTGAGGGTTGATGGAGATATTTTTTGTGAAATTGCTTTGTAAACCACAAACTGGCACGTTAAGATGTTATTCATCATCCTAAGATCTGGTCCTTGCCTACCTATCCAAATTTATTTCTTACTAATTTGATTTAGCTAGGCCAATGTTTTCATTTTTTAAAATGTGTTTTTCCCTTATTGCAAAAGTAACACATTGTAATAACAAAACCGTTAGAAAATTCAGAAAATAAAATATATCATCTCTTGAGATTACCACCTAGAAATAACACTATTAATATCTTTAAAAAATACATACTTTTAAAATATTTTTTAAATATTTTTTTAATACACTATTAATATCTTAAAAAAATACAAACTTTTTTTTCTAAGTATAAAGGTGTCAGCAACCGGGGGCAGTCAGGTCAGCATTCTTCTCCTGTTCTCCACAGCATTGGCTCTGCTGAAGGCCGCTTCCAGGAGAGCCTCCCCATCTGGTTGCTCCCAGCAGCATCCTTGGCTGCAGCTCCAGTGAGGGATACTGAGAGCTGACTTAGAGGTGGGGGGTGGGGGGAAAGTATCTTCTTCCAGTACTTTTCACTATCTGAAAGTACTTACCAGGGTTATGTATTTATTGTTTGTCTCCCTCCATTGGAATATTAGCTCTGCCAGGTCCAAAGTTTGCTGAATTTGCATATCACTGCCTCTTTAGCGCCTACAAGAGTGCCTGCACAGAATAAACATTCACTGAATGTCTGAATGAACACCGAGTATTGTATTACCTCATATAGATATATAATAGGAAGGCTTTGCTTCACATGACTTGTGCATATGAACTGTACAGAAGCCAAATTCATTGGTAATATATATCTGGTCTGTCAGATCTAGCTGTGTTTGGAGATTTGGCCTCAGCAGGGGTATGATAGATAATCCCAACTCCGTTTGCAATCACTACTGCTACTTCTAGTAATTTCAGGCATGCTCTCAGACCATGCTACTTAGCAGTAGCCAAAGTATTCTGCAAAGTTCATCTCTAGGTTCACAGTCTTAATTAACATCCACAAACTGCCCTGGGCAAGGAGGCCCATCCTCTCCCCGACTCAAAGCCTCTTCTGCCTCCAGCATCTTTCTGCTTGCTCTCCTTCTGGGGCCCTTAGGCTTTTTTAATTTTATGAATACTACTACATGTCTTTCTTAGGTAGGGCAGTGATTCTGGCCACCATTTTACATCTCTATTTCAAGATTGAGCTTCGGTGGTGCAGATAACATTTGTGGATTGGATGCAAAGAGTTCTAAGAGCATTGCCGAGAGCTGGGGCTGCTGAGAGGGGGTGTTCAGTTAGCCCTAAGGCTACCTTTTTCTCGTGTACAAGGGTCTGCCCCCTCTGAGCTGGACCCAGTCTCCAGATTCAGGTTCCTTTTATTTCTTTTTCTTGCTCGATAGTGCTGGCTAAGACTTCCAGTACTATATCGAATAGGAGAGGTAAGAGTGGGCATCCTTGTCTTATTCCTAATCTTAGAGGAAAAACTTTTAGCTTTTCGCCTTTGAATATGATATTAACTGTGGGTTTGTCATATATGACCTTTAGGGTGTTGAGGTATGTTTTGTCTATACTCAATTTGTTGAGAGTTTTTATCATGAATGGATGTTGGATTTTGTCAAATGCTTTTCCTGCATCTGTTTGCATTTGTAGTCCCACCAAGACTGACTTGGGAGAAAATGTTTGAATCTAGCCGTTTGAATGGCCTCTGTCCCACTTAGTACCTTGTACATTAAACAGTTGTTCTTGGTTTTCTTTTCTGCTTCAGCTTGAATCAGGAAAGAACACATAGGCTTGCATACTTAAAAAAAAATTCATTCTCATATATGTTCATTTATTTAGCTTTATCAATGAGCCAGATATTTTGCTAAGTGCAAGAAATGAGATATGATCCTTTCTCTCAAGCATTTTTAGGTGAGTGTGTTTGGGGCGGGGGTTGGAGCACAGACAAGTAATTCTTTACTATGAATAATTCCTATAGCAGATGTAAGCCCTGGAGGCTATGGAAGCCCAAAGGAAGAACATGTAAATCACACTCTGTGAGCTCAGGATGACTTCTCAGAGAAAGTGCCTCTTAAGTGGAATCCTTAAGTGTTCATAGGACTTAACATAGACAAAGGGAAGGGCATACCAGGTGAGTGAATGGTATGTTTGAAGATGCTGAGGCATTAAAGAACTGAGAGAACAGGAAGAGAATGTGCTGGGGGAGTTGGGAGAAGATGAATATAAAGAGGTGGTGATGCTTCTATGTGTTTAAGATCCTGAAAGCCATAGGGAGGCATGATCAGGGCTGCATTTCAGGTGGATCCCCTTAGCAGTGCTGTCGTGGTTTTGTTTAACTGTTTGTTTGTTTTTGTTTTTGTTTTTAAAGCAGTTTGGTAGCCTTTTAAAACCTGCATATAAAGTACTCTTTGGCTCAATAACATTACCTCGGGAGGTAACAATACTGATCATCTAATATGTCATGTTTATTTACCAGATATTTTTGATATACTGTATATGTTATTTTTTAATCCGTATAACAATTCTGCAAAATGGGAATCATTGGTCCCATTTTACAGATAAAGAAACTGAGGTTTTAAAGAGTCGGGCAAGTTTAGGATTGAATTCACCCTCTGTCACTAATTAACTGTTTTCCTAGGACAAACTACTTACCCTCTCTGTAGCTGTTTCCTGAGGTAGCGCTACTTTTAAAAAATAGAAACCACAATTAAATACAAGCTGTCAGCTGATTTTTTTTTGGATTGACCACTCACTTGGATTATCTCTGCCAGCGGTGACCTCCATTTTCTTAAACATTCAAGATTGAATAAATGAGCCAGAATCAAATGACGTGCAGCGTTGTGGGCAGTGGCGTTGCTTTTGGAGGCCATTCTGAGTTGTTTCTCCTGCAGTTTTCCTTGTGTATGCACATGCAGCTCTTATCACCCTCTACTTCAATTATTTGTATCTTGTCTCCCTGCAAGATTGTAAGTTTATTGAGGAAAGGAATGGTCTTAAATATATCTTCTTATTTCTCCCAGCATCTGCCTGATTGAGTGCCTTCCATGTACCTGAGGAAAACCCAAAGATTAGTTTTTCCAGAAGCAGTTGGAACATCTTGATCCAAGGGAAAACAGGGGCTTTGAGAGTAAAGAGCTAAGAGTTGAGGGCATAGCAGGTAGACAGGAACGATAATTAGGTTTAGAGACTTTGCCGGGAAGGTTTGAAACTGAGGGGATCTCAGTGAATGAATTTAATTCAAAACATGCAAAACATTCTCATTAGTCTGAGTCAAGAACGTGTCTGAGGTTGGTTTCCCCAGAAGCAGATGCTGAAAAGGGGATCCATGTGCAAGTGATTTACTAAGGAAATGCTCCCAGGAGGACCCGGTAAAGGAGCAGGAAGCAGGACTGGAGAAGGGAAGAAGCCAGAGTGTGATGACAGGCTGGTTTCAGCCTTAGCCTGGACCCGTAAAAATATTCTAAAGCATAAATCACAACTTAGAGTTTGTCCCTGCTACAGACGAGGGCACGGGGCTTTCACACGTGCGCACCAGCTTGTCATTGCCTAAGGACTGTTTAGGGGTGTCCATGTGGACAGAATGGCTCTAGCGGCCCAAGGGCCAGCCTTCCAAGAGTCACAGGTGCAAGGAGCTAGAAGCAAAGGCACGAAGAAGCAGGGAGGTGGAGCAGGGGAGGAGTACAAACCTCTGAGGGGATGTGGGTGGGACATCGATACTGTTGCCTCGATAACTGCACCCCTAATTTTGTTCAGTGGTACTTCACTGATGTGTAAATTCCAGCTTCCTCATCTGCAAAGTGCGGATAGTGTTACTTGCTCACATCACGGAGTGATAGTGAAAACAAAATAAAATGAGACAGGGTACAGAGAAAGCAATAAGACATTATATAAAGCCAGGTGTTATTATTGCCTCTTTCTCTTCCGGGCCCAGAGGCTATATTAGCTCTTGGTCCTCTCCCCGGCACTTGTCTTACAGGCGTCAACACTGCCAGCCTTTGAAAAGAGCTTGTTCGTGTTAAGAAAGCAGACACGTTTTTAATGTGTGTTGATAAATTTTGCAGCAGTTTCTTTAATATATACCAGCTGCCTTGAACTACATCTAATTAACCACCAGATACCATGCTGTGACTGTGTGTGGCTTTGAAGTGCTCACCGGCATCAGCAAGGAAACATCGGCGAGCTAATCATAATAGGGCTTAGCTCTTATAAAATGCCTTTTATCTTCAAAGTGGTTTACAGCCACTAATTATTAGAGAAATTAGGATGAACAGCAGCCATCTCACGGAGACCTCAAACCATTATCAAGGGCCTTTAATGTATCTTATAATAGAGCAAGACGAGTGTGAAGGGGGATGTTTAATAATAGCTGTCCAGACCTGGAAGAGTTATTTTATAGAGGAAGGAAATAGCTGTTCCCTGTCTTCCTTGAGGCTAGAACAAGGAACCTAATTTGAGGGAAAAGGAGGCAAGATAC
This sequence comes from Pteropus medius, assembly GCF_902729225.1. Classification (NCBI taxonomy): domain Eukaryota; kingdom Metazoa; phylum Chordata; class Mammalia; order Chiroptera; family Pteropodidae; genus Pteropus; species Pteropus medius. Next base: position 21,799,082 of record NW_024344240.1, read on the forward strand.
AGTGGTTGCATAAGCTACAGCAGGCCTCAGAGGGCAAGGCTGCCCTCCCGGAGGTGTTTGCATACACTTGCCACTTTATATAGGCTGTGGGGGCACATGGCCTTCCTTGTGGCCTATAGTGGGTGACATCACACCATGAAGTCCCTTCCAGCTGGGATGGTCAGTGGTAGATTGATAGGCTTCTTGATTATATCTCTTCATGGAGTATATTTTATTTGTTGTTTTTTGTTTGTTTGTTTATTAGTTTGTTTCGTTCGAATTTTATCTGCGTAGAAGAAGCCAATTTGAATTCTACAAAAATAAGAATAGCAATAAGAGCTGACATGCATACGGTACCACCCCCCCCTTCATTTTACAGGTGAATAATGTGGGGCTCAGAGAGCCGAAGGAAACCGTGCCCACAGAGCTGGTGCCTCAGGTGGTCTGGCCTTGGAGTTTATGTTCTTATTCACCACAGTAAGAGGCCTATTAGAAGAGGGGTGGGATTCGTCCAAAGTCCTCTGAACTATGTGTCAAGGAAGCACACAACACTCTCACAGGACAGGGAGAGGCTGGTTTGGCTGCTGTGCTAACACTAATCAGTGGGGCGGTGAGGAAGGCCTGCGGAGGAACTGCTCGCCCTCTCCGCACCTCACTGAGGGGCTCTCTCCGTCCGCTGGTCCCACCTGAGGGTCTACCCAGGGCGGTGGGGGAAGGGAGGGGCACGGGCATGAACAGTGGGAGGTTTGGTTAAAGCACTTTTCCCCAAGTACTAAGATGGATTTAAAACGAGCCCTGCCCAGTAAGCCTAGGGTGGGGGGACAGTCTAAAGTGGCATCAGCTGCCATTGCCTGTGCAGATGGTGCTGGGGATACATAGGTCACCTTCTCAGGACACCTGGGCAGAAACACAAGCCTCATGATTATTTCCTAGGTGAGAGCTGATTGTTGGCAGCTTGACATCGGCCACGTGGCAATGTTGACACACTAGAAATAGGTAGATGCTGCAGATTAGGGCTTTCCTCCGCCCTAGACCAGAGAACTGCTTGTTAAATACCGCTGTGTCTTTTTTTCAAGCACTGTTTGACACCACATGTTCTACAATTCAATTCAGTTCTGACACTAAGGCAGACCCCACAGGTTAAGGGCTCAGGCTCACAAGACTGCCCCCACTCAGAGGCCGGTTGCAAGTCTCAGGGCGTCACCCATGTGTCTGACTGATTGGCTATACATTCGGAGGTTCCCTCGACTCCCTCCTTAGGTTCAGTAATTCTCTAGAACAACTCACAGAATTCAGGAAAGTGCTTCACTTATAGTTCCCAGCATATTTTAAAGGATACAACTCAGAAACAGCCAATGGAAGAGATGCATGGGGCAAGATAAGGTGAGAGGAAGCACAGAGCTTCTGTGCCCTCTCAGGGCGCACCCTCCGCCACCAGATCCTCAAGCTTTTTACCAACCAGCTTTCTGAACTTGGTCGGCTAGGGCTTTATCTGGAGGCTTCATTACCTCGGCATGATTGGTTGAGTAATTGGTGAGTCAATTCAAGCTCCAGCCCCTTTCTCCTTCCTAGATGTGGGAGGGTAAGGCGGGGGGACCTGAAAATTCCAACCCTCTAATCACATAGTTGGTTCCTCTGGCCACCAGCCCCCATCCAGAAGCTATCTAGGCCCTACCCAATGTCATGCATGAGCATATACTCGGGTGTGGCCAAAAGGAGCTAATTACAAATAACTAATGACATTCCTTTCACTCAGGAAATTCCAAGGGTTTTAGGAGCTGTGTGCCAGGAATCAGGAACAAAAGACCCACTACATATTTTTCATCATACTGCTCTGAGCCCTCACTCCCAATGGTCTTAATAAGAAGCCAACACACATTTATTAAGCACATGTTGAATGCAAAGTACCAGGCTGGGAATTGGTGGGGCATTTGTTCATTCGAATGAGCTAATATCGATTTCGTTCTTACTAAGATTTATTGACAGGACTTCTGCCTTCAAAGAAGAAATAAGACATATCATGTACACTTGAAAATCTAGCTCACCAAACCGAGCAATATGGTCTAATGCCTGAAGCATGAAAGAGTACTCAGATAGACAGAGGCCAGAGCACTCCAGACTGGGGGTCAGGGGAGATTTCTCTGGGGAGATGGACTTAGGACTGGGCCCTGAAGGAGTATACACCACGGAGCAGACCTACAGAGTATTCTTAGGATGGGGAGAAAGAACTGAAAAACTTTTCCTTTGTTGAGCCCTAAAAAACAAATGCAGCCCTAGTACGCACCAGCCTTTTGTCTTAACTCTCGGCGGGGGGTGGTAAAATTTGAGTTCCAGCTCTGCTTTCTCAAGACCCTAGACGGGTCACTTAACCTCTTGGAGACTGAGGTTAATAAAAGAGGAAGAAGACAGTCAGTCCTGACAGCTTCACGACATCACTGTGGAAATGAGCTAATAGAACTGAAAACTCTTTTTAAACTGCAGAGTGTAATCAGTGCCATCATTAGTGTCGTTATTGCTTTATGTCTTTCATTATTTCATTGCCTCCCAATATAGTCATCTTGCTATCAGAATTTTGAACTCAAAAGGATAATACTGAAAATGCCTTAGAAATAATCACAAGAGCTAACATTTACCAACTGCTTACTATGTGCCAGGCATAGTTCCTAAGTATTTTACATGTTTTAAGTCTCTTAGTCCTCCTATGAAGTTGATGCTGTCATCTGTATTTTACAGATGGGGACATTGAGTCCTAGAGAAGTTAATAACTTGCCCAAGCTCATGCGGCTAGGAAATGGTGGAGGCAAGATTTACACATAGGGAAATTTAGCTCTTAACGTTCTGCTTTGTTGCCTTCTTGGAACTCAAGCCGGATTCCGAGAGGAAGCTTTCCGTGGGGAGGAAGAGACAGACGGATTTCTCTGAGATTCTCTCTGCCCTGGTCTCCAGCTTTCCTCCACTTCACTCTCCACAGTCTCTCCCCTACAGAAGAAAAGAAAAGCACGGTTGGGGTCTGTCTAGTGGGCCATACAGTGACCCAGGGCCTCTCCTTCCCCCACCTCTCCCTGTGGCAGGTGCCATCAGGACCCCACTCACATCTTGGGGCCTGACCATTTCCATGCCCTCTGGCAACTTCCGGTGGCCTGTGTCTCTCTCTTTGCCTGAGGGTTTTCAGAGTAGTGAGAATCAGTGCCCCTCAGGTGCACCCTCACCCAGTGACTGGTAGATATATAAATACCCCAGCTCCTTTGCCCCTGCAATTGGGTAACTGAGACTTGTGGGCTACGCCAAGTGCAGAGTTCCTCGGGATTAAGCTCTAGCACCACACAGCTGCTTATCTAGTAGTTGGCTGGGTCAGGCACCCTTCATTGGTTCCCTTCTCTGCTCCATGTCCCTCTCCTAGAACAATATTTCCCATCCCTGCCAAACAACCAGTTTCACTCAAATCCTTGTCTCAGGGTCTCCTGTGACACCACCTGTTAAGGCTTGAATTGTGTCCCCCAAAGAGACATGCTGAAATCCTAACCCCCAGTACCTCAGAATGTGACCTTATTTGAAGATACAGCCGTTAGAAATGTAATTAGTCAAGTTAAGATGAGGTCATGAGGGTGGGTTCGTGATCCATATGACAGGTGTTCTTATAAAAGGGGGAAGATGTGGTGAATAGAGACACATGTGGGGAGGGTGCTGTGCGAGGCTAGAGGCAGAAGACAGAGGTTAGAGGAGAGAAGGAGCCAATGCCAAGAACCGCCAAGGTTGCCAGCTGCCACCAGAAGCTAGAAAGAGGCACGGAGAGATTCTACCCAGGGTCTCGGACAGAGCACGGCTCTACTGACCCTTGAATTTTGGAAATTCTGGCCTCCAGAGCTGTGGGAGAATACATTTCTGTTGCTTTAAGCCAGCAATCCTAGAAAATTGATACACCTTCATTCTTCCTTAGCTTGTTTTTTTCCCATGGCCCCAGCATGCACCATGCCCTGTTGTATCTCACATCCATTCCTACTGGAGCTTTGAAACCCTTTGCTCAGCAACCCTCCTTCATTTTGACAAGACTCGCCTGTCTCTGCCTTCGTGTGACACTGCTAACTCGGAGTTAGTGATAGAGACTTGGGATACTGCCGCATATGGAGTAATCCTTTACTGAAGCCTGGGTGATTAAGGAGATTTGAACGGATCCTGAGGATGCTTTGGGGGCTTTTGATTTACTGTCTGCTGCACGAAAGATTCAGGGGAGGTCAGGGTGACTTAGTAGCTGCTTTCAAGTTTGCAAGGGGTGTGTTGTGGAAGGGGCTACCAACTGTTCTCCATCTCTGCTGAGCCCAGAGTGAGGGTCGGGGGGTGGTTAATGTAGAACCTTTAGGAGGGGTTTAGGCTCCATCTATGAACTTTCTGATTGCAGCAGTTACTAAGCTGCTAGAATTACTTTGGAAGTCTGGGAAATGTTCCTGGAAGTGGTTGAGGGCTGGATAATTTCCGTTTGTAAAGGCTTTTATGGAACCGCTCTGGAGGGAGAAGAGTGGTCTGCATGCTCTGAGAGAGACAGGCAGATGAAAAATTTCTCTGTTCCCTTCGTGACGGCGATGGCCTTTTCTCTTTGCCTTTAGAACATACCCCACCATTTTCCCTTTTATGGGTGTACTGTGTTGGTCTAAAAACTCTTCGAGACAGAAAACTGTGTTCAGTCCTGAGCCCGGGGCATCCCTGGGCTTCATCCAAATGCTAGACCGCAGAGCCCGTCGTAGGGCTTCCATTTTATTTTGAAAAAAGTAGAGCTTTTTTCTATTCTATTCTATTGTTTTGTTTTCCATTCCCTTTGGAAAACCTACAGATGCTGTGCAAATGTTGCAGGCCAAGCCAAGCCAAAGAACAAAACAAAGGAGGCTGAACTCACGATAGGGTAATGGGCTTCAGTTGGGGCTCTGCCTGCTCCCTTATTTTCAGAGCTCATTTAGCTTCCTACACTAAGAACTGAGGGTTTTCATGGGGAAATTACTTAATTTTCAGCCATTTCCTGCTTGCCGGAGTTGAATGTAAAAGGTGGAATCAGGCTCCTGAGACGAAATATAATAGGCAGGACTAGATTTGCAAGTCCTGGAGAATAGAGAAGTTTCTGGTCTGGATCTATTCTATTTTTTAAAATAGATTTATTGAACTATTGACATACAGAAACTGCACATATTTAAAGTATATAATTTGACACATTTTGATATATATATTTGTATATGTGTATGTGTGTATGTATGTTTGTATGTATATCTTGTACATATCTCCATGCAACTATTACCTCCATTAAGACTGGGAACATACCCACACCGCCCAAAAAGTTTCCTCTTATTCGTTTGAAATTCCTCCTTCTCACCCTTCTCTACTCTCCTTTATCTCTTTTCTGTCGCTTTAGATTGTCTTCATTTTTTATAATTTTATATAAATGAAATAAAATAGTATGTACTCTTTTTGTTTGGCTTCTTTCATTCACATGATTACTTTGAGATTCACTCATTTTGTTATTTGGATCAATAGTTTCTGCCCTTTAATGGAGGGTAGCATTCCATTGTGTGCATATACCACAGTTGTTATTTTTTTACCCATTCTCCTGTTGTGAACATTTGTGTTGTTTTGGCTACTACAACTAAAACTTCTGTAAATATTCATGTACAGGTCTTTGTATGGAAATATGCTTTGATTTTCTTGGGTCATTATTTAGGAGTGGGATGGCTGGATCGTATGGTGGAAGTTTGACTTTTTAAAGAAACTGCTAAATGTTTTCCAAAGGGATTATACCATTCTACATTCCCACCAGCAATGTATGGGAGTGCCACATCCTTTCAAGGCTTGGTATGGTCATTCTTTTTCATTTTAGCTATTCCAATAAGTGTGTGGTGGTATTTCATTATGGTTTAAATTGTATTTCCCTTATCACTAATGATGTTGAACATTTTCATGTAGTTATTTGTTGTCCATATATCTTATTTGATCGAGTGCCTGTTCAAATGTTTTGCCCATTTTAAAAACTGAGTTTTTTTTTTATTAATAAGTTTTGAGAGTTCTTTATATAATCTAGATCAAAATACTCTATCAGATATATAGGCTTTGGAAATATTTTTTTCTCCAGTCTGTGACTTAAATGGTATCTTTGAGGGCAGAAATTTTAAATTCTGATAATGTCCAAATTATCGAGGTCACAAAGATGTTCTCTTCTCACAATTTTATATTTTTAGATTTTACATTTAGGTCTGTGATCCATTTTGAGTCATTTATTGTATATGGCATAAGGTATAAACTGACATTCTTTTTTCAAATGGATATCCTGTTATTCTACTACCATTTACTGAAAAGATTATCCTTTCTCTGCTGGATTCTCTAGTCTATATTCTGCTGCATTTATCTATTTTTCTGTCTTTGTGCCAATCCCACACTGTCTTGATTACTATAGGTTTAAAAGTCTTGAAATTAAGTGGTATTAGTCTTCCAATTTTGCTGTTCTTTTTCAAAATTGGTTTGGCTATTCTAGCTCCGTGGTATGAATTTTAAATCGGCTTATCAATTTCTACGAAAAATCATGTTGAGATTTTGATGAGGATTGAGATAAATCTTTATATGAATATAGAGAGAAATGGCATCTTAATAGCATTAAATCTTCCAATTCACGAACGTGCATATATTTTCATTTTTTTCTGTCTTCTTTCTCTTATCAATATTTTGTAGCTTAAAGTGTTATTACACACTTTTTGTCAGCTATATCACTAAGTATTTCAGATTTTTGATGCTATTGTAAGTGATATTTTTATTTCAATTTTAACTTTTTGTCGAGAGTATATAGAAATACAATTGTTTTTTTTTATATAAAGAACTTGTAGCTTTTAACCTTAACCAACATCACAGATTAGTTCCAGTAGTTTTTTTGTAGACTTCATTAAAACAATGATGTTGTCTGGGAATAAAGACAATTTACTTCTTCCTTTCCAATCTGGATGCTTTTTTTTTTTTCTTGCCTCATCAAACTGGCTAGACTCTCCAACACAATGTCGAATACAAGTGGTAAGAGCAGACGTTCTTATCTTTTTCTTGCTCATGGGGGAAAGCATTTGGTTTTTCACAATTAAGTATGATGTTAGCTGTTGGTTTTTTGGTATATGCCCTTTTTCAGGTTGGGACCTCCTGATTTTCTGAGAGTTTTCATGTGGAGCAGATGTCGGATTTTGTCAAGTGCTTTTTCTACATCTATTGGGATGATCATAAGGAGTGTCTTTTTAAAGGTGTTAATGTGGTGAATTATGTTATTGATTTTCAAATGTTAAAGCATTCTTGCACTCCTGGGATAAAACCTCACTTGATCAGGATCGTATTATTTGTTTTATATATAGCATTGGTTTCAAACTGTTAAAATTTTCTAAAGAATTTTTGTATCTATGTTCATTAGGGATATTGGCCTGTATTTTTCTTTTCTTCATAATGTCTTTGTCCAGTTTTGGTTTCAGGGTAATCCTGACCTCATAGGATATATTAAGAACTATTTAATCTTCTTTAATTTTCTGGAAGAGTTTACATAGAATTGGTATTTGTTTTTCTTTAAGTATTTGATATATTTCATCGACGTAGCCATCTGGGCCTATAGGTTTTTTTGTAGAAAGATATTTAACTGCCAGGTCAATTTTTTAAGTAGATGGAGCGTTATTCATGTTATCTATTTCTTCTTGAGTGAGCTTTGATATTTAATGTTTTTCAAGGAATTTGTTCATTTTGTCTAAATTGTCAAGTTCATTGGCATAAAGTTGTTCATAATATTCTCTTATTAGCCTTTTAATGTCTGTAGAATTTGTAATGGTGTCACCTCTCAAATTCCTGATATTATTATTTGTGTCTTCTATCTTTACCGATCTTCTAAAGAACCAGTTCTTAGTTTCTTAAATCTTCTCTATTGTTTTTCTCTATTGTTTTCAATGTCATTGATTTCTGCTTTGATCTTTATTATTTATTCTCCTAATTTTGGGCAAATTAAGTTCTTTTTTTTAGTTTCTTAAAGTAGAAGCCGAGGTTATTGATTTGAGACCTTTTTAAGATATGTGTTTAGAGCTGTAATTTCTTCGAGTACTGCTTTAGCAATATCCTACAAAATTTAATATATGGTGCTTTCATTTTCGTTTGGTTCAAAACACTTTTTAATTTCACTTTTCACTTTTTCTTTGACCCATGGGTTATGCAGAAGTGGGCTCATAGTTTCCATATATTTGAGGATTTTCCAGAGGTCTCTCTGTTATTGGTTCCAATTCCACTGGGGTCAAAGTACATACTTTATATGATTTGAATCCTTTTTAATTTATTGAAACTCATTTTATGAACCATAAAATGGACTGTCTTGTTAAATATTCCATGTGCACTTGAAAATAAAGTATATTCAGCTTTTGTTGAGTGAAGTGTTCTATAAAGTTCTGTTAGGTCAAGATAATTGACAGTATTGTTCAAGTCTTCTGTATCCTTAACTGATTTTTGTCCACTTATTAATTATTGATAGAGGAATATTAAAATGTTTGAATATAATTGTGGATTTGTCTCTTTCTCCTTGCAGATCTATCAATCAGTTTTTGCTTCGTCATTTTAAAACCCAGTTATTAGGTGCATAATATTTAGGACTATTATATCTTTTCGATGAGCTGACTTTTTATCATTATGACATGACTTTATCTTCATTAATAGTCTTTGTTCTAGAAGCTACCTTACTTGATATTAATATGCAGTATTCTATTGACCAGTGTGGTATTTATTTCCCCAATTTTTTACTTTTAACCTATTTGTGTTTTCATGTTTAAAGTACATGGCTTGTAAGCAGTATATAGTTGGATTTCTTCAACTGAGAGAGAGTCTGCCAGGCTCTGCCTGGGTTTCCCCTTCCTGTGCCATGACCTAAAAACTCTTTCGGCAATAACAGGGCTCATTTTATTGGTTTCCCATCTCCCAAGAACAGGGCTTGGCCTAGGGTGAGGGGAGTGCAGCCCCTACAGAGCAAAATTTTAGAAGATAATTACTCTCAGATACATAGCTTCGAGAGTGGGTTCCTCTTTAAATTTTTTACCTCATTCTTAAGAAGATACTCACTCACAGAATTGTGCAAATACAGGGTTAGCACCTGAGAGTAAAAGCCTCTTAATTTAGCACTCAGGGGCCTCACTCAGCTTTTTCTAGTCTCAGACCTATCCTTCATTACCTGATGTCCAGTGTCATGACAACCATTAAAAATATATTTTGTCTGGATTTTTTTTATTATTTCAACTGGGAGAGTAAATCTAGTCCCTGTTGCTTCATCTTTTCTGAAAACATAAGTCTGGGCTTATTCTTTACGAGATTTTAAGAAACCTGGGTATAGAGCTACCTGACTGAAATACAAATGTTCTGAGGCCTTCCTGCAAAGAATTTAGCAAAAGATTAATCCTCCTTCATTCAGCAAGCAACCAATGAGCACCTACTCTATGCCATATTCAAGGCTAGGAATTGGGGTTAAAATCAAATTAGACAAGATGCCTATCTGCCAGTGTTCATAGCTGGCTTCTTTAGACCTATTAGATTGGCTCTTTCATACCATGTGTCACCTGTGACCTGAGCCAAGGAAGGCAGAGAGCCAGAGAAAGTCAGACCTAGAACAGAGAGATCATCTCTAATAATTCCCATTTCCAAGGGTAGTTCAGGGACTCACTTAAGTCACACAGCTTGTCAGTAGTAGTTGATTGCTATATAGTTTATTTCGAAGGACATGGAGGAGAGACCCAACCCCAAACACCATGCCAGTCACCATGACTAAAATCTCACCATTAAAGACTTATTCATTAAGGGCAAGGGCCATGTTTTTTTTCATATTTGCATTTCTCAGTGTTAGCTCGGAGCCTGCTACATGGTAATCAGTAGGTGAGAATGAATGAATGAGTGAGTGTATGAATGAAAGATAAATGTTAAAATGATGAGCATGCCTCTGGGAGGTGACTTAGGTTATTATCAGTTGGGGATGAGTAGACTATGAAGAGCAAACTCACAGCCAGGACCCATGATAGGAAGGCAGTGTAGTGTAGGAAGTACATGAGGTCTCTAACTGTACTAGACCTTGATCCAAGTTACTGAACCTCTCCCAAACTCAGTTTCTTTATCTGTATGACAGGAATCCTAATGCTACTTACCTTATGGAAGGATGTCAGGTTTCAAACAATGAAGTATGTTAGGCTCCGGGCAAGAGAAAACCCTCAAAGAATGACAGGTATTATTATTAGTCTAGTATCCTGGAACGGCAGATGGGAATGAGGTAGCACCTAGAAGATGGCAGAGATCTTGCAGACAGCAGGAAGACAACAAGCCATTCTGCTCTTGCTAGATGTTTACATAAGCTCAGCTGTTACCACCATCATTATCCAAAAGCTCTCTCTAAGCTCAGTATTGCACACAGATGTGCCAGGCAATCCACATAAACCACGCAGACACAGCCCTGCTCTCTCGGGGCTTATACCCAAGGTGGTTCCATCTAGGGAAGACAGAATAAAAATATTAAATCTTCTTGTGACCAGGTGACGGCCAGTTCACACCATGTAGGAATGAAGAGAAAGACCATTTCCCAAATGAGGAGTCAGGGTGGGAGTTCTTTGTCCATCTCGAGTGGAGTGAGAAGGTACAACCTGCTCTACCTTGTCCAGGCTCTGTTACATGGAGTCCATTCCTGAGGCTGAGGCAATCTTCCTGCTCCGAGCCCACAGCTCTTGATAAATCTGGTAGGGAAAGGTGTTGACACAAATAGTAGAAGACTTTGGAGCCATGGTGTAGCTGAGCCAGAGGCCTGGAAGTCCAGTACAACTGGAAGCTCCTCGAGGACAGAGTGCACTTTCTCATCTATTCATCACGGCCCCATAAAAGTCTGAGGAATCGGCCGAGAGCTCACAAAGAACTAGTTGATTGTGAATGATACAGGAGAGTGCATTTGAGTGAGTAGAGTCCTCCACCCTTGGTAATGCTGAGGAGTCAGGGCAGCGTGGAATTAATATCAAATACAGATAGACAACCTTGCATTTAAATCTCAGCTTTTGTACGAACTTGCTGTTTGGCTTTGGTCAAGTCACTCAACCTCTCAGAGCCTCAATAAAATGGAGATGATAACGTCTATTTCAGAGAGATGCGAAAAATGACAAAACATACGTTGAGACCATGGCCTTGTGCCTGCCTACAATAAACATTCAATAAACAATAGCTGGTTTGTCAGGAACTGTTTCGTTGTTTGTTTAAATTGGGAGAAATTACTTTCATGTTTCCTCTATGTCCTTTCAATCTGGAAATATGTGTTTTCCCCACTCTTCTCTTTTCTTTTTGATGGGCTGGCTGATCTATTAGTGATCGCAACACACTTTTCCCTAGTCCTGAGTTTCTGCTAATTAAGAGGTGGTTGCTAAGAGATGCTAGGACACATTGGTGAGTCCAATTCTATGCTTCCCTCTCATCCTCTGTCATTTTTCTTCAGTCTCACTCCATCCCCATCATACCTACCTGTCTCATCTTTCATTCTCAGGTTCTGAAAAGACTTGAAGAAATTGACATCACTGGATGGCTACCCCTGGCCAGAATGTGGCCTCTAGACTCCAGAGACCTGCCCAGGGACCAAAGGGGAGTGAGGCCTGCCTGGGTCCCTTGGACAACCTGGAGTGTGAGGAGACCCAGGAGCTGATGCTGACAAGGCTGGCCATGCAGAGGAAGGCACAGGAATTTTTCCAGACCTGTGATGCAGGGGGCAAGGGCTTCATTGCCAGGAGGGATATGCAGGTAAGAGGGGCCCCAGATGGGCCTGCCTACCTGGAATGCCAAACAGCCTGGGTTCTCTTTGTCTCTCAGTTTAAGACTTCCCCAGTGGAGGTGACGTCTTTAACAGAAAAGATGCCGTCAACTCGACCCTAGAAGAAGGCGTTAGTCCACACTCTACTGGAAGCCAGATCTCCTGGGTTCCTTCTTTTTCTGACCTTTATTTTCCATCAAACTTGAGGGGGTTTTTTTGCCCCTCTCTGACTCAGTAACTCCCCAGGGTTGTGGAAAGGGTAATAACAATGTAAGGGACTTAAGTAAGACAGGGTGAATAAACAAAGGTGGAAAGGCACCGACTTGTTGCTTCACTACAAAGTTCTAGGCTGTGCCAAAGTTCTTCTTGTGAGGTGCCATGTGTGCCTTAGGAACAGGTACAGTGTCAGGTACAACCTGGGAAGAAGGCATTTCTGGACTTCATCTTATTGGTCCCTTACCCTCAAACCCAACCACACTTAACCCTCTCATAGCATTTCCAGAGAGAGAGATTGCAGATTCTCAGTGCATGGCATTGCCTATTGCAGGGCTCAGCAAACTATGTAAAGGGCCAGGAAAATATTTTAGGCTTTATGGGCCATGTGGTCTCAATAATGACTACTCAACTCTGCGCCATAGCACGAGCAGCCATAGGCAATATGTAAATGATCGAGTGTGGCTCTGTTCTAATAAAACTTTATGGACACCGGAATTTGAATTTTATATAATTTTAATGTGTCATCAAATATTCTTCTTTTTTCAACCATTTAAAAATGTGAAGGCCATTCTTAGCTCACAGGCTATACAGGAACAGGCAATAGGTCCAATTTATAGCCCAGGGTGTGGTTTACCCACCTCCGGTCTGGTGCCTTTCTACCATTAGTGTCAAGGTTTTTCTCAATGTCTCACTTAAGTCTCTTATGCTGCAGTCATGATTTCACACTGATGTGAGTAAAAATGTAGGCTCCACTTGAGCTCTGTGACAGGAACTCTTCCCCCAATTTTTTCACCACTCGCTCTGTCAGGAGCATTTTGGGAAGGATACACAACTGTGCTATTAGGATAAAGACCTATGATGGCCAGGGTTTTTTGTTTTGTTTTTTTTTTTAAGTCTAGTTTTTCAGAATACACTAAAGTCAGGTAATGAAATGCAGACCTCATTAGTGTCAATCCACCTCTGCTCGCATGTGTGAGCCATGAAATGTGAAGGCTAAGAATGGGCCTGTGAACCAGCTGTAAGCGGTGGGTCTTTCCCTGGCCCCACAGGCTTCTCCTAGAGCTTTTCTACTACCTGGTAGTTGCACAAATTGAGGCAGAAGACCTGGGAAACAAGTGGGCTCAGACCACCCTTGTTTTCAATATTTGACCCCTCAACAAATTTCTGTCACTGAAACTCATTCACAAAGTCTCACTTCACATGGGAGGTGAGGTTCAGTGTGTTTTGAGGAAACTATTGACAAACCTCTGTCTACGAACTTCAAAATTGCCATTCACAGATCTGTGTTAATGGTGGTTAGGGGTGGTGGTTTCAATGGCATCCTTCACTTTTGCTTATTCCTTCTAGAAAGAAAGAAAAGGAAAATCACATTTAGTGAGGGCCACCTGCGTGCTACAACTCACTGCATAGCTCCCAGTTAACCTTCATCGAAGCCCACTCTTTAATGGAGGGAGATGCATGGGATTCTAAACCGTCAAGTGTACATTATTGCAAAAATCATTTGTATTTGACTTAGAATGAAACCAGAAACATCAAGTCCCAGAGATACTGACTCAGCTACATCCCTCCTCAATCTTCCTCCCTCATTCCTTACACCTGACTCAGGCAGGAGGAAAGAGGATGCACATCCTATATAGCAGATGCTTGTGTGTCCATGGCACTTATTTCTATGAGCTCCTTAGTTTTCTGAAGTTTCTGTGTACCTGTGGACAACAAAGCATTTGAAATTTTCCATTCTTCTAAGAAAGTGCTATCAAGAGGGAGAACAAAACACAATATTTAAGTACCATCTCTCTGCCGCTTCCACTGGTCTTGTCTGGAGAGAGATGGGCTAGAAAGAGATAAGTAAAGAACAGTCATCTTGGGCTCTCTGTGGAAAGCCCATGTGCCCCTTGGTTCTCCTGAGCAGAACCTACAGACATCTACCTATTGCTTGTCACTCTCATACATAGCTCCTTTGTGGGTTGGTCACACAGGTCCCTTTGGTTGGTTGGTGGCCAGTTCCTTGGATCTGGTCACCACTTTTCTCACCATCGGCACACACCACACACACACACACACACACACACACACACACCTCACAACTCAGCCACCAGGAAAGGCCCTTTAGAGCAGAGAATGGCTCTCAAAGAAGGAGAAGCCATGGGCCATATGGAATGGAGAACCTAGGGGCTGGAGGAGGCAGTGGAGAAGCAGAGTTGGAATGAAACCACAGAGAGCTTGCTGTCTGTTTGAAAAAGGAATGGGAGGGTTAAGCCCTCCCTCAGTGCTCTTATTCTTTCTCCTGATTAACAAAAATCCATTTGCAGAGAGTGATATGGACTTCACAGTCATCTGAGAGGTGGGGGAGACTGCCGCAGTGGTCTGACCCTGAGCAGGAGGTAGTCAGCCTACCCTGATAGAGCAGGGAGCACAAAAGGAAAGGAAAGGGGCCAGGAGAAGCTGTTCTCCTTTGAGGTCCCTGGAGGGACCTGAAGGGACCTACAGTGGGCTGCACCAAGGGCTGATGTGCCAGTCGCCCTGTACTTGGGCTCCACATGCAGACATTCTGCCTCAGTGACGGCATATGGGGGACTCTGACCTGTGCGAACAGAGTGTAAGCAAAGGTTTGAGAATCCTCAGCTCCACCCATGGCCCCTCAGGCCTCATTCCCTCCTCCACAAGGAACCTCTCTGGGTTCCATGGGGTCACTCCAGGCAGAATTGGAGTCTGGTGCAGTGCCCTAGAGAGGCAGAGTTGTGGGGCTGAGGGCCCCGAGTGAGAGTCAGTCCTGCTTCAGGGGGGCAGAGGGACATGAGAAGGCCAGGCTAGAGAGGGCATGAAGGGATTCCTACAGCAGACGGAGGGGAGATGGGGTCAGGATGGACAGGAGTTCTCTCTGAAGAAACCTAGAGTCTTAAAAACCCTCTGTCCCTGATATTTTAAAAGATTATCTACCAATGCTCCCAAAGTGTTAAGAATCGTCTAGGGGTTGGCAAACCAACCAAATCTTGTGTACTTGTGTTTTTGCAAATAAGGTTTTATTGGAACACAGTGTGCTAATTCCTTTATATATTGCCCACAGCGGCTTTCACACTCCAAAGACAGAGTAGTTGTGACCAAGACAAAAGGGCCTGAAAAGCCTCAAAAATTTACTGTCTGACCCTTTACAGAAAAAGTTAGCTGATTCCTGATTTAGGTTACCAGGAAGAGTTTTAAAGATTTTTGTGGTAAATTGACTTGAATTTTGATCCTGAATCTGTAACTTACTAGCAGTGTGAGTTTGTGTAAGTCTCTTCACCCTCTACGCCATAATTCCTCACCTGTGAAGTATTTGTAGCATTAGAAGAGAATAAATGAGCATATGCAGGTAGAGCATTTACCTGGAATCCCCTCCATAAACACACTTGTGTGCGTGTGCGTGCAGGGTCGGAGGGACTTGTACCCTTTGTCCTGGTTTCCTCCACACTGATTTTTTAAAAATTGTGGTAAAATATACATAACATAAAATTTACCACCTTAACCATTTTTCAGTTTGTGGTTTGGTGGCATTAAGTACATTCACATTGTTGTACAGCCATCACCACCCTCCATCTCCAGAACTCTTTTCATCTTGCAGATAGAAACTCTTTACTATAAAACACGAACTCCCTGCCCCACTCCCTCAGCCCCGAGAACCACCGTTCTACTTTCTGTTTATGAATTTGACTGCTCTAGGTACCTCATATAAGTGGAATCATACAGTATTTGGCCTTTTGTGACTGGTTTATTTCACTCAGCGTATTTTGTTTATCCATTTACCAGCTGATGGACACTTGGGTTGCTTCACACTTTGAGTGTGAATAATACTGCTGTGAACATGGGTGTACAAATATTCTTCAAGTCCCTGCTTTCGATTCTTTTGGGTACACACCCAGAAGTGAAATTGCTGGATCATATGATAATTCTGTGTTTAACAATTTTTCTAGGGTCTGCCATACTGTTTTCTAAAGTGTCCGTGCCATCATACTGTGATTTTAAGTGCAAGTCATTTGTCCTTCAGAGATAAAGAAAGGGCATTTCTGCTGAAGAGGGGTCCTTCCGTTTGTATCCAGCTGGTGCTATTCTCTTTGCATCCAGTCTGCATGAGTAAGGACGATTTTGCCTCTTAGAGGACATTTGGCAATGTCTGGAGACATTTTTGATTGAAATTACTGGAGAGGAAGGTCTTATGAATATCTACTAGATAATGTCCAGGGATGTTGCTAAATATCCTATTATGCACAGGACAGCCCCTCCCCCACCTTCCCCTCCAACAAAGAATTATCCACTCTTAGATGTCAATAGTGCAGAGGTTGATAAACCCCAGTTTATACCAAGCAATCAGCCCAAACCAAACATATCAAAGCACAAGACAGAAAAAAAGATATTTCCTGCCTCTAGGACCTCACATTCTCACCCCGAAGACATTGGGTTCTGGAAGCTGAGCTACACTACAGGGAAGAGAGGGTGATGGGTGCTTGGACAGAAGTCTGAACGGGAAAAGAAGGAAATTTTAATTCTGGCCATAAAGATGGATATCTTCTGGTTTTCTCTTTAATGAATGTTCCCTTAGACCTGTTTAAAACTGTGCAAACATTCACTTTAGGCTCCATGAGGCATGTTACCAGTCTGGTGACCAGGAAAGTAAAGTAGGGGGGTCTGGCTGGAGTGCGACGGAAGACAGCATTTTCCCATGGTTCTCGGAACCTGAGCCCTCAGTACTGCTGCTGCAGGGTTGCACTGTGGTCCAGGTCCTGGTAAATCGCCAGTTTATAAGACCTTGCCTGGGAATCAGCAGTAGTGCTGGTCAGAAGCCTAGACCAGTATTCTGGAAATAGGTGTTCAGGATCCCCTGTAATCACTACTTAGTCGCTCATTTGTTTATTCAGTCATTTAACAAATACCTACTCCATGTTCGTCAGCACTGGGCTAGATCCTAGGAATACACGAGTGAGGAAAAATGGGTGGGGTTCCTGTTCTCAGAGGTGCCAGTCCACTGAGGTAGCAGACATTCATTCATCAATGAGTCAATCTGCGGTATGTAAAATACAAACTGAGATGAGATTTATACATGAGAGAAATATATTTTGGGGAGCATGCATAAAATGGCGGTTGCAGAGGCTTACTGAGGAAGTGGTGCCAGAGCTGAGAGTAAAGCAGAAAATCAGTGAACTTGAAGGCAGTGGAGGGAGGCCAGTGTTTAAAGGAGCCATGGAATTCTAAAGAGGCAGTTGGGCAGTGGGCTGTGTGAACAGGGCGAGCTGACTTTCTTCTATTTTTCTTCTTTCTCTTGCCTGCCCTTCCAGTTGAAAGTGAAAATGAAACAGGATCCACAAGTGAATCAGGATCTCTGGAGAGAGAGTAGGTAGTGATGTTGGCCAGATAGACTTTAGATGGTAGGTGGGCAGGTGTGGGCTGTGCAGATAGGGAGTTATGGAATGAATACATTGGAGCACCGCCAGACTATAGTGGGACTCCTGAACGGGAAAGTGGTTCATTATCCAAGCTCTGGGCTCTGCTATGACTCTATGCAAGTCTCACAGCCTCGCAGGTTATTTAAACAGTGGGGTGAATAATCTCGTCTATAGACAGCCCTAGGTACCCAGGGGACAAGACTAGAATAAAACCAGTTGGTTTTACATAGCTCTGCAGGCCCTGAAAGATAAATATAGTTATTAAGACTAAAGAATTTTTCAAGTAAAGCCAATAAAGAGGGGTTAAAAAGTCTGGCATGGTGCAGCTTGCAGAGAAGGCTGAAGAAGCACTCAGTACTGATTTGCCAGGGCATGAAGAGTAAGATATAATATTGCTTGGAAGATATACTATTGCTTTCCCCATCTTCACTGACGACAGAAAGAGGAAACTGGCTTTGAGATGAAGACAAGGACTGGGATTAGATAATGGGAAGGATTTGTGATCAGAGGTGTGGTTAGATGCAGGAGTGGTGCCTAAGGTGTGGGGATGACTGAGCTTTTCTTGCTTCACGCTAATAAGACAAAGGTACCAAGTGTGGGATGGTTTGGGCCAAAGGCAAATTGAGAGTCCCACTGACCTCTGCAGTTTCCTGCCAGGCCATTTCTAGCCCTAGCACAATGTGAGACATCACATTTCAGATCAAGTCCAGCAATTCTAGGCTGAGAGTGGGGAGAAAAGGAGGATATTCTCAAAAAAAAGTTCTAAAATCTGGGTGGGACAGGAACTTGGGTTTTCACTCCACCTCCGACATGATGCCTTTTGTTTCAGCGAAATTGATAAATTTCCTGCTTGCAAAATTGACTTGCTCTTCTCTCCTCATTCTCTTCCTGTGGCTTTTGAGACAGCTGGTTTGTGGATTGTTGGCAAGCCAGAAATTCTACTGTATGCGAAGTAGATGCACTTCTAGAATTTTCGTGCTTTGATTCCTCTTTCTTTAAGATTAAAAAACTCATTCATATTTAATTCAATTCTTCTAAATGGCTTCCACGTCATTCTGTCTTCCCACTTTGTAATGCATCATGGTCTCCCTTAATGCACGTACCTGCCAAATTAAACTTTATGGCTCATCAGCTAACAGATTGCCGTTGGATCAAGCCAAGTGTTCTTGCACGTTATGTCATGGGCTTTCACACCTGCCAGCATTTTTTTTTGTTCAGATGGGTATATACCTTCTTCCTGTGCCCTGTTTTCATCATCTTTAGCTGTCAGTAACTTCTACACCGGCAATTTTATGCAGTTGTCCCTTGGGTAACTGGAAGGGAGGAGAAGGGTCAGCTGGGATATACAATGAACTCCTTGGGAAGTCCTCATTTTGAGACCTAGATTATTAGAGTATAAGAGGATACTCGCTTCAGTTATGCAAATTAGCCTTGGCCCAGGGCCGCTACACATCAGGTAGAAGGCCAGAGGGCGGCATTAGCAGCTCTGCCAAGTTTCTCCTCATCAGTTGGTCTCTTCCCTTCCCTCACTGTGTGGTCCCAGTCAGCCCAGGACTCAGGTCTAGTGCTTATTTAATACCTTCTCACCAACCGTCTTGTCCAGTTCCCCTTAAAACACAAATACCCTTGGGGGATCGATACCTTAACATCTTATCAGGGAGTAGTTGAGAGCCAGCCTAGTGGGATAGGTGCAGGTCACTCAGAGGGAAGAAGAGGGCTTATTCAGCACCTCCTCGGAGCTAAAGAATCCACACATGAACTTACAAATGTGGTGCTGGGGCCCTGGGACATGAATGGCCTTCATAAGGGAAGCTTCTGAGTGTGACCCACACCTGCATCTCAGCAGGGGAGGTAGCGTGGCAGGGGAAAGGGGACTTGGGCAGAGCAGGAGAAACTGGGCACAAAACCTGCCCTGCCGCTCGCTCAACAAGTTTGGTGGATCAGTGGTACTCTAGCTCTCTCTCCATGCCAGGCCATATTCTTTATATTTGTTACCTCATTTAAATCGACAGCACCATGTTGTGTGGGAATTACCTACAACGGGATTCAGCCCTGCACAGTTTCAGTTCTTTATACTTGTAAAGCATATTGTTTTTAGAGTCTCACCTGGATTTAACTCCTGGCAATGTCATCTACTGGCTAGGCAACCTTGAGACAGGTAATTTAACTTTACACTTCTCTAGGAAATGGTGATAATCATGCCCACCTCAGAGGATTAAATGCAAATATATATTTATAAATATAAATGATATATAAATGTATTAATAAATATATACGTGTTTGTTTTTTGGATCTCAGTTCAAATTGCCTAGCGCCCAGAAAATGGGTGGACGTTCTAATAGTCAAAGGAGAAAAGGATGGTAAAGTGGGCTTCAGAAGCTTGCTTCTCGCTTCCATAGGACAGAGCCAACACTAGACATTTTTTGGCAGGGGGCTCTGCAGTCCCAGTCAGCCCTCCATAGTCATCAGAGTGTTTACCAGTGTGGTCTGGGTTGTTTTCAGAGGCTCCATAAGGAGTTGCCACTCAGCCTGGAGGACCTGGAGGATGTATTTGATGCCCTGGATGCTGACGGCAATGGCTTTCTGACCCCAGAGGAGTTCACCACCGGTTTTAGTAAGTTCTGATGGATGCTAGGCCCCAGGGTGTGGGTCTACCTAAAGCTACATAAAATACACCCATGCCCTGCCAGATCTGAATGTCCTTGTAGCACAAGCTTGCCTGTCCTGAAGTCTCCAGGCTCTGGATTTGGGGGGCCTCTTTTCACATGTCCTCCTTGGCTGCTTATACTACTGTACTGCTCTCTCATTGCTTACCACACTGTCACTGCCTGTCACTGCCAAGTCCTCTGCCACCCAAGAATAGCCAGGGGTATGTAGGGAAGCTCTGGCAGAAGGCCTAGCATGAAACGGGGAGCTGAGATGAGATTCACAGCCCCTTATTTCTACCTTGATACGAGTAGACGACAAAGTGGGATGACTGCCTGGCTCACTTCCAACTGGGTCTGACCGAGTCTTCCTGGTTAAGGGATGCAGCTATCAAAGGAATTTATAGAGGATTTGAACAGACCAGTTACTCTCAAGGTAATCTGGAGGAAGGAGAACTGAGATCCATGAACAAGACAAAGAAACCAGATATGCCATCAAATCATACTGATCCGGTATTGATTAGAGTAAATACTGGTCAGATATATCAACGGGCAAGTTCTGCCACACATCTAATTCATACAAGGCATTGTATAGTTTACTTAGAAGTATCTGATGCCTTGCCTGACCTTGAGGAACTTATAATTGACAAGGGAGGATAAGACAGATTGCTGTATTACTTACTAGGCAGTATGAATATGGAAAAAGAGCACCCGAAACTGTTAAGTAACTTGTGAATGTGAAATACAGCAATGCTGGCAGTACGGATGGCTAGATGATAACGTGCAGCATAGGCATTCAGGCTACTAGAGTGTGTTGGAGGGAAAGGTCTTATTGTTTAGAGAAGAAATCAATGAAGAGATGAGTTCTAAGCCTGACTTTAAAGGATTAAGAACCACCATGATAGTACCTGTCATGCACTCTGCCTTTCCCAGGTTCTAACACCTCTAGCAGTATCTCTTGGAAGTAGGAAAGACACAAAATCAGAAACACGGCATCCAGGGATCTTTGCCATGGGAAGATTTCCCTTTTTCTCCTCTCAGGTGAACTTCAAATGATTCCTGGCAACTGAGAAAGTGAAGGTCTTCCTGGGCGAGTATTGCCTAATTCAGACCCTTATGCCATGCATTTCCCAGGTCACTTCTTCTTCAGCCAGAATAAGCCAACTCAGGAAGATCCAGGTGAACAGGTGGCTCAGCTCCAGGAAGAGAAGGTATATCAATCCAGAGGAGAAGAGGAACTGGGTGGCATGGATGAAGATGAGGAAGCCCAGTTCCAGATGCTGATGGACAAGCTTGGAGCACAAAAGGTTTTAGAAGAGTAAGTAATGACAGTGATTTGGGGTGGAGCCCAGCCTAGGTGCAACCTCTTTATCTGCTCCATTCAACCATTAACATCCATTAAGCCTCAGTGCCAGGCCCAGGCTCCAGACTTACTCCATACAGCCTTCCCTTTGCAATGACCTGTCTGTGTGTAATGGTCGAAAGGCTCTGTCTCTGCCTTTACACTTCTTTTCATGGGAATCACCCTATCCCCCTTCTCTCTCACTCTCCTCACTTCCTACTATACATTATCAGCACAGTCCTTGGCTCAGCAAGGAGTGCTCACACATCGGAGGGCCATGCCAGGCCTTGAGGTTTTTCAGTGAGTTTTGCCTAAGGCTTCACTATCAGCTCACCAGCACTGCCACCTCTACTGGAGCCACCCTACCATGGTGTGCTCTTGGCAAAAGCACTCTCTATAGAAAGTGTTTGCATGTTGTAACCCTGAGCCTAACCAACCCTGTCTGGAAGCCAAAGCAGGAGATTAACCAGTTTTTACCAGCCCACCACATGGGTGATTAGTAGCTCTGCTGAAAATTTTAGATGGTTAGAACTACAAAGAAAACATAATATCCCCCTTTTTTTTTTTTTTTGCAAAATGCGTTTTGAAATAGACACCTAGATCTAATCCCTGACATTTAAAACAAAATGAAGTAAAATGATATAAAAAATAAAATAAGAAAAATTAAAAGAAAAAAGTGATGGTATGCCTAATGGAAACCAGACAGGGACCTGAAAAAAAATAGTCTGCCCCCTTTTCCCATTGCCTTTTGCCATTTCATTTTTGATTCTCTAGGTCTTGGGTTGGGTGTGTGTTTCATAAGGGGTGAGACTGGCCTCATGATTGGAGCTGATGTGTCCTGAGCTTGATAAGAGGAGACTCCGTGGTGGAAGATGATAAAGAGGAAGCGAAAGATAAGGGGCCTGTACACAACATGCAGGCCAAAGAAAGTGTCTGTTGCTCTGTGAATTTTTTAGCAAATGATAGACTGTGCGAATGATTTGATAGACTGTGTCAGAGTTGACAAAAGCTGGCAAAAGCTCTTGTCAGTCAAGGAAGGGACAGGAGGCCTAAGAAGAGAGCCCTGTGGGAGGCTCTGAACAGGAAACAAAATGACACATTGGCAGTGGCAGCAGCTCTGCTGCAGGCCTCAAAGAGGCTGGTGTAGGCACAGATCTGCAGAGCTGGTGTGGGGCAGGTGGGTGTGCTGGGGGTGCAGGTACATGGGAAGCACATTAGTTAGATACCTGACTCAGCTTCTCTGACAAGGGGCCAGAGCACAGTGACCACTGCCAGTGACTCCATGAAGCCTCATCCTGGAGAAGGGGGAAGGAGAGGGCAGTGTAGGCAAGCCAAGGGACTGTAATGAAAAAGAGCTGCCTCTCCACCTGCCCATTACTTCCAGGGCAGCCAGGCAGAGCTGCCAAATCAGAGTTCGCCGGATGTCACTCTGAGGACCTATGTCAAAGGCCTGTGCAGAACCGAGTCGGTATCAAATATCCTGGAGAAGAGAAGGCTCTAGGGAAGGTTTCAAGAGTGGTCTACGCAACTCAATATGTGGAAGATGGTGACCAGCAATTTCCATCCTCATTGAAGTTGAACGAGAAAGAAGTGGGCTTAAGTTATAACATGAGGGAAATGGTCATGACTGTGGGACCTCAGATAAGCAAATAGATGAGGCTGTGAAGACTCTACAACTTTACTCACAGAGGTGGTTTTTCTGTTGTCTTGGAAGCAGGGAGATGGACAGATTGAGTTCCCAGAATCCATTCTAGCCCTGTACTCTTATATCCTTCCGGGAGGAGTACTCTGGGTATAGATAGGACATCTGGACTCCCGATGTTTTTGGTGGTCTGATTGGCTCAGTAATTTTGCAGCTTATGGGCCTGACTTATTTTTCATCAAGGGTTGGAAGACTTGTCCCTTCTCCAGAAATTCAGAGGGAGGTGATGTAGCTATGACTAAGTGGTTCAGAGAGACTTGAAGAGGGTCCGGTGGGTCTGCAAATCTCACTGGAGGCTCTAGCCCAACTGGTGGCTCTGCCAGGCTCCATTAGGAACCTGGCAAATGTGAATAGATAGCTCTAGACTAACAAGGTGGATCTTGATTTTTATAATGCATTTACTTTATGAGAGGAGCAACCTGCCACAGTGACAGGAGGCCATTGTGATATCTCCCTGAGACCTTTTACCTCTGAACTTTTTGTGCCATCTTCATTATGCCTATACAATAAAGTAGATAGCCACAACATGCTCTGTGTGGGTAAAATGGAACTTATTACGGGAAACAGAGAGGCTCCTTACCTCCCCTTCTCTTGTTTCCCAGATTCCTTCATGTCATCTACTTAAGTGCTAGGTTCTCAACAGGATATAATTACTGTTGGGTGAGTGGATAGATGGATGGATGGATGGATGGATGGATGGATGGATGGATGGATGGATGGATGGATGGATGGGTGAATGGGTAGATGGATGGGTGGTCTAGATAAGCCGGTGGATATTTGCATGAGATGGAGCAAGGGAAGGAAGGAGGGAAGGAGGGACGATTAGATAGCTGATGAGATAAATAACCAGAGGTAGGTTTATTTCTCAGTCAACCTCTTCTCAGAGAGTAATATTTATGTTCCAGGCACGTTGCTAACAGAGTATTATCAAATATCACTTCTGAGGAAAGTTCCTCAAATATAGTGCTCGTTGCACAAGCACAAAGGATTTTATTATTTATCTTGAGGGTTTCTGCTAATAGCTACCCTCAGATCAGAGTGGCTTTTGAATTTAATGGGGTGCAAATCAAATTGCTCTCCGGCTCAGTGGGATCATTGGCTGTAGATTATTGAGTTTCTGCAGAAATGTGTGTGCCACCTCCCCATTCCTCCCCACTGGTCAGCATGACCCTGGGTGTCTTTGTTGCTGTGCATGCACACATGTGCCCTGTGTGCCTGTTTAGGGGTGGGGCAGTCTCTGGGCATGTCTCTCTGTGTCTTTGTCTCTCTGCATGCTCCATCCCTCCCAACTTTCTATTTGTTTTTCCATGTGTGCACACACATTTTTCACACTTGCTCCTTCCCTCCCTTTCACCTGTCAGTCATTTCCGGTGCCACCAGGCCCCAGTGGGGTGCTGCGTATTCTCTTTCAATCCTCACAGTGACATTTGCTTTCTGCCATCCATCAGATGGCATGTCTTTACCTCTCAGCTGTGAGGACCATCCTTCCTCCGGTGACAGGCTCTCTCCTGTAGTTCCACAGCATTTGTCCTCACATGCTCTGGGCTCCCATCCTCTCTTCTTCTGGGCATCTGAGATGTGCATGCTCAGCACCACCAGCCCATTGAGAAAGATGGGAGAGTGGAAGCAGTCAGGCGAGGCAGATGAAGAGGCCAACATGGGACCAGACAGCCCTGAGTTTGGCTCCATCATCTACGAGCTGAGTGGTCTGAGACAGCTCACCTCATCTCTCTTCATCTGCTTCCTCACCTGTAAATGAGTGATGGCAGCACCTGCCTCATAAGTTACTGTGAAGATAAAATGAGCTAATGTGCATACAACAAGCCCGCGATAAATGTTAGCTACTGTCATCATTATAATGATGATACTATTGTTTCCGGCTGTCATTTTCACATCTAGGAACCTCTGTATCCCCATAAAACCCTGTTTCCACACTCTCACATTAACATTCCTTTTCCTCTTGCAGTGAAAGTGATGTCAAGCAACTCTGGCTGCAGCTGAAGAAGGATGAACCTCACTTACTGTCCAACTTCGAGGATTTCCTGGCCAGAATCTTCTCCCAGCTCCAAGAGGCTCATGAGGAGAAGAACGAACTGGAGTGTGCCCTGAAAAAGTGGGTACCTTCAGTTGCTCTCTGTACATATGTAC
This sequence comes from Pteropus medius, assembly GCF_902729225.1. Classification (NCBI taxonomy): domain Eukaryota; kingdom Metazoa; phylum Chordata; class Mammalia; order Chiroptera; family Pteropodidae; genus Pteropus; species Pteropus medius. The sequence goes on from NW_024344240.1 coordinate 21,824,319, forward strand.
GAAAAACAACATGAAGTGCACTTTCTCTTATATTCTATGACACCTCCTTATCACCAGCTGGCCCCATAGCTGGCATTTCGTGTGTGTGTGTGTGTGTGTGTGTGTGTGTGTTTAAGCCCTCACTCACATTTATTAGGCCCTCACCATGCACTAGGCACTATTCTAAATACTTTAGATACACTCGCTTATTTGGAGTACTTATTATTATTGATGTTTACAGATGAGGAAACTGAGGGACCGAAAGGTTAAGTGACATGCCCCAGAACACACAGCTCATAAGTGGCAGAACCAGGATTCAGAGGGAGACAGCCTGGCAACTGAGACCAGTCGGAAAACCTACCTCTAAACAAGAAGGCCCCAGCATACTGGACCTACCCCCCAACTTTAGACTGGTCCTCGGTCCACTGAATTTTCCCCTCTCCTGACCACTCTCTCCCATCATAACCTCACATCTTTCCTGCTGCCATCTTTGCCCCTAGGATCTCTCCAGGTAACTAGTGATTTCTAGGATTCTTGCTTTGCCTAGAGGAGACAGACCAGGCCAGGTGAACACCAACAGCTGAAGAAGCTGCTCAGGAATCTAATGGGAGGCAGTCAGGCACCTGTGGGAAGGGGAACAGTGTAGTGATGCCCATCTGCCTGTGGAAATGAGTGCACTACTGGGGTGCTGAGCTTGTCCAGAGCCACTGAATGTACAATCCAGCAAACAGCTCGTGTGTTGTGAAACCTGGTGTAATTAATTCATAATCTTGAAAGTGCAGCCAAAATGCAAGGCTGGTTTTGGGTAGAGCTCAGAAGATGCTAAAGTGGTCCTCCCCCATGCCCCTGCCACACACTCTTGTCCCCACCAGAGACCCACTCATATTCCACAGGAATCCTTAACAGTGCTGACACAGATCATACACCCCTCTGGGCGAATGCTTCCTGGCATCCGGTCCCCGGCACTGTCTCCTGGGGGCCGCATTCCAGAGTCTGTGCAGACATGGCCTTAGTGAAAGCACGTGAGCCCCTAATTTAAAAAGAGATCGCCATGTGGCTTTGTAGATCAACTGTCCACACATCACCCTGCTCGCCTTTGCATCTGTGCCTCCCCAACATTAACTTTAAAACTTGTTGAGGGCCACTGGGTATACACAGGTCTGGAAAACAGGACCTTTAAGACACTGAGTTATGAGAAAGTTGTGAACAAGTTGTGCTGGACGGAACATGATTTGGCTAGGGAATGTTACAGGTATTCTGGGAGAGGCCCCCCAAGGCTCAGAGGACAGAAGTATCGAGGGTACACTTCTATGTAGTCTTTACCTGATTAAGCTATGAACCAGACAGAGCCAAGTTTGAATGTTGGCTCTGCCATTTACTAGCTGTGTGACTTAGGCCAAATTACTTAACCTCTTGAGTCTCAGCTTCCTTATCTGTAAGATTGAGATGATAATAATATCCATCTCATAGAGTTGTGATAATATATGTAAACATTCACATATATTATTACAAGTGCTGATACATAAGTATTCAATGAATATTATACTAATTATTATTATTGTTTAAAATGTTTATCAGTCTTAGATGATTTGCTGTGTTGAAATGCAGAGTTTGAGCCTTGATATAATCATAAGTTTATGGATGAAGTTTACAGATCTCTTTACCCTTCCAGACAGCATGGTGTAGAGCCTTGCTACTTAAAGTGTGTTCCATGGACCAGCAGCACTGGTATCACCTGGAAACTTCTTAGGAATGCAGAATCTCAGACCTTGTCCAAGCCCTACTGAATCTGCATTTTTAACGAGGTGTCTAGTGCTTTATGTGTGGATTTGAGAAATGGGGGCTGGGAATCAAGAGCTCTGGGTTCGAGGTGTGTGTGGCTCTGCAACCAGCTAGCTCTGAGATCTTGCTCAAGTCTCTTAGCCTCTCTGAGCCTTGGTTTTCCCATCTGTAAATTGAGGGGGCTTGATTAGTTTCTGACTCTCAGCACCTCCCAACTTCCCTCTGACCCCAGCGTTGATCACCATGAGGAGCCACAGCAAAAGTCAAGTGGCACCTCCCCAAGAGAGGAGGGTACCCCTGTTCTCTGTGGAGGTGAAGGTAATCGCAGTCTGAATAGATAGGCAGTGACCTAGCCCATGGCCTGGAATTTTATCTGTAGGATGTTGCTGTGCTGGCCTATACTCCTGCAGAGAGAGACCATGCTCTTGACGTGCAGAGGAGCCTCTTAGCCCTTACATTCATCTTAGAGTGGCCCCTGTTTGTGTTTTTGCTTTAATTAAGTGATTGCTTAAAAAGTTCTTGAGATGAAAGTCAAGGTCACTCTTGGCTGCATGTGTAAAACTAGCTCGGCCAAAGGTTCCAGCCCTCCATGCCCATTGTCTATTGATATCCCTGCCAGGTACACCTGCCCTGGGGTAGCTGATGAAGGCCTACTTTTGGCTGGGAAGCTCTGGTGGGATTGGAGATTCACTGAGCTCTCTGGCCAGTCCCATTCCAGGGATGTTTTCTGTATGTAGAATGAGATCACTGCAGGCTATAGTGAGCAGAGAGCTGCAACAGGACAGGAGAACCTGAGTTCTTGCCCAGGCACTGCCATGGACCATCTCTGTGAGCTCAGGCAACTTGCTTTACCTCTCTGTGCATTAATTTCCTTATGTTAACGTGACAGAATGGGATCGGTGTTTTTCCAACTTTTCGTGATTGTGAGTCACTGAAAGAAATGCACTTGACTTTGCAACTTTCATGCACTTATATGTTCGTTTAACTGAAACAAAAGCTTTGTGAAATGGTGCTCACCCTTAGTATATGTGACATGCTTTGATACTTTCTATTAGAGTCTCTTTCATTCTCTTCTCTTCAAGACAAAAAAAAGTCTGGTCACATCCCACTTCTGGTCTTTGACTAGTCCAGATGATCTATAAGGGCCCTTAAGTTCAGCAGTCAAACAGGAGACCGGAATCCCTGTCAGCGCTGAGCTGATCAAGAAGGGAAGGTTTTGGTGGTGAGATGTCCAGTTGAAAGAATGCACGAGGAGCTGACATGAGAATGAAATAGCAGGTACCAACTTTATTGCTGGGGGCATGCATTTCTGTGCTAGGGGACTGCATGGGCTTTATATATGTCAGAGAACAATAGTGCCACACATGCGTAATAAACAATAAGTTGAATAATACTTGCATAAGTTAGGTGCAGGCACCCTCCTACATTAATGTGACATTTTAAATCTGGAGTCCTATCCCTAGCCACAAGCTTGGATCACAGCCAGACCTGGGACCCATACTGTACCCCTACAGGGTTGCAGCACAGGATCTGGCCTGGAAGGAGCTACTTGGGCCCACAATCCACAACGACAATATAAAGAACAACAAAATACTACTAGGCTACAGGATGCAAAGGCTAGGACAGCTACTGTCCACCACCAGGAGGACCCCAAGGAATTCCACCAAGTTCTAAAGGGTCTTCTCCCAGGGTATGGATGGCTTGGACTTCAGCATCCATTTCCTGGAGAGCTGCCTGTGCCTACTCGGCATGATCAGGAATGTAAACACAGCATTCTACATGGAGTAGGGCACAGATGCCACCCTGGGCAGCAGTTAGGAGGTCAAGGGCCATGCAGTTTTACAGAACTACTTTCCACATTTGCGTGGTTTCATCCATCAAAAGGGTGATAGCCTGATGCGTAGCATTCAATGCCTATGCAGTGTGCTGGGCTAAAGCTTCTACCTGCAATTCTACATTTATGGATCCCACCCCTGGAATGAATAACGCCAGGGGGTAGAACCACCATGCTGCCTGTTTCTGCCAGTGCCAGTGGGGATATACAGGATCCCAATTATGAGGCAATTGGAGTAGGTGGATAATATACATCCAGCTAAATAGGGACGTCCCCAGGTACAATGGCTGGTCCAATCAGTGGGCAAGTAGGGCCAGCTGTAGTGTCCGCAGACCCAGAGATACCCTGCAGGTAGCCAGTCAGTAGGTTCTGTGCCAACATAACATTGCCCATTCCACCAGACCTTGGAAATATTAGCAAGGGTGGTGTTAGCACACAGCTCAGGTGGTAGCCATCCCATGACACGGTTGGGCACAGATCTTACTTGCTCTATGCAGTGAGGGGCCTGCTCCCGCAATTCCACATGTTCTCCCGCCAGCCATCCATTGGAAATAGCATAGCCTATGAAGGGTAGAGAGTTGCGATGATCACAGCGGAGCAGCATTTCCATGGGCCCGCCATTACTGGTCCCATTCAGGTGTGGTGTTCCAGGTGCACAGCCACATCCAATTCTCAGCCGTAGCCGGAGTGATGTGCCACGGCAGTCCCTCGGCCACTTCCACTGGTAGTTCAGTATACGCCCAGCAGTGGGAAGCATTATGGACAGCAGCAAACACATGAGCCCAGTACATGACACTGTTTCCTGTTGTCAGCCTGGGCAATAGGATAGAGCAGACAAAGGGACCATTAGGGGCAAGTCCCATCCTTCCGGGAGGACGCAGGCCACCTGCCCATCTGGAGATAGAAGGGTGGCTGGGAGAGGAGCTGCCCCTGGCCTGTGGTACCAGTTTCTCCGAAGGTAGCAGGCCAGGGGGTCTCCACCGGCATCACAGTATAGAGAGGAACAGGCCAGAGGCTAAGGACAAAACTCCCTGTTAACAGTGAACCCTCTGCCTTCATTGGGAGTGACACTTGCAAGGGCGTGGGCCAAATGCAAATCCAGGCTTTACCCGCAGCTCATTGCATAAGCTCTGTCCCCAGGGCTCCACCAGGGCCAACCACGGCTCTTTTGTTACCTGTATAGTGCAGGGTCATGACCAAGTGACCTGTTTACCTGTTGCCAAAGGTTCTGGGACTGGCAAGAGTAAAGCTCCCTTTACTAAACAGCTCTCCCTGGGGCAAGAGCTGTTTAGCAGCGGTGCCTGGGCACACTTTGATAGCCCACAGCAAGCCCACTACAGCCCTTTCAAGGGGAGACAACCCCATTCGCCAGGGCTGCTCATTCAGAAGGCATATAGCCTGTGGGAGGTTTATATACCAACGGTGCCAGCCTGTGCCCAAGGCGCGCAGTTTGTCCTTCAGCAAGCCGTTGAACTGTTCTACCATTCCAGTTGCCTGTGGGCGATAGGAACATGTAATTGCCACCGTCATTGGTGCGGGCCCAGGTCTGCACCTCCTGTCCAGTAAAATGAGTGACCCTGTCACTGGTGATTAATAAGGGCCAGCCACAGGCTGCTGCAAGGTGCTCCAAAGCGGTCACAGTATAGCGTTGATTAGCAGCTGCCACCAGCCATGCAAACCCTAGACCAGTAGCCATGTCCACACCTGTGAACTCATAGCAGTGTCCCTGGTCTGTGGGCAAAGGCCCTATGTAGTCCACTTGCCATTCCTGGAGCAGCTTAGCCCCGTGGGGCACCACCCCTGGGGTACTCTTTACCCCCCGTCTCTCTGGGTGCTGCTCAGCACACCAGGGGCATTGTGATATTGCAACTTGTGCTTGTGCCTGGGTCAATGATAGCCCCCATCGCTTCGCTGTCCATGGTATGGGCCCCTACATGCCCCAGATTTTGGTGGAGCCAGGGGCCAGTGTCCACTGGAACTGGTGGTACACAGATAGAGTGGACTTGTGCCAGCGTATCAGCTGCATCATTGCCCGGGGCCTGTAACAGCTGATGGCCGGGGATATGGTATATAGTGGCTCCCTGTTGAAGACCCCACTTCCAGAGGTCTTCCCACACCCCTGGTCCCATAAGGGACAGTAGCCTATCATCCATTCCTGGGCAGCCCACCAGGGCAGCCACAGAATTAGACTTCGATACACAGCCTAGTTGTCAGTGCAGACATGCACTGTGCCAGTTTCATTCATGAGGACCAGCCATGCAGTGTGAAGCTCCACCCATTGGCTGGATTGCCCAGCACCAGTCTCATACCACAAGGTTTCTGTAGATGTCTGTAATGCCACGGCAGCTCACGTCAGAGGTTGCCTGTGGCATGAGCCATCGGTGTACCAGGTGTCCTCAAGGATGGGAGCCCGACCCTCTACATAGGGACTTGGTACGTCCCCCGTCTCAGCAGGTTCTGCCAGGAGCTCTGCTTGAAACTGCACCAGTCCCAATAGGGAGTGCTGTTGACCTGACAGGGGGCTCACAGAGAACTGTGTCCGCTGCTCCAGGTATGCCCCTCACTTGGTCAGTGTAGGGGTCTGTGCAATTCCCATATAGGGAGACTTCACCCAAGACCGTAGCCACCCTCCATGGGGTACATGGATTGCATGGTTACGGGATTAGGGCCAGTGATGGCCTCACTGGCCAGAAGGGTGGTATATATGGCAGCCAGTTGCTTCTCTATCAGAGAATACTGTGCTTCTGCGCCTTTCTATAACTGGGACCAGAAGCCTCTTGGCACCTTCTGGGAACTGTGCTTCTGCCATAAGCCCCATCCAAACCCTGCATCATCCACCTGCACCATAAGCAGGAATGGGAGGGCTGGATCTACTATGCGTGGAGTTTGGGCTTGTGCTACAGTATGCTTTGTAGCCTTAAAGGCCTCTTCTGTCTCAGGGGTCCAATCCCATTGGGCACCCTGTCTCACTAGACAGTGCAGGGGTTGCATCAAGGAGGCTCAATGAGGAATGAACACTCTCCAAAACTCCAGCAATCCCAAATAGGTTTGGAGCTGCTTCACGGTTTCAGGTCGGGGATATGCCTGTATCTTATCAATCATCACCTCCAGCATTACTATTGTCTTACCTAACAAGACTACTCCAAAGAATTTGGCAGAGAACTCAGGTCCCTGGACCTTGTCCTCGTTGACTGCCCAACCCCAGTCAGAGAAAGCTTCTAGCAGGCTGGTCACTGCTGCTTTTAGTTCTGTAAGAGAATCATAAGTTAGCATTATATCATCAATATAATGATACAAGTGCACTGCAGGTGGTCATTTCCATGTGGCTAAATCTTGAGCCACGAGACCATGGCACAAGGTAGGACTATGCAAATAGCCCTGGGGAAGGATGAGGAACATCCACTGTCGCCTTTCCCAGGTGAAGGCAAACTGTTCTTGACTTTCTGGGGCTATGACAATAGAGAAAAAGGTGTTTGCCAAGTCCACCACATAAATTCATGTGACAACCGGTTCATGATGTCCGTGACGTTAGGTACGGCAGCATATAGGGGCGGCGTAACCTTGTTCAGCTCCTGATAGTCAGCTGTCATGCACCAAGAGCTGTCAGGCTTCTTCACTGGCCACACAGGGGAGTTGTATGGGCTATGACTAGGATGAATGACACTGACTTCTTCCAGCTTCAGAATGGGGTGTCCTATTTCCTCATGGCTGCCCGGCAGGCGGTACTGCTTGGTATTCACTACCCGGGTAGCCTGGGGTAACACCAATGGGGCATGATGTGGACATCCCTCGATAATAATTTCACCACCCAGATACAAAGGTGAAATTCACCAGCAGTGATATTTACAGTCAAGCTGCGCAAAACATCAGTCTCCAAAATGTACTCCTGTATGGGGGATATGTGCACTTGGTATGTCCGAGGAGTTAATCTGCCAATACCCAGTGTCATAGGGACCTGCCACAAGCGAATGATTCATCTCCCATAGCCTTCTATGGTTGCAGTGGGCCTGGAAAACTTGTCCAGATTCCCATAGAGCAGGGTGCTGTCAGCACCCATGTCCACGAGGGCTAATACCCTCTGTACATTGCGGGGGGAACCAATGTATAGTCAGTTCCACATGTGGCCTCAGGTCAGCGGGCTCCCCCGCCAACCAGGTGACCCGGCCAAATCCCTAATCAGGGAGTTAATTGTCCAGCCGTACCTCACAGATTGTAGCTTTCCCCGGAATGGGAGTGAATTGCTGGTCAGGGCGCAGCTGATTCCACAGCACCAGCAGCTCTTCATTAGGTTGCTGCTCAGTCTTTCCTGCAGCGACCCCTGTGGCGAGGAGATCAAACCACATTTGCCTGTGACTCACTTTCACGGCTGATTGGGCTGGGCGCTGCTCCGTCCCACCCCCTTGCCCCCACCACCACCCTTTTTGGCCACGCTTTTGTCCATGCACTGGCTGGTTTGGGAGTGCAGGGGGTGGTGCAGCACGCGCTTGGGTGGAACACTCCTTGCATTTCACTTCCACATCCCCCAACCTTGCCATGGCGGCCGTTACCTAGTGGATCCACCTATCCACATAAGGGGCCAGCAGCACTGCCATGGTGCCAAAAGTACCAGCCAGTGGTCAAGATCAAGTCCTTCATACAGGTTGTAAATACCTCCTCACTGGGACTAGTGTGCTGGTCGCAAAACATCATCTGTCACATGCCCATTTCCCAAATTACCTGGACCAGATCTAAGTACATTGTCCATCTGCTCACTGTCTCTGGCTGCTCCTCAGGGTCAGCCCACACGGTCCATGCAGCGAACATGAGCCAGTTAATGAGGGAGTGGTTGCCTGCACCCTGCACCATACATGCCACATTCTGGAGGTGCTGCCTGAGGGATGGTATCACCGTTACAGAGGCCAGCTGAGCCATCTCTTCCCAGTCCCTTCAGCCCCATCATCTCACAGCCACAGCAGCCAACCTGGAACCATCTCCGTGGCTCTCTGCCATACCTGTTTCGTCAGGAACCAGAGTTCAGTGGAGGTGTACTGGATCAAAGTGGTATGCTTTTTAGCCTGGGGGGGCACCGCCAGCTTGCCCGCCCCCAGGGGCCAATGGCTGCTCTACCTCAACCTGCTGCTGTATCACTGGTGACACCTGCCGGGGTATTGCCAGTGGGCTCCCAGACCAGGATGATGGCAGTGACTTGTCAGGGCCCTGCAGCATGTGTTCCGCTGCCTCCAGCCGCCTTTCCAGTGCTTCTTCCTGACATTGCAATTGTTGCACCTGCTGAGCTTGGTCCTAAACCTCCAGGCTGGCCTGCCGCAGGACCTCCAGGAACATCCAGGCCACCCGACCCGCTGCCTCCCAGTGAGCAGTTGGGACATTCAGCTCTAGCATCTCCAGGGCTTTCTGGACATCCTCCGGACATGGCTTCACTCCATCCCAATACTCCGGGGACATCCATGTAGCCAGATACGTGGTCATGGAATACCACTGGGAGGCGGGGGGGCCACATGTCCTCTACCCGGGGTCTGTCCAGAGTGCTCTGGCCTGAATTCACCTTATCCTGCCGTCTATGCCACGTGTCAGTGCCGAGCTGATCAAGAAAGGAAGGTTTCGGTGGTGAGGTGCCCAGTTGAAAGAATGCACGAGGAGCTGACATGAGAATGAAATGGCAGGCACCAACTTTATTGCAGGGAGCATGGGCTTCTGCGCTAGGGGACCACATGGGCTTTATATATGTCAGAAAACAATAGTGCCACGCATGCGTAATAAACAATAAGTTAAGTCATACTTGCATGAGTTAGGCACAGGCACCATAGTATATAAATGTAACATTTTAAATCTGGAGTCCTATCCCTAGACGTGAGCCTGGATCATAGCCAGACCTGGGACCCACAATCCCCAATGGAGTATAGAATATTGAAATGAGATTCTTTATACATGACTCAGGGTGAGGTTAAGTGACTCTGGGACATTTTCTAGGTCTGGGAGATGAGTTTGGAGATTTAGGCTGATTTGTGGAAGGCCTATATCTAGGAGTTTGTGAAGGAAGAGAAAGGAAGCTCTGGGGAAGGGCCCAGTGCAAGATGGAGCTGGGGAATCCTGAGAATTGCAGAGCGTCTCCCAGACTCCTCCACAGCTCACTTTTCAGTACAGGGCATAACCTTTCAATTCCATCCAGAAATTGAGCACCTGTCCCAGAGATGGTGATGAGAGCTCGTCGTTGCTGCTGCGTGTCCAGCTCAGGGCCAGACACCAGGGGATACAATCCATGTGTTTCTATTCTCACATTTAATAAGCCCTTAACTCCGTGCCAGGCTTTGAGTTTAGCAAATAGAACACAGAGTCCCTATCTTTGAGGAGTTTATAATCACACTGATGAGGCAGAGCTTATACCCATAAAAAGTCTGCCACACAGACGACCAGAAATTCTCATGCTGCTGAAACACTAGACAGCGTTGCCATTGGCAGCAGCTGCCTTTGCTTCCTCTTCCTTTTCCAAACCACACACCTCGTTTCTTTCTCCCACTGGGCTCAGAGAAGATGGGGCTGACCTCTGCGGTAATCTGGCCTCAGTCAGGTAAAGCAAGACATGGACTTCCTGTCCCCAGCTCCCCAGGCTGGGCTGCATCCCTCAGAGTTACAGTTTTGCTGCAGTGAGTGAAACAGGCCCACCTCATTTTCCTCTTTAGATTCATTTCACCTCCAGGTCTGAGAGGTAGGAAGATGCAGCTGAATTCAGTGTTTGGGGAAAGCTCTTGAGCTGATGTCAGGAGGCCCAACCTCGGGGGCATTGCCAGAAATAATCTGGGCCTTCCTTACCCTAACCTATTGCCATGGATTGTTTTTAACCTGCGTATGGGAATAGGGGAAGAGGCAAGTCTGGGAGCATTCACTCTTCTGCCCCTTTGTCCTTTGGGGCAGAAGATGAGAAATCTCAAATTTGAGTCAGAATCCTGGGTACAACGTTTGACTCTATTGCGTGTCCACTGGGAAGTAGTCCCAGCCCTGTGGGGCGAGGTGGGGAACAATGTCAAATGCAGGAACCTAGGGCTAAAGCTCAGTTCCTCTGCTGAACCTCCAAATGGAGGTATGCTCCCTCGGTGCTGCCACTTCTCTCCAAAAAAGTGGGAGTTGGGTTGCCACTGTGCCACTCTCCTCTGTGCCCACTGTGCAGAAGCTTAGAGAATTTTACACTTGGCATGAAGGGTACAGTTTAGATGTGGAAGGAACTTCTGACCATCCTCCTCAGTTACCTTTCCCTGGGATAAAAGCTTGAGCTTTCCAGAAGCAGAATGATTCTGTTTGGAGGTAGCACTAGATTTGGGCCTTTCACCAGAATTGCTAAGGGATGCCGAGGCTCAGACTCAGGAAGGCCCAGTTCACTTGTTTTGGGGTGGGCATTTATAAAATGTGTGAGTTTATGAAATATTCTGAAGGATTCTGACTTTTGACCAGAGTTGGAATCTGTGCTAGATAAGCTGACACGGTTAGGTTCCTTTCCAGGATCTAACCCCCTGGCTGGGGGTAAAGATGAATTAGGCTATGACTGGAGAGTGCTTTGACCTCTGGAAAAAAATGCTTTCTAGATCAAAGGCCAGTCATGAGCTTTGCTCTTGCCTGCCTCGGCTCAATCCTCTGTAGCTCCATAGCCTAGGAACGCCACCCGGGCTGCGGGTTCCTCATCATCATTGGACCACACTTGGCCTTTGCAAGCTTAGCAACATTGCCCATGCACTCGTTGGAATCAGTTCCTCACCTGCACAGTCTTTTCTTGTCCAGTTGAATCAGGCTTCAGGCAGTTTCTTTGGGAGTGTGCGGGCCCTGAAATCGTAGCCCCTGCCCAGCCACTATCTAGGCATTTTCTGTCTAAGGTGGTTTCCCTAGGCCCTGGGACCGTGTCCAGGCCAGGAGAGAATGTGTCTTACAGCCTGACAGGTAGCCCCAACTATGATACCCAGTATCCTGTCCCAAGCCTGAGAACTGGGACCTGAGAATCTTTGGCGGGGTGGGAGTGGGGGGTGGGGAGTCATCATTTTCTTAGCCTTGTCTCCAGGTAGGGCAACAAATAAAGCATCATATATATGACAGGTGGCCCTTATGTGCCACCTGTAAAGGACCTTAGCCGCATGGTTTTTGAGTGCTAGCTTGCTTCAGAACGACCAGAGAATTTTGATTAAAGGGTAGATTCCTAGGTCCCTCCCCCAGAGAGTCTAAATCAGTACGTTCTGGGGAGGGGCCCAGGCGTGTGCACCTTAGCACACGTCCCTAGTGATTCCGACACAGGCAGGCCAAAAAAAACACTTTGAGAAATGCTGCTCTAGCTTGTCTTTCTAGAATGTATCAGCTTGCAAAAGGTATACCTGGGGTGCCCTTCTGGTCTATAATTTTACTTCTGCTCTAAGAGTAAAGATAAGTTGTCAGCGAGGGCTGGAGGTGGTGAGGCTATGGCTTAATCAGGCACCTGTGTTTTATTGGTGTATTATTATCTGAGGCAGCAGCACATTAGTTAACATCACCCTCAGCGCAAATGGAAAAGTGAGGACTCTGTGCTCTGCGTGCTCCATGGGCATCATTTGTAAACCTGGCTAATGAAAAATGGTTTGCTTTATAGGATGGGATAAAGCTGCAAAGTTGGTTTATACAAGACAGCAGAATCTAATTAGGGAGAAACAATCCATCTTGAAAATTCAATTGGCAGCTTCACAGCCTTTGCAGAATTTTCTACAAACTCTTATGTTTTCCTTTCATTAAGTGCTACTCTAATCCTGTGTGTCTGCACACGCATGAGACGGGGGGAGGAATTAGAGAGAACCAGAGAGACCCATTTTAGGGGAACAAGAAAATCCTAAATTAAGATTTCTCTAGAAAGAGCTTCTCCTTGCTGTCCAGAGACTGCGACTGCCTGAAGAAGGTGGCAGGGGGCAGTAGTGAGTCTGAATCTCTCATGTACCATTATGGCCGAGGCTGAATTTGCTTCCACTTTCTTCATCAAATAGCTGACTCGCTGAAACTTTTCCGTCTAGAATCTTCACTTTGTCATTAGTCCATGTGGGGTGGGGGTGGAGGAGACAGAGGAAAGGGAGCCAGGCCCTGGCCTTGACCTCGGTCCTCTCCAGCCCTGTAGTATAGTCAGTTGGCCCCATTCCTTGCTCCAGTTTCTGCTCACGCCACAACTGACAGACTCAGAATGTAATTTGGATCGTTGACAATCCTAAATGCAAATGTATGGCGTTGTCAGATTTAAAACTTAGGATGCTCCAGAAGACTGTGTGCTGTTCTGGATGGAACATGGGACTGGGAGTCGAGGCCGTTTTCCCTCTGCAATGACGCAAGGAATCTGGGTGACCACAGACTGGTAGCTTCACTGCTTTGACCCTCATTTTCTTCCCATGTAAAACAAAAGAGGTGAGAATACACGAGCTTTTTAAGCTCACAATCTGTGATGGGGAGAGGGGATTCTTCTTCCTTTGCACTTGCCTTTCACCAGACTTTACAAATTAGGAGACATTGATCAGGCTACTACCCACTCACGCAGAAACACGTGACATCACGATGATTACTCTCCAAGGCCAGGGGCCATTTTTGAAGCTCTGCCTTGAGTTCAAGCTTCTGAAATTTATCTAAAATGTAAAGGTGTCATTTGTTCTGTCCAAGGTCAAGACTATACCTTCATTTAGGGAAGAAAGAAGGTACTCTTTTCCTGGAATGATTTCAGCACACTCCTACCTAGAACCTAGAAGATGACTTTCTAGGTTCTAGAAATGGATTTTGTTCCTAAGTGAAGGCAAAAGAGAAAGAGAGAACAGGAAAACAATGTTTTGACCAAGCAATATTCTAAAACAGGGAGGTCTTGGCCCCCAGCAGTATTGAGTATTAATGTTTTTACTCTAGTGTGATACCTTAACTAGAGTGTAGAGTACTTTGTGAAGGTTAATTAATTTTTACAGTCCCCATCGGAGGCTGGCAGGGTAAGTTATTGCTAACTACATCTCGCCTTCCAGTTCCCTGTAAATTATCTGTAAAGGGCTCTCAGAACCTAAGCCTCGTATTTCATGAGAATCGCTATTTCCCTACCCCTACTTTCTTCTCACATATGCCATCCTTAGATCTCCAATACCATGCATCCATGTGCACGTGTGCGCATGCACACACACACACACACACACTTACACACTTATGCTCCTCCTTTAGAGGGGGGCCATCTGGCACAGTCAGATACCCTGGGTGAAATTTCATTCTCTTAATTGGACCTGAACTCTTCTTCCTGGCTTTTAGTAGGACTCATTCTTTCAGATGCATCACTGCCCATATGGCATCCTCAGTACATAATCGTTGCTCTTTCCCCTCACTGTTGAAAACCTCCCTTTCTTGGACTCAGCCTTTCTTAACTTTTCCCCTGACAACTCTACCATTCTCCCCACCACCAGAGCAGGCAGCTTTCTCCACTTCCCTTCCATCAGGGCACTGTGATCACAGAATTACCATCAGCTGGAGCCCAGCAAGGCGCTGCGGGGTGGGGTCACTTTTTGTGTGAGGCTCCTGCCTGATCTTTTTCTCCATGCCACTTGAACGTTGGACTTGGTGGTTTTAGATGCTAAATTCCTGGTGTGCAGAGACCATTTCATAAGTCTAAATTGTTTTACTCAGACTGTAGCTTTACGAAGGGCTTAATCGATACTTTTTAATGTTAGTGATGATATTATGGATCTCTTCCCACATTTAGTGTTCTCCACTGAGCCACCCAGCATGTGTCCTTCTCCGTATCTTCTGCTCCCTAATGCTTCCATACTCCCGTACGTGCCTTGCGACCATGACCACATATACCAAGTTGCTGCTTGCATCCCTTCAGTTTCTACTTGCCCCTTCACAAAATGGGGTTCACAGGCCCCTGGAGATGCAGAAAACTCATTTAATTAGGATTTGTTAAATTCAGTCGACCTGCTACTGGTTGTGCTAGACACTTCCACCTGCATATTCTTATTTATTCCTCATGACCCTTTTCTATAGTAGGTATTGCCATCGGATTTTCCAGATCCTGAAAATGTCAGGCTCACTGAGGTAATGTAACTTGTCCAAGGACAAAAAGCTTATAAATATCAGAACCAGAATTTGAATTGAGGCCTTCTAACTCTGGGTCTAATGAACTGTGAGCAAATCATAGCTGTCCACAGGGGTGTTGTGCCCTGGACTGCCTTGGAAGATGCTAAAGGAGTCATCCACCCATCATAGTGAAGTAGAGGGGAGAGAATAAAGATTAGTGCTCATGACTATTATTTACTCTGGCTGCCTCCTTCACACATTTGTCCCTCTGTCTCCCTGAGAACTCATGTCTTTTTTTTCAACCATCTTTTCTCTGTCCCACCTTTCCCCTGTAGCTCAAAATAAAAAGGCACAGACAGCAGAGAGTGAAATAATTAAACACCACCCTGAAAGGAGGAGGGAGAGTATTTGAGAATAACTCATAGAAGACAGGCTTAATATTTATGCTCACATGTTATATTAATTAATAGCTCAGAGAGCTCTATTACAGATTGTCGTCCTTATCTTGTTCAACATTTTTACCAATGGCACTAATAAAGGGAGATACAGTGGAATATTTTGTAGCAGAAATTTCTATCCATAAAGAAAATACAACATATATAAACCTTTATGCACTAAACAACATAGTAGCAAAATATATAAGGTAGAAACTTTTAGAAAAACAAAGAAAAATTGATAAAAACAAGACCTTAGAAGAATTTTAGAAGACTTAAACAGCCCTGTCTAAAATTTGACACATTAGTCAGGCAAAAAAAATACATTAAATATATACAATATTCAAAACTATGAAGCAGCAGCCTTAAGAGCTGAATGTAGAATTCTGTGCCCTAAAATAAAATACATATTCTTATAGAACTTATATATAATTGATAATATTTTTGGCTATAAAGGAAAGGTTAATAAGTTCCAAAAAGTAAGTAT
This sequence comes from Pteropus medius, assembly GCF_902729225.1. Taxonomy (NCBI): domain Eukaryota; kingdom Metazoa; phylum Chordata; class Mammalia; order Chiroptera; family Pteropodidae; genus Pteropus; species Pteropus medius. Next base: position 21,839,863 of record NW_024344240.1, read on the forward strand.
TCTCTTATTATAAAATAATAACACTGGAAACCAATAGTTTGTATATTGTTTATTGGTACACTCTTCTAAATAACTCTCAGATAGATGAAGAAATCGAAACCAACATTATCGATTATTTAGCTTACATTATGATTGAAAATTTAAACTATCAGCAAAACTTGTAAGGTCACCGAGTACACTGAACAACCAGTGGGGATTCATTAAGTTGGTGATAGACTAGAAAGATGGACCAAATCTAATAAACATGAAATATAACAGAATTACATTTACAATCTTGCCAAAATCCAAAAACCTAATGGCAGAAGGACAAAATAGGAGAGATATGATTCAGTAGCACCATCTTTAAAACAAATACAATCACACAGCCATAAAGTATAGAGGTTTTAGTTGACAAATGGATTCACCATCCATCAACTATGATGTGTCTGCCAAGAAAAATTATGTGATCTTAGGCAGCATGAATAAATAAGCAGCATCTAGAATGAGAAAGGCAATAGTCCAGCTCTAATCTGCACTGATCAGACTTCATGCAAAGGGAAAATAGTTTGGGGCTCCATGGCTTGAGAAAGCTAAATGCGAGCCCATTCAGAGAGGAAGGGAACGGTGAAGGGACTTTAAAAAACTCCACGTAGGACAGGGTTAGAGGAAGTTGAGAGGCATGGCCTGAACCCAAGGCTACTACTCCTTGAAGTCTTAATGCTTTTTTTAATTGATGAAAACAGGGATAAGGTCATAGAAAGCCATATTTCTATGAGCCAGAATATTCCAAAGATGAAAGAGTTGTTTAGAAATCCAGCAAGTTTCCTATCACTGGAGGTATTCTAACCTAGTTTGGGTAAATATTTGGTGGGGATATGATGGCAAGGGTTTTACCACTGGGAAAATAGGTGATTGGATCAGATAAACCTTCCAACCCTGAAATTCATCAATTCCCCTGGAATCTGATGTTCTCTCAATATGGTCCATGGGCTTCTGAGTTTGGTATCCAAAGTCTTAAGTTGATTTCTTACAGATTTTCAGCATTAACATTTTGAACACTGGTCCTGTGTGTGATATAAATATCTGAGTGTTTATAAACTAATTGAGACAGCATAAACCCAAATGAAACAGTTGTTCAGGACTTTAAAATTAAATGTCAGATAAAGATATATGATATCCTATGTGTTCCGAGAAGCAGACCAGTTGGAATAGATGGAGAAGTCCTCATGGAGAAGACACCAAAGTCTATAGTTCTGCACATCAGGCAATAAGAGTAGTTTCAGCAATTATGGCAACAAAAAATGTACATAACACGCAAACATAATTGGTTGCCTCTTTCCTTTGATGGCAGAATATGGTGTGCCTGGCTGGAACACCATATACCCTGTGCGCACACATTTTCAGAGCGTCTCTTGCCATTACTGTTCTCACAGCCACTGCAGAGCTCCCTGCAGATGCAGGCTTTTGGCCCTACAGCTCCTGCTCTCACAACCTTGTCTCTAACGGATTGGCCTGACAGTAGTTTTTATTAACTAAGCTTTCTATTCATCTTTCTGATTGCCTCTGACCCTTTCCAAACCCAGCAGTTCTTTTATCCTTGAAACTAAGACCCCCCTCCCCTTGGAGAGTACTTTGTCCTTGCCCCCTGCAGCCTGTCATAATAATTACCGTAATAAATAACCTCTACATTTACTTAGGGCTATATAGTTCTAAGTGCTTTCCACACCCTCTCTCTTATCTGTCATTAATCATGATAGTGCTGGGAGAAACACAGGCTAGGTACTACCCTGGGATCTAAGATCAGAGTGCTTACCCAAGATCACACGGAGGAAATGAACTGGTTCAGGGATCAGAACTCAGGGCTCTGACTCCTGAGCAGCCTTAGTGATGTGAATGGTGTAAACAGCACCTTAACATTCCCCATTCCGGGGGCTTGCATGTCTAATCCAGGCTGGTCAGGAGCCGTGGCTCATCCTCTAAAGTCATTCAGGCCTGAGCAAGCTCCCACAAGTCCAGCTTTATTCCAATGCATTTCCAAAGGCTCGGTTCTATGTACGAGTCTGGTTGGGCCCAGGATCACTGATGCCCACCTGGACTTTTAGGGCTTATTTGCAGTGGACCCAGTCTTTGTGAGGGAGGGCTAGGAGCACACACCTTTCAAAGGCTATATCTGCCTTCCCTCAGTTTGCTTTTTAGCAGTTTGCAAAATTACTTCATGATTAGCAAACTGACATGTGAGCGTGAAAAACATAGTTTATTAATTTAATCACATAAAAATTAGAGCAAAGTTAATGTAACATTTAATAATGGTATAGAATTAATGCCCTGTATAGTTTTTAGACATAAATGGTAAACAGCTTATATGAATGGCTGTAATTAATATTGTTTTAACAGAACCAAATCAATTTTTAAGTTGCTTTCATCTCACTTTATTAATTCTTCAGTATTTATATAGTTGGAATCACTGTCTAAAGGTTTTCTTGACACCATTTGCCATCTAGCATCTGAATTTTTTTGAGCACAGAAAGATAATTCCAGGGTCCAAGAGAAGACCATTCTTTCTGAAAGCTTTTTCAAACTATTCATTTCTACCCCTGAGGTGTCCCTATTTAACAGCAGGTGCCTTTGCTCCTTATTTCTTTCCAAGATTTGCTTATAATTGTTATTGGTTAGCTATGAACAAAAGTACCAATGCAAAACATCTGTCATTTATGAAGAACAGATTTCTTGTTCTTAGCCCAAAAGACATTTGTTACACCTAGGATACCGAACACAATGGTAGACACAGGGCTCGAACTTGTGGAAGGTCTTGAAGAACTGTCACCTTTTGCCGAGCACGTCCTAGGGCCATTCACTCAAAGTCAGGTTTCTGGTCTTGGGATACAGCCAAAAAAGGGAACTCAGAGGCTGGTGCTCTGATCGATATGAGTGACCGTGACCATGGACACTCACATCAGTTCCTTTGTCTAGGTCAGTTTTATGGTTTCTGTAGAACTGGAAGAATGCCAGTCAAAATCACTCCTTAGTCTTTGCTCAGTCTGTGCATGCGATCCGAGTGTTCCCCCCACAGGTAGCAAGCAGGGGAGGGGCAGCAAGTGGGCTGTGGTGCAGCCTTGGGCAGCAGGGGCAGCTGTCACTGGATTAGAATCCAGCAGACATAGGGACATAGGGAGGTAGGGGTTAAAATGATGGAAGGCTCAGGGAAATAAATACATTCCCATCCTCAATGTTTTCTTCAGAAATCTCCCCAGTACCTCTTAGAACAGAAAACCAGGTCTGTTTCCTCAGTTATTAAAGTCTCCTTGAATCAAGGGCAGAGGGGGCTTGCCATCATGTGGAGGACTTTGAAAGCCATGACATCAACCTGTTTACTGGAGCCTGGAGAGAAAGGAAACAGAGAGTGAGGGGCAGAGAGAGGACCTTTCACAGCAGACGGAGAAAAGGTGTAAAAACACAGTCCCCTGGGAAGGTTAATGCTTTGGTGTGATAACTTCTAGTTTCAGTTCAAATGCTGATACCTGATCCTTTCTGTCTGAATTGGGGTGGGGGGGCATTTGAAGAGAGAGACTATTAATGGGAGAAGAGAACACCCAAACTTGTGATGACCTGCAAACCCGGTTCCCCACATGAGACACTTTTTTTCTTCTTCTTGTAGAAGCCCAGTGTACCCAGGAACTTCCTCCTTCCTTCTTGTGGGGCTCTGAGTAGAGAGGATACTGAATAGGTGTGGGGGGAGGGAGGTGAGGGGTTGAGATTAGGACATCTTATTGTCATGACAGCCTTTAACTAGCATTGCCCTTTTTATACTGTCTGCCTGTGATCCCATGCCTAGAGGGCATGAGCACTTGGACAGGTGTGGCCCCTTTCTTTGCAAGAGGTATGATTGTTGTGGTTGTTATTATCATATAATCTTTTGAGATCTTATGAGACATGTGCATCGCATAAACTTAATCATACAATTTTAGGAAAGCCCACTAGTACAGTCCAGACAATGCTGATGTAGCTAGGTAGAGAGAACACGTCCAAAGTAGGAACAAGATAAACCAAGAAACTAAACAAGAAAAAAGCCCATGCAACTTTATGCTGTCTACAAGCATAGGGGTCAACCAGCAGGAGGGAGCGTCAGTGTAGCAGAGACCAGGGGGCTTGGTGTTGAGATAAAGCAGAGTAAAGGAAGATGGCGCCAGCGAGGCTTCCCCAAGGAGCATGTGGGTCATCTGCAAGTGATGACAGGAGATAGGAGGAGAGGGTCCTGCTGGCCTCTGTGCTCAGCTAAATTGAGGAGCTGATCCTGCAGCTTGGGCTGAACTGACTTACCACCCACAGCTCCAGGTGGGTTTCTGGTGCCCAAGCTCCAGGACTTTCTTCTGTGGGATAAAGAAATTTTAGCATAGACCTCATCAGATTCTGCTTTTACCATCTCTGCAGGAAAATTGCTGCTTATGATGAAGAAATCCAGCATCTCTATGAGGAGATGGAACAGCAAATCAAAAGTGAGAAGGAGCAGTTTCTCCTGAAAGTAAGAGTCCCCTACCAGGGCTTGGCTCTGCAGGCCGTGTTGAAATCTCACCTACTCTGACCACCTCCCCCAATTTAAGATTGTAATGCCTCACCCCTGACACTATCGATCCCTTCTGTCTCTGCTTTATTTATTTTAAGGTGCTTGTCACCTTCAAACATGGCATATAATATACTTATTTATTTCTATTGATTGTGATCTGCCTCCTCCTACTAACATGTAAGCTTCACAAGAGCAGGGGTCTTTATCTTTTACTTACTAATGTATCCTCAGCACCTTGACCATGCCCGGAACATAGTAAGTGCTCAACAATTGTTTGTCGAATGAACAAGTAAATGAATAGATGAACGAAAGGATGTAGTGCATGCTTTCCCAGTTAAAGCATCCTGAAGACCGGGTCTGACATTGTCTGCTCCCTAGACCTGTATGGCAGGCCCACCCAAATGCACAGCCCATTCCATTCAATGCCCAGGAGCACCCTTAAGAGGACCTTCACTAGAGCCTATACATCCCTTCTTTTCCCCTTAGACACCTAGAATATTTAATACCCAAGACAAATCAAATCCCACCCTTTCAGGAGGGTGAAAATTTTAAATGCATATCTCCTGTCCATAGTCTGGCACCTAGCCTCCTACCAAGCCCTGCTGTTTGTCTTGGATGTTCAGAACTGATGAAATCTGTTTTCCCAAGCTAAGCTAAATGGGGTCCTTTGGGCATATATTCATAAAACAAAGCTACAGAAAACTCTCTATTAACCATTTTTGGATAATCTACTTGGTGGGTTCCCAACAGAGAAGTCTTTGATCTTGAGCAGCAGCCTTCTGTCTTAGTCAGTTTGGGCTGCTATTACAAAAATACCATAAACTGGGTGTCTTACAAACAACAAGCCTTTATTTCTTACCATTCTTCAGGCTAGAAGTCTGAAGTCAGGGTACCATTCTCATGAGGGCCCTGTTCCATGTTGCAGACTGCCAACTTCTCTTTGCATCCTTACATGGCAGAAAGGGCAAGCAAGCTCTCTGGGGTCTCTTTTATTTTATAAAGGCACTAACCACCTCCCAAAGGCCCTACCTCCTAATTCTATCACCTCGGGGGGTTAGATTTCAACATGTGAATTTTCGGGGACGCAACATAAAGACCACATCATCCCCTGCCACTCAGCACCAAGCCCGGGCTGTCATCACAACCGCTTCCCTCTTTAATGCAGGTTGGTTTGAACCAATTTTTAATTGTATGCTGCTTGGATGATCCACATCATGGCTCCATTTATTATCACAGATGCCATTCAAACTGAGAGGGAGTCTGGATGCTTTCCAGAAAAGCTGGCCATGTTCTTCAACTAGAGCCCTCTGGAGACTTGTCAGTATTTTTATACTGTCTCCCCCTCTTTCTTTTCAGAGCTTTACAATACTCTGGCTGCCCCCACAAACTTTAGCATAATTAAGTATAATAACAGACAGAACTCACACCCTCATCACCTAGCAGACTCTAAAACAGTCTTCTGACAACAGCAGGCTTTTCCCTGCAATGAGAGAGCCACATCCTTTACCCTGCACGGAGGGGTTGAGCTCTGGGACGTTTGCCCCATCTGCCTGGGCCATGACTACAGGTCAAAGGTCCTGGCTAAAGAAAGGGGTGTGCTTCCAGAAGCAAAAGGTAGGCCAAAGCATAGGCATTGAGAGTGGGAAGAGGTCAAAGGAAAAATTCAAGGACAAATTAGCACCACATAAGGTGACCTGACTATATAGCTGCACCTCTTCACCTACCCCCTCTGCTCCCTGCTCCTCCCTTCTCAATGCCAAACACTTTTCAGGTTCAATGCTTAGATTTATGCTTTTGCATAAACATGGAAACTATTACAACGTGCTCGGCCATGCTACTAAGCCTTTGGATACACAGGCTTCTGCCTGGTCACAGAGTAGGGACAGTGATGGTGGTTTATGACAGCACAGAAAAGGCTGGACCTTCTGGACAGAGTTTGGATTCTGGCTTTACATTCAGCGGTTAGTTTGACCTTGAGGGAAATATTAGTCACTTGCACACTTCGGTTCCAGGATAATAGATCCTTCAAAGCCCTGTGCCAGGGAAGACAAGCCACAGGCCCATCACGGGGATGCAGACTCTGCATGGAGATTCTGAAGCTGCTCACCTCTCTGGCACTGTCCACTGGGTGCCTGCTCTCTGAGTGGCAAACAAGACAAATGAAGCATGTTTCCTGTAACCAAAAGTTGCGGGGAGGAACTGCCTCATCAAATTTGTTTCTGCCATTGCATGTGGTTGAGATGAGGACAGTCACAGGCTTGGAGCTGCAATGGCCTCCCTGAAAATGGGCAGAGGAATGAGATCGCATCACAGATGCTGAGCCCAGAAAATACCCTGAGCCTTTAAACAGAGGTGTTCCAGGGCCTCTGCCCCAAGAACAGTCATGTTTCCCTACTCTGCTGCTGCACTGTCATGCCCAGCCTGTTAGCCAGGACAGAGCTGCCCCTCTAGTGCAGCCTCCCTGGGCTGTCTTCTTTGGAAAGGAGTTGTTCCATGTCATGAGTTACATTGAGGTTATAATGGTTTCTTCTCTGCCTGCATGGTGTGCACCTCTGTTCTGCCTTCAGGCAAGTGGAGAGCTACAGGTGTTTTTGTTTCTATTCTGTGAACAAGGACACTATGATCCAGAACAATGAAGCAAATTAGTTGGGCCAGGCCAAGGCTGGAACCCAAGTCACTGATGCCCAGCTCAGGGCTCTACACCAGACCAGGCTATGTGGAGAGTGTCAGGCATTGCAACAACTCACACGCTTTCCTCTCTACCCCACGACCATGTCCCTTCGCACCTGCATCATCAGGGCCCCTGCTGCCCTGAGTGGGGTAGCCCAGTTCTGGGCAGAGGGAGGCGCTACTGAGCATAGGAACAGAGAGACTAGGAGGCCTGGGGAACCTCAGTCACGGTCGGGAAACAGTGAGGACCTAGACCTGCAAGAAGTGATGCCATGTGTTTCCAGAGCAAGGGCCATTTAAGGGATCGAATGACAGTGCCCAACATGGAACAGAATATCCAAATTGGAGGGAGAACCCACCCCACCCCTCAATTTACAGATGAAAGGCTGAGCCTGAGATGTGAGCTCAGGCCCCTGTTCTGTTCTCCCTGTTCGGTATCCCCCCACTATCTGACACTGCCTCTTTTTTGGGGGGAGCGGTACATGGTCACCAGTCATGTACTGAGCACTTATATTCTCTTTGTCTCATTAGGCCTAACCAACTGGGCAGGCAGATCACTGAGGCCCTGGGATATTGCGGGAAGGGCCCCAAAGTCCAAAAGAATAGGTGGGCTCTGCTATTGAACAGGTGCAAGGTGAAAACAAAATCTCCATCCCAGGTGCACTTAGGCCTCACATATCCCTCTTTTTGGGTTGGCAGGACACGGAGAGGTTTCGGGCCCGCAGTCAGGAGCTGGAACAGAAGCTATTAGCTAAGGAGCAGGAGTTGGAGCAGCTCATCCAGAAGCAGAAGCGGGTATGCTTTTGTCAGTGTCCTCAGATGCCTGGCCCTCACTTCATTCTCTTTTCTGGCTCTTGCCAACATTCCCTGCCTTTCACTTAAGGACTTTTTTTTTTTTATCTGAGAAGAACCATTTAGCTGTACAAAGATAGCATTTGAAATCACAGATGATCCCAAGATAAAACCTTTACTTCTCCAGTGCTAGGTGTTTAACTAGAAAAATTGCTAAGAATTCTCCCTTGAAGTATCTGCAGACATTGTCATATAATTATGCCCAGGAGCAACCTGAATGGCAAAATGTTAATTTATTTCCTGCATCCCATATCAGAGAAGAGGGGACACAGTCACTGGTACTTTGGGGGAGGCTGCAGACAGTGATGTCTTACTGCCAGGATGGCTATAGATGACTCCAGCTGGAAGAGGCTCTTCAAAGGTCAATTTTTCCATCCCCATCTTCCCTTGGACGAAGTTCAGCAGCCTCCTTTGTGACTATTTCATCATCCCTCGGGACATTCCTTTGAGGCACCTGAGCCCCCAGCAGGTAGTCGGGGTGTACACCATGCAAGGCAGTGTCCATCCACTATGGCTAAGAATCCCTGGCTGATGACTGCAGGAAGATGGATTACCTAGGCAAACCTCATGCTCAGCCTCCTCTCCAAAGCAAGGGCTCTTCGGGGAGAGAGGCTAAGGCGCCACTCGTTCTGTTATGTTTTGTCTTGTGCTGGAAGGAGTCCAACCCTGGACAGACCCAGATAGATTGCTTCTATTTGAATAGAGAGAGCTATTTTTAGTAACACATTAACATATACTCGAAGACACCCCATGCTTATGCTGGAGACTGCTCCACAAGTGCTGCTACCCAATCTATGGATTTTGATCTCTTTCTTCTGCAGCAAGACGATTTCAACTCCAAGAACTGCCAGCTGCTTTCCCATCCCCCTTCCACAGTCGTACCTGGCTTCTCCTACTCTTTTTCCTCCTCACTATTATGCATTAAGTCCTTGCCAATTATATTTATCCCTCACATGAATGATTGCCACTCGATTTAATTACTACATGCTTGCCTGATTACACAGGAGCCTCTTGAGAATCACACAGAATTCCTCATTGTTGCTTCCTCCTCCTCTTACTGGTCACATTCATTAAACTAAATTTATTATGATATATTTGCCTTGGTTTGATTTTTCCTCTGGTGAGAGAGTTGGAAGCTCTGCAAAGCATAATCATCAGCCAAGAAAAGTTATACAAATGCTTGTTTTTAATTGCATTAGAGACACGAGGAAAAGTATATGTTTGGTTTGACCTGTTTTAACTATTTCCTATGAATTCCCAGGGTTTTTGACTACCATAGAAATCTTCTCTAGATTAAAGGAACTGAACTTACTTAGCTGAGAAAATAGAAGGTAATAGATAGATTTACTCTCAGTATTCAAATTGAGAAGGACGGTTTATGAAGATGCCCCTTAGCTGTTCTCCATCTCCACTGATGGCCAAGGGAAAAAAAATTGGCCGATAAGAGGGATTTAGGGTAGATCTCAGGGCCATTGATGAGATGACCATTATTGAGACCATTGATGAGATGACCATCATCATCATCATTGGGATGAGAGATACAGAGGGATGTGATATTTTCTTTCCTAGCAGCTCTGTGGAGATGGAAAAGATGAGATGTGCTCTGGACACTCCTTCTGCCTCCAGAAGTGTATACCTGTGAATGAAAGAGCAAGACAAAGCTTACTGAAGTTTGAAGGCAGTGAGGGGTATCAGCAACAATGATCCCTGCTCACCAAGTGGAGAAGCTAGGTGAGGCCGGGCAGGCCGTCTTGACGATGGTGCTTGCTCACCATTTTCCTCTGCCCCCCGTTCCTTGCCAGCTGGAAGGCCAGTGCGCAGCCCTGCATAATGACAAGCATGAAACCAAGGCTGAGAATACCAAGCTGAAGCTCACCAACCAGGAGCTGGCCCAGGAGCTGGAGCGGACCTCCCGGGAGCTGCAGGATGCTCAGCAGCAGCTAGACAGCCTCCAGCAAGAAGCCTGCAAACTCCACCAGGAGAAGGAGATGTGAGTCTGGCTTTCATGTACCCCTATTGCTGCTCTCCAGCTCCCTGCCCTGTGGTAAGCATGCTGTCTTCCCCTCTGAGACCTTGTCCCCTTGCCTATAAAATGAGGATTGGGACTCTTTGCTCCCTGAGATCTTGTCTAGGATTCTGACACTGCTAAGCAGACCAGTGCTGTGCTGAGCATTACCTAGGATGACAAGAAATAGATAGCCCTGTTCTTGGAAAATTTCGTATGTGATGAAAAAGACATATTACCAACCAACAAATATAATGCAGTCTGTGAGAAAATGCTGAGTGAGCAGACAGACCATATGTGATTGTCATATGAGACCAAAGTGGACAAGAGTGAAGCCTGAAGACTTCTGAGGTTGACATATAATTGGATGAGGCATGTGACAGTGCCCTGGAATCTTCCCTTGAGCCCTGCCCATTATCTTTCCACCAGTGTTCCTCTGTGTGGGCCAGTGGGGAGAACCCACATCTCTCAGGGCCTGGTTTCCTAGTAAACTGCTTTTGGTGTCCAGCCATATGGTTCAGCCTGCAAGGCAGAGGCACACCTGAGAAGAATCAAGGCATGAGTCTGTATGTCAAACCAGAGAAGTTGCTGAGGAATATCAGCATTTATTTTGTCTTGGGTGTGTTAAGTTTTAAGACCCAGGGAGAGGAATCTCACTTGTTTATTTTTTCATCCATTTATCTATATATTCATGTACTTATTATTCAGCAAATATTTATTGATAACTACTCTGTGCCAGGTACTGTGCTGGGCATTCAACATATCTCATTTATATCAATAATTTGACATTATTTCTTATGACCTTTATGGCATCCTGATGTGGCAGGTACTCTTATGATCAACCCTGATTTACAGATGAGGAAACAGAGGTTTAGGGGTTTTTAGGTACTGTCCCAAGATGCTCAGAGTTAGATACATCTTGCTGACTCCTCCCAGTGAACACCGAGCCAGCCAGAAAATATTCGCACCGGATAGGACTGGCCATCATTCACTTATTCATTTGTTCATGCATTCATTCTTTTATTTGTCTATTCATTTTGCAATATGTAATTGTGTGCCTGGTTCTGTGCCAGGTAGGATGGAAAGTCAGCATTACTTACCAATGCTTGGTGTCATATATATATGTTAACTGTCCTTGTTCAAAAGCCTCTGTCTGACTGTTGGCAAAATGTTGGTCCATCAGCCTAAATCAAATTGTCCTGCTATCTGGTTCATGTGTGGTGTCCTCACATGAGACCGATTGCCTGGAGTGAGAGGAAGATATGTTTAGATTTAAAGTTTTGCCCTAGTAAGACATCTCCAGTTAAAAATATATATATTCCCAAGTAGCTGACTTAAAACATAAAAAAAAACCTCCATTCCAATTCTTGGATGACCAATGAAAGGACAGTGTATTTCATTGTAAATGAGCAAATTCAGTTCCTTCTCATTGAAAGCAGGTCAACAAGGCACAGACATTTAACTTTACAAACAGAATTAAAAATTCAGGCTCTTAAAATTCAAGCAAGTTCTAAAAGCAACAAACATCTGAAGGCACAAGCATTAGAACACAAATGGAAATGAGCACCTAGTGTGGAGCATCAAATCACAGCGTGAGGATTAAAATCTTTCTGAAGTCTTCTCTTAATTAACCAAGCCAGGGACATATCTCTGGAAGTTGGTAATTTAAAATAGGGAAGGAGGGTTGGGAGGAAGAGATAAATGATTCCAGAACCTTTACTACTTGTTTTGGAGAAGCTTCCCATGTGCTGTACAGCCAGAAAGTGTGCCAGATCCCAGGAGAGCATGTCCCATTCCGGGCGGGGTGGGGGCATGTTGGGAGAGAAGGCAACAAGAGAGCCTCAGTGTGTCCTCTGTAGAGCAGAATTCCAGACAGACAGTACCAATAGGCTCTTAATGTTCTAATCCACCTCTTCATTTTATAAATGAAGAAATTGAGGCTTAGAGAGGTATAGTGACCAACCAAAGCAACACAGCCAGTTAGTGTCAGAAAACAGGGACAGAGCCCGGTTCTCCTGACAATGTCTTGCTGCCTGATGCTGCTCCAGAGTGGCTGGGAGGGGAAAGGCTGAGGTTCACAAAAAAAAACAGGCTTAGTGATTTATCAACTAGAATTTGGAATGGGCAAAATTAAGTTCTCTGTTCTCTGAAGATGCTCAAGGAAGGAGAACTAGATTTTAAAATAAGATAAAGAGAGAACAGTTGAAGAGGGGAGATAATATAAAGACGAAGGTCAGCTGAAGAGCAGCACCTCTGCTTATTTTAATTAACTTTTATTTTGGGTAGATAGTTTATGACAAGATGCAAAATTCAAAAGGATATACACTCGAAAAGAGGTTTGGCGCCCCCACCTCCCTATCACTCCTGGCCTCCAGTCACATAGAGACCACCAGTCATGGTTTCTTGTGGATCCTTCCAGAGTATTCTATGCATATGCAAGTGCATTTGTGCATGTGCACACACATATGCACTGACATGCATGCATGCACGCGCGCACACACACACACACACACACACACAATTTTCATTTAGGAGATGGTAGCACACTTCCACAATTCCCTGCATTTTTCACTTGACAACATATTTTGGAATGAGCTCTGTGTTTCATCCATCTTCCAAACACAAAGCCAAGAGCAGTTCCCTAAAGGCAATCATAAACCTCTCACCAACCACTCCTATGAAAAATGGCGAGTTCTTTCCTTTTCAGTTCACGTTTGACCCAGATATAAACTTTTAGAATGTCTAGATTAGAAGGACTTTGAAGGTCATTTAGTCAACTAGCCAAATGTCATTGTTTTTTTTTTCAGAAGTGCTTTTCTCTTTGTTAACCCATAAAACTGAATATGTATGTGTGTGTGTGTGTGTGTGTGTGTGTGTGTGTCTACGTGTATACATATGCAGTTGAATTGTGCAGGGCCGCTTAGCATGTATAAATGGGTCCAAGAGGTTCAAACCCACACTCACGAGTCAACTGTATTTTCTATCCCTGGTTAGTGGGAATCTGTGTAAGTGGAGGGCCAACATAAGATGAGGATTTTTGACTGCATGGGGGCTTGGCGCCCCTAACCCCCGCATTGTTCAAGGGTCAACTGTCTGTCTATCTGTCTCTCTATCTCCATCCAATTGGATGTATGCTTACTAGACAAGTGGACAGACATATATTTTCATCAATATATAGCATATATATGTATGTATAAGTGTGTGTTTGTATAGCTCCAGAGGTCAGCTGATGCTGTGAAAATAGGGGCAAAGAAGACCTGGAACGTCTTAGGATTTAGCTCCTCAGTCACCCTGTGAGAACGCAGACCTCAGACCTCCAGTGAGTGATTTTCCTCAGCAAGGGCAAAGCTCTTTGCTTCCCGCTGCCCCCAGAGAGAAGCACTACCAGGATTGAGGTTGGGGCACAAAGCCAGGCAAGACACTTGGCTCCCTGGACACGGAGGCAGCCAATAAGCAGCTCTAATTTTGCTAATCAGAGCAGAATCCTAGACAGGGGTTTAGGGATCTAGTTTGGATAATGGGAAATGCATTGTTTTCCTTCAAGTTGAAATTAAATATAATTAGTAATAAAATGTTAAGAATTTGCAGCTCTGCAGGAGCCAGAGAAGTTTTATTGCTTAATTAGGATTGTCTGAGGTGAACTTCGAATTCGATTCGGTCTGTTATTGTCGTAAATTGACTTTATAATTATTCTATAAAGGAAAAAAATACCACAGATACGTCTTTAGCAGTCAGGTTACTGCAAGCTTGTCGCGAGTCCTATGGACCCAGCAAGCTGGTACTGTTTTCACCAGCTCAGTAATGACATCGATGTGGGCCAGCCCAGTGTGTACATAATCCAGGTGCCCTGAGAGCCTACGGAGAGGAACGAATTTATCAAGCTGTAAGATGCGCCCTACACTAAAAGCGGTTTGGTAATGTGGAACTTTGGACCCTTTGCATGAACCATAGACCAGAGCACAGAGGGAAGGATGGAGGCAAAATTGCGAAGTTAAGCAAGGTTTATTTTCCAACGTCACTGAATTTTGCTTTTTTCCCTTTCTTTCCTGACTGGCGCCAATACCTCCCAACTTGCTCCCTCCTCCCTTCCTTCCATCCTTGCTTCCTTTCTTCCTTCCTGCCTTCTTGTCTTCCTGCCTTCCTTCCTCCCTTCCTCTCTTTCTCCTTCCATCCCTGCTTTTCTTCTTCCATCTCCAGCCTTCCTTTCTGCCCTCTCTCCTTTCTTTCTTCCTGCTGCTGCCTATCGACTCTGCCAGCGTGCCAGACACTGCAATGAGAATACAGAGGTAAACAAACGACACAGACCCTGCCTTGCTAAGTTTCCTTCCAGCCACCACATATATAACCCTCAGTGTCTCTCTCTTCCTCAAAACTCCTGATATGATTGATGCATTCATACTGTTATATAAATGACTGATTATAATTGATACATTAAATCTCTGCTTTATAGCTAGAGGTAAGAAATCCTAAGTCAAAGAAATGAATGACCAACAGTGGCAATCCCAGGTGTCTGGGAACAGATTGGAGACTTTGACGGGAAGGTGAAGTAGGAAAATGATTTTTTGAGATCTCCCGAAAACGAACTAAACTAGCATCCAGGGGAAAAAAGAATACCAGTTCTGCTCTCACCCTGAGAAACTGGGCTGGAGAAGAATATTGATTCTTATTCCCTGAACTCTGGTCGGGGAAAGACTGTTTTGGAGCCTGGGAAAACAGTGCAGTTCTCATGGAGTCATATTTTCAGGTGGCATGTGAAGTGACTGTGGAATGAGCAGTTTTAGGGGTAGGGGATTAGGACCCTGGGTTGTCTGTGTGAGCAGGGAGAGTTATCGAACCTCTTTGTGTCTGTAAATGGAGATTTTACTTTCCAAAGAGTGTGTCTGTGATGATTAACTGAGATCATGGCTGTAAGCACTTGCACATGGCAGGTGCTCCCCAAGGAAGCCCATATTCCCCTAAACTCCTCTGTCTCCAGCACAGGCCACTTTCTACAGGTTCCAGTGTGAGGAGTCCTGGGCATCCATCCTCAGCACGATACCTTATGTCCTGGTAGCTCACCCCCTCAGAAGAGTCTCTCATCACTGCTGTATTTGCTTCCTCCTCAGGGAAGTGTACCGTGTGACAGAGAGTCTGCAGCGGGAGAAGTCGGGGCTCCTGAAGCAGCTGGATTTCCTGAGGTGGGTCAACAGTGGATATTTTCTGAGAGAGCATACCAGACACCTCAGGTTGGGGGCTCAGTCTGAGGGTCTTTCCTGCCTACATGCTGGGAAAACATAGCTGTTGAGAGAGCGCCCTCATTCCCCTTGTCCCCAGTGTATTATTTGGACAGCTGAGTACCACCCTCTCCATTAAGTTTGGTCCATCTACACACATGCCCACTTCCCTCTTCAGTTTATACCTCTGTGGGTAGGCTCTGCCTCATTCTTCTTGGTGTCTGTCAAAGTACCTTACACAGTACTTGCTCAAGTAGGAGGGGAACCGAGTTTATTGAGTATCTACTCTGTGCCAGCTATGGTATTTCTTTCATCGTCAACAAACTTAGGAAAGTAGGGCAGTTGTTAATACAGGAGTTAACTGATGAGGAAGTTAATATTAGAGAAATGAGGTAATTTACCAAAAATGACACAGCTACTCACTGGGGGAGCCAGAACTGAGATCCGCATCTGGCTGATTCTCTTTATTCTGCCCTATTCTGTTAATGTTTGTTGAATGAGTACAGGCATACTTCATTTTACTGTGCTTCACAGATATCGCATTTTTTTTTACAAACTGAAGTTTTGTGGCAATCCTGCATCAAGTAAGTCCATCAGTGCCATTTTTTCAGGAAGCTCAAATGATTAGCATTTTTTGGCAATGAAGTATTTTTAATTAAGGTTTTTACATTGGTTTTGTTTTGTTTTAGACATGATGTAATGGTACACTTAATAGACCACAGTGTAGAGTAAACATGACTTTTATATGCACTGGAAAACCAAAAAGTTCATGTGACTTGCTTTATTGTATACTCGCTTTATTGTGGTGGTCTGGAACCAAACCTGCAGTATCTCCAAGATACTCCTGCAAATGAGTCAAAAACAGAACACCAAGAAAAGAGTTTTTTCAGCTTGCTAAAACTCACTGTAAATTCAAAGCTCACTGGTCTGATATATGCCCCCCGACACAAGAAAACAAAACAAAACACAACAAAACCTCTCCAAACCTGTGTGGAGAAAGGTGGCATTTTTAGTTTGCCTGTGAGGTTTCTTAGCGTCTGTACCTGCTGCCTGCCAAACACCTCCTGGGGAATGGAGATGGAACAGAAGGATTTGGGGTTCCGATTTGCAAATTGCAAGTGATTTTGAATCAGGTAATTATGAAATTTTTGTCTTTTGTTTTTATTTGAAAGCAAGGTAAGGTCACTGTGTCTGACATCGTGATGCTTCCAAATTGAAAAGTATTTCAAACTGAATGCATTTCAGACTTACTGCCCTCAATACATGATTTCAACAGGCCTCCAAAGGCCAGGGAGATGAAAGCGGTTCTGAGGTGGCCAAGTTCTCATCCATCTGAGAGAAAGTCTTGATTCTGAGGAAGACTTTCACGAAAAGAAGAGAACAAGATGTCCAAGGACAAGTGTTTGTTTTCCCCTTTTTTCTATTGTACTTAGAAAAAGGGGAAGGGCAGATTCAACATGAATGAGCAGGGGAGAATGACGAGGCAGCACTCTACAAATACTTGTGGGTCTTCTTAATGGAAACTAACATTTGTACAGAATCACATGCCTGGAGTCTTTCTATGCTGCTGCGTGTTACCAAGCTTAAACTCCACCAGCTGGTAAAAGCCAGCGTGGAGGGAAAGGCCCCATGGCAGATTTTTCCTTGGTGAAATCACCAGGTAGTGACAGAGAGCAGTGGGGACACAGGAATCGAGGAGAGAAAGTTGGAGGTGGAGTGGTGTGGGGTGGAGTGGAGTGGGGAGAATAGTAGGGATGTGGAGGGGGTGGTGGCGGTGGACTCGGGACAATGGCCCGGATTTGACGGGGTGAGGAGGGGACTGCCCTCCTAAGGCAAATGGGTCCAATAGAAGCAATTTCAGGGCACTGAGGAACATGTGCTTTGCAGCTGGATCTGGTTCAAGACCCAGCACTGCCTCTCATTACCTGTTTGACCTTGAACACCTGACTTCACCTATTAAAGTCTTAATCTTCTCATACCCACCCCACAGGCTTCTTTTGAGAATTAGATGACCTATGTGAGTGGCAATCGCAACAGGGCAGTGGTGTGAATGAAAGCCAACACATTTAAAGAGTCGAGCATTTTTTTTTTTTAAATACTGAAGCTTCGACACAAAACAAGAAACAGCACAGCAAACTCCCAATAAAGATATGGCTTCCTAAGTCTCACTCAGTTGTAAGGCTGCTAATGTCACTGCCTGCACAGAGGGAAGGTCCTTCCGGCACGAGAAGCTCCTTTTGCCTTTCTCGGGACTTATTAAATGCCTTCCTCATTCCTCTCAACTTGTTCTGAAGGCCCTGGCTGTGTGCCGGCCAGCTCATCAGCTGCACATAACTGGTACAAAACAACCTCAGCATGTTCCTAGTGTTTTCTGCAAGACTGTGGAAACTGCGGTCGTTATTCCAACCCATCTCGGATCTATGCCGGCCGCATGCAGTACACTTAGTGGAGTGCCTGCCCACAGTCGGTGCCCAGTAAATCGCCATGCTATAGTGATGAAGGTCAGATCAATGCTGTGCCCTCCCTTTGGCGAGATCTACAAATATATCATAACATTTCTTATCCGATATCTCTTGTCCTCCTTTCTCCATCCAGCTATGTTCCATTTTTTAAATCACTTTCAACAGAACTTTCCAAAGATTGTTTACTTACATTCACTGTCTCTGTTTCCTTTCTTCACATTCCCAGCTCTCCAGTCAGGCTTCTTCTACCACTGTTTCCACTGAAGCAGCACCAATGACCAACATGTTGCTGAAAATATTAGCCAATTCTCGGGGCCTCACCCTTGTCCTCAGCAATCTGTTCTTGGCACAGCACCTATAGGGCTCCTTTGAAAACTTGAGTCAGATCAAGACACTCCTCTGCCACCTACCCCACCCCATGGCTCCGTCCGTTATTTGGAGTAAAAATCAAAGTTCTTGCAGTGGCCCACAGGCTATGAATGGCAAGTCTTCACTCCTCCCCCCATCTTTTCTCTGACCTTCTCTCCTAACTGCTCTCCCTCTACTGCCTTCCTTTCTGTTCCTCATGCACAACAGGTATATTCCAACCCCAGGCTTTGCCCTTGCTCTTTCCTCTGCCTGTGATGCTCTTCTCTCAGATTCCTGCAGAGCTCCTCTCTCCTCCTGTAAGTCTCTGCTCAGATGCTGCCTTCTCAGTGAGGTTTTTCCTGACCACCTTACTGAAATACCAGTCCACCCTCTGGCACACTTTATTTCACTCTCCCGCTTTATTTTTCTCATTAGCAATTATGTCTGAGCCAAAATACAAATTCCCCGAGGGCGGGAACTTTTTCTTTTGTTCACTGGTGTAATTTTGTTAGCTAGAACGGTGCCTGGCATGTAGTGGGTGCCCAGGAGACACTTGTCGATCAAATGCATGCATGAATGAATGGTTCAGAGAGAGAGAGAGTGCGCACACAGGCCCAACAGTAAGTTCACAGGCGCAGCCGGAACTCCTGGTCACCCTCTGGGGGAGGTTCCCCCGCCCCGTGATAGCATAGATCGGTGCATGATCCTGAAGGGCCATGGTGTCACGAGGTCATTCTGTCTATCCCCCTGCCCCTGAGCTGATTTGTAAACTACAATCTGCCATAACCACAGCCCCTAAAGAAAGAAGTTCCACATGCTCCCTGGGCCTCCTACACCAACTCTTCCTTGGCACAGATCTGACTGACAAACCGGCTGCTATTGGATCTGTCGACTGCAAACTCCACGTTTGAATAGATTCCCCTTTTCCATCCACAGGGAAAGGAACAAGCACCTTCGGGATGAACGGGACATACATTTTCAGGTGAGTGGCCGGTGCCACTTCCCCTGGGGGGTAGACAAAGACTGTGGTCCAGTGGCAGCCAGAACCTGAGCTGGGGTTAGCCAGGAATGTCCTGAGGCTTGAGGTCTGGGTGCTTCCTTCTGTGTGAGCAAGATCATGGCACAAGCTTTTTTGAAAATAATAAAAAATGTAGGGTGGCCCCTGGGTAATGGCATTAATTTCCTATGAAATCACACACTTTCTTCTTGGCATAGCGAGACAAATAAATATTTGGGAGGGTCACACACTTCTTGAATGCAGAAATGGTAGTTCTGTCCATGAGATAGCACAGTTGAAATGTCATGATCACTTTTAAATCAAAATGCTCAATTTTTTCCTTTATTAAAATTTTGATCTCTTGATGGAAATTTTGCATTTACACAGTCATAGAACTAATTCAAAATGCGTATTTCATGATTTACATAGTCAATTTTACATCAGATTGTTTTTACCCTTTGGGGACCCCCGCACCTCCATACTTGAGCACCACACTCAACATACTTTCCCAAATAGCACAAAATTCTATTTTTATTTAAAGATCTTCACTTTGGGCTGCATTAAATAAAATCTAGGATTCCATGCTCCCCTGTCACACTCCCCTTTAGATAGTAGCTGTCGGATGCGCTGAAGGAAATAAAAATGGGGGCAGGGCTGATTGATGTGAGTGTTTAATTATCAGAATTATCACACCATGAATTTCACATATATCCTTGGGCATGTCGTCCACTTTCTTGGACCACGACCCCAACTATCACATGAGGAAAGGGAAGCCCTATCCTTTTTCCCACATTGTAGGGATTTTTGAGAAAAACTTTTGAAATGAAGAGGGCTTTCACTGGACCTTTAGTTGAGCAGTGGTCTCAATGGGGTCAACGAGAGGCAGCTAGCTTGCCCTGAATTGGGTGCGCTCTGAGTTATAAGGTCCCTGTGGAAACTTGTTCCACAGCCTTTCTTTTCTGTCATTGACTGGCAGCAAACATCTCTGCTGCCCACCTGTGTGTGCTAGTAGAGCAAAGCTTCAGCCTACACATGTTTGTTTGATGATGATAATGGTTATAATTGTTTTAGAAGTGATACTGAATTTATTTTAAAACTTCCAACCAAATGTCACTCTAATCCCTTGACCTGGCTTTCCCTCACTTGCCAAACTCATTTTGCTTTGAAAAAGGAACGGAAATTAAGAACTCTCGTGGAGACTAGAAAGAAGAGGGATAAAATCATGTCCATGCTGGATAATAATTAAAGATTAATTTGGAATCATTATAGCCATACCTTCGGGGGCTCTGGGAGCCCTGCCACCCCTCCTTCTCTTGATAAGGATCACTGGGAATCATGGGGAAAGCTGGTTAATGATAGATTCTCCCTGTGATCTGACTCCCCCTCATCTCCTGGAAGGTATCTGTTAGGGAGTGTTGGCAAAATGGGTTGTAAGCCCCACTCCACCCAGGCTCTCTGTTTCAGATGTGTCGGTAATTTCTCTACACCCAGCCTATGTCCACAAATGGCCTGAAATACCTTATACTAGCTTAGTAGCTGTGGATAGAGCACTGGGTTAGTTGATCCTCTCTCTGGGCTGGTCCTTTCTTATTTGGGAGCTTTAGGAATGAAGAGAAACTGGAGCCACACAGGAGAGTGTGATTTAAAGATGCACGGCCTTTTCTGTTCACAAATATTTTTCCTATGCATTCCACATTTATCTCTTCTTGTTCTCTTGCAAATTATCCGTAGTCCTGTGAAGGATACTGTCGTGGACCTCAGGCTCTAAACTGCATGTTGGTTCATTTGACTGGATTATTATATAGGAAGTGGAGGAATTCTGGTGAGAGATGATAGCAAAAGGAACGAGCGGGTGAATGCTAGCAGCGAGATCAGAACATTGCTTGCTTACTTCAGAGTTTTGTTTAGAGCCACCTATGAGGTAGGAGTGTTGAGCCCTTTCTGCTCAAACACTGGGATAAACTATCAGGCATGGATCCAAGGGCCTTTTGTGTTTCCACAGAAAGATAAGACAGCCAAGGCAAACACAGCTGCTTCCAAGGCAAGCTGGAAACAGAGATCTGGCTCTGTGATAGGCAAATATGTGGACGGCAGAGGGATTCTTAGAAGGTAAGTCATCCTCTGTTCATTCATTATCTGTTTGTTAGTCTTGCACTCATTGTCCTGATCCCTGCTGAGTGTAGACTGGCTCTTTAGAAAGAGCCCTGGTGGGGAAGGTTGGAGTCACCTGCGCTCACTCTCCTTGAATCTGGGAGGAGTACTGTGCAGAGCAAGCCCCTAGGACAGGCCACTGTCTTCTGGGCTCCCAGTATGTGCCTTCAGAGAGGGACTGACATGTGCTGTAGATCAGCAGAGGAGGGAAAAAACAAGAGAGATCAAAGGAGAGAGATGGAGGGTGTAGTGGGACAATGCCCTGTTGTCTTTTGAGCAGAATAGATACACTTGGTTTTTCAAGGACATGACTGTTTGGTCTCTGAAGGATAACTGAAGAGTCATATGGAATCTCCAACAGTTGAACTCTTTTACAGACAAATGTGGGGACTGTGCTTGACAGATTCCTTTCAATGATTTATATTTAATTAACTCAAAGATGACATGTTTTGTTCCTACTGGGCAGCACATGGTTGAGTCTCCAAGAGAGGGGCTTATTGCTCATTCGAAAAGACTAGCCAGTCTCCTGCCCCCTCTTCTTTTTGGCACCAGCTCCATCCACATAGATGGCCATAGATAGGTAGAGGCAGCCAGGTCCCTTAGTTTTAGACCTGGGGAGAAAGTATGTGAACTTGCTCATCTAGGAGACACTGAGGATGGCAAGCATGAAATAAACAGATCTGCAAAGGGAGGTGATGCTGGATGTAGGTCAGCTGTGAGCCAAGTCTTTGGACTTGGTCATCATGAATTCCCAGTGAGATACAATTTGAGAGCCAAATTTCGACAATAATAGTTGGCCTGTTGGTTCCTCAGAACTGAATATGTTCATTGATTGATTCATTTGACAAGAATTTACCAATGCCTACTCGATACTAGATATTCTTTTGAGTTCTGTGAAGACTCCAAAGGTAAATTACACATGAATTCTGCCATTAATATCCATCATTGAGTGCCTACAATATTCAAGATACTGTGCTATGTGCTGGATATATAGTGGTGAGCAAACCAGACCGTATCTCTGCTTTAATGGAGTTTATGGTTGAGTGGAGGAAACAAGCAACAAATTGTAAACCTTGAATTCCAACACAGACTTTTCCCGAGGTGGCCGCTCTCTACTGCCAGTACACAGCATTTGGTGGACAGCCAAAAATGAACATACTCATGCGAAGCTAAAGGTGTTACAGAATGTCAATAGTGCTTGAGAATTTCTTATATAAAAAGATTTTCCCAAGAAATGTTTCAATTTAGGACCATTTCGGTGGCCATTTCTTTTCTTGTTACAAGGCCCTTTGAAAAAACATGCTCGCATGTGCACACACATATGCACTCATTTGTATAAGCACAGTGAAAGTGAATGGGAATACTAATTATGTTCAAAAGCAGATAAACAGTAGGCTTGCTAAAATATAAAAGAAATTTATTGGAAAGAAGACAGTCAGCTTCTACTGAAAACTGTGATTTCATAAAAAGTGGAAAGGTCCTTGAATTGCTGCGAATCCTTTATTTTATATCAAGGGACCCAAAGTAAGTCACTATTTTTGTGAACCAGCAGTATATCTTAATTTATCTTTCAGACTTTAGAACATGCATTTTTTCCTTCCTATTATTGGTCCATAGGAGTAATAAATAAGTTAGGGGGCAAGATGAAGGGAGAGTGTTTGCTCTGTATATTCTCTGTCCGTTGCCCACCTTTTTTCTCCTTTGGCCCCGTCACTTCATCCTTTCATTCCCATTTCACTTTCTTCTCTAATCCTTGCATACGTTTGTGCATGTGTGTGTATAAGGATGTGTGTATCAGTTTTGGGCTCAAGGTCCTCCTTGTCAAGCTTCAGTTGTCCACAAGCACTGGAGAGGAACTCCTGTGCCAGGAAGGATCTGTGATGCCTTTGCTCTCCAAACCTCTGAAAGTACAGCCTGCGCATCAGCCCAGCATCCCTATACCTCCTAACTGCTCCCCCTTGATCTTCATGCTCAGATGCTTCTGGAAGTAAATATGCACTTAGGGCTCTGAGGGCTCTGAGGCCACTTCCTCCTGACTCTGACTTGCAGGGATACTGAGAGAAAGAGAAAAGAAAGAGGCAGGTTGAGATGACCTGCCTGGCTTCCTTCTAACCCAAAGCCCATTCTCTAGTGGGCAGCTGCCTCTGAGCCAGTGGACATCTGGCTAGTGGTGGGGGGTTCCTCCCTCATATTGCTTAGGGCTGCTTGTGAGCATGTCTTTTTGTGTGTGTGCATTATCTTATTTGTGAAGTAAGCAGGGCAGTGGGCCACTTCATGGTGAGGAAACTGAGACTCCAAGTTACTTAGAGCTGGTCTTAGGACCAGAGCCAAGGCCACCTGATTGTTAATCCAGGGTGCTTTATTTCCAGATCTGTTATGCTACCTTCTTCACACTTTTTACTTCTCCATCATAGCACTTCTCTCAACTCGTAAAAATGTTTTTAGTCGTGTCATTATCGCTTTAGCCCCTCTACTACATAGCCCTTGTCTTTATGGAATGCTTGGCTTAGTGATGATGACGATTACCACCAGGTATTAAGCTACTATCATCATCACCTCCATCATTTTCTTCACCATAATCTTCATCATCACCTTCATCATCAGGCACTTACATAAGTGCGTTGAGTGAATGGATGCTGGATCTGTTTTTCTGGAGCTCTTTGCCCCAAGGCATGGTGCTCATCAGTCATCTGTTTGTCAGAAAAGCTGTCTGGCTTCCATATTGAAATAATACATTTTACAATTTCCTTCCCACTCTTTTTTCTTCCTCATCCCAAAATAGGGAGTCAGAGGAAGAAGAAGATGTGTTTGGCATGCCAAAGAGTAGAAGCTCCTTGGGCCTGAGTGGATATCCCCTTACAGAAGAGGAGTCAGGATCTAGGGCTGGGGGTCCACTCCCCCGGGCATTCCGCAGAATCATCTCCATTGAAGAAGATCCCCTGCCCCAGCTCCTGGATGGCAGCCTTGAGCAGCCACTGAGCAAATGCCCAGAAGAGGAGGAGGTCTCCAGCCAGCAAGTGGAAGGACAAATCCAGCAGGCCCAACCTTCTCAGCTGCAACTCACGCCCACATCTCCCCGAGGGCAGCCTGTTGGGAAAGAAGCTCTGTCTAAGGTAAGGGCACATCCCACATTGGTGTGTAGATGTCACTGCTGTGCCTTGCCCCAAAGGCAGCTCTGGAAGTCAGATGCGGCTCATCTTGTGATTCAGCATATTTGTGTCTTTCAAATACCACCTTCTCCTGCATAGCTAAGTGTCTCAGGGGTCCTGGTAAATTCTCCTTATAACTTCTCTTTTCTAATTCAGATTCAAAAGCATTTTTGAGTACCTACTTAAGATAGATCCTCTGCCTGTTTCTGCATAAAATATCACAAAGTTTTACAATCGTACATCTTTTCTTACATTTTGTAACTGCGATCCTCTGCCTGTCTCTGCATAAAATATCACAAAGTTTTACAATTGTACATCTTTTCTTACATTTTGTAACTGCTCTCGTCAGGGCCAGGAAGTTTTCATATCATCATTTTTCTCTCCATTCTTGATCAGCTGATCACTCTTTTATTCCCAAGTGCCCTGCCTGCTCCTCTCTTCAGTGCAGTGCTCTACTCCCACATCCCTCCTGAATTCCCCACCAGATCTTCCCGCTAAATTCTGTGGGGAGAAGGAGGCCATAGGCATCCTCTTCCTCTGGCACATGGTGATTATGTTCTACACATTGTTCGTGACCCTGGCTTAGAGTGAGGCTCCTCAAGCCCTCCAGCCTCCACTTGACCCTCTAAAACAGTTTTGGAAATGTCCACGACAGTATGGAAGAGGCTCCTCCCTGCACACTGAGATGGTCCTTTGGAAACAGGCCTTACTGCTTTGCACGTTTCCATGGCTGTGTTAGTGTGTGTGCCAGGAAGCCTTCTCCGACCACTGCGCGGGACTTCTTGCCATCAGTTAGTTATCATTCTTGGGTCCAAATTAAGATTCATGGCCTACGTCTCACTCCTCTGATGGGTGGAGTGGTGGAGGTCAAGGGCCCAGGGGAGGATGGAGAACTGGGTGGCACCCATTGGTGGGTGGGGCCCCTGCCTCCTACATGCCCCTCCACAACCCATCAGTGCACAGACCTACACTTGTGGGCAGTGGGCACAAATGAGCTTTTCAATACCCTCACGCTTTCCCCCAAAAGTGAAAGAAGTGTCATGAGGTCAGGGGTAAAGGAAAACGGCTGAGCATCGAGTCTGCTCTGGCATTTGATCTTCATGGTTATTTGAGGAAGTGTCAGAAATTTCTTCTTCCCTCTGGCCGATGGGGAAGTAGAAGCCCAGAGGGGCCGGGTCTGGGCTAACCTTCTTGCCGCGCTCTCACACTGTGCGGCTCCACCAGGTTGGGCTGCCATTTAGCTGGAGACAAAAGCTGCAGCAGTGAGGAAATACGATCTGTTAGAAGCCACATAAGAGCCTCATCTGCTCTTTGGGAGGTGGCTGGGAGGCTGCTCCTCCATGCAATGCTGCTGAGCCAGAAATTGGTGCAACCTTTCCAGAAAGCAATTTGATAATAGGAATCAAGACCTTAAAAATACCACGTCCTTTGTACCAGCACTTCTACTTCTAGCAATCTTTCCTCAGGAAATAACCAAAGTCAAACAAAGATTTAATGCAAGAATGTAAGTGCGTAATAGCAAAAAGTTGAAAAAAACTGTTCATTAATAGGGATATAAACTATAGCATATTAATTCAATAGAATATTATACTGCTGTTAAAAATCACATTTTCAAAAACCTTTAGTGACTCAGAGAAATGTTTATAATTTAATAATATATGAGAAAGGATAAAATTATATGTACTATCTCCAGTCTCTCTCAATAAAATATATGTTCATCTATGTAGAAGAAAAGCCTGGAAGAATAGTGATCACTGCAGGTGGTAGTGTAGATGATGAATAACTGTTATTTTCCTCTCTACTTTCCTGTATTTCTTAATTTTGCGTGTATAACTTTTATTTTTTAAAGTTTTATTTTTCAAGGGGTGGGAAGGAGGATGAGAACAGATCCCTCTCCAGCCCCCTTTCCCCAGTCTGGTTGTCTCACTGTAGGTTGTCTCACTGTCTCACCTGTGTCCCTCTGGGGACACAGGTTAAGTGCATGAACATGAGTAGGTGTTTGTTACACCTGTGAGGTGGATCCCGCCCAGAGCTGAACCATCGATGTGTTTATCTTATTTGGCCTGGGAAAAAATAGGGCTGTGCCTGGGGTGGGGCCCGTGGACATGGGGAGCAGGGCTAAGTGTCAGGTACAGCCTCTGCAGCCAGGACAGTCTCTGTCCATTCTGGACTTTAAATTCCCCACCGGGGTCTGAGCCTCAGGACACAGATTGCTCTGAGCTTTCGTCTCAAACAAATGACAATTGGAGGTACAGAGGCTGAGTGGAGACTGGCGGAGAGCTGATGCCCTTGTGTATGGCAAGAGAATTAAAGAAAATTGGGCAGGGACATAGTTTTTGAGTATGGCATATTTTTTTTTTTTTAAGTTTAGATTCCTGGAATTGACCTTGAGTTCCTTCCTAAGTACTACGTGGAATTGATTTCTCTCCAAAAAGCTATTAATGGCTTTTCTCTGAAACTTAAGTACTTCTAAGATCTGCTGCCACTCTATTATAGTTTTTGCTCAATGAGAGGAGCTAATTCCCCCAAATCTACTTCTAAGTAGATTCAAAAGAGCCTCCTCATTTGGCCGGCAGTGCTGGGCGGGGCAGGAAGGCAGGGTTCGGGAGAGGGAGCAAGCAGCTCTCCATTTCAGTAGAAGGGAATGACCCGGTGCTGGAAACCAGCTCCTTCCCTCACTTGCCCAGTGTCTAAGCAAGTCCATTCCCTGATGGGCTTTAGCATTTCAGACTAAAGCTCCGGTCTCTCCCGCTGCTGGGCAGAGGAGAAGGAGCAGCAGTGACTGGTTGACCCTGGAAAGCTCTACCCTGTAGCCTGACATTAAGGATTTCATAGCTCACAAGGTGGAGACTGTCCCTCCTTCCTCCCCAGGGCACATGAGGATTCTAGATGGAAGCTGATGAGATGGGACAGAGAGCAAAAGTCAGGGAGGCCAGGGTGTCCACCATCGGTCCAGGCTTTCAATGATACGGCAGAAAAAAAGGCCCCACCCCAAAATGGGCTGTCTCTGCCCCTGGACAGAGATGTCTTTTTTTTCTAACCTTCATCCTCCCTGCAAACACCCCACCTTATCCTCCCCTCTACCGCATAGAGATTCTCTGCCTCTGCTTTAAGACGCATCTCAGTGTCTCCTCTGTGAGTCCTTGGCTCCTCCTTCCTGCTCCCAGAGTACTTAGAACATTGTGCTGAGATTGTTTGTTTATATGCCTGCCTCCTTCACTCCACCGTAAACCAGGCCTCCTCCTCATCCCTGCATCTTCAGGCCCAGCACAGGGCGTGCAATAGTGTAGGCAGACAACAAATGTCAGTTGAATGAATGTCCCTCTTCCCTCCTGCTGATACTGGGAGGAGCCTCTGTGCCCTGAGCCCAAAGCTACCTGTATCTGAGGCTGAGTGGCCTCCCCCGTGCTGGTGTAGAGGCCAGGTCCCCACTTTCCCCTGGACACCATAGGGATGCATGAAGGGCAGATTGTGGCAGGAGCAGGGGCTAGTGACCAACTCAGCAGCTGGCCAGACTGTCTGCCATCCATAGGAGGAAGAATCTCCCTCCACTCCGGACCGGCTCTTCAAGATTGTGTTTGTGGGAAACTCTGCCGTAGGGAAGACATCTTTCCTGAGGAGATTCTGTGAGGACCAGTTCTCCCCGGGTTTGACAGCCACTGTGGGTGAGTCCCGGGCCTCCCTCTGGGAAGGGGAGGTTGTGAGAAAGGGCCTAAGGAAGGGACTTGGAGCCTAGCTGGTTGGGAGCCATGGTCCACTTACTCCACAGTGAGGCTGAGACGGACAAAGTAAAGTCCACCTCCCACAAAGTGCTAGCTGCTAAGCTCGCCCCACATGGGATGGGACCACTGAAATTTTCCTATGTCCAGCCTGAGTAGAACTAAAGATGGCAAAGATGGGCTTTGGGTCCCCATCCCGTCTCTGAGCCTGTCTCTTTTTTATCATTCCTTCCCCACTTTCAGCAGGCCCCTGATGCTCCATGCTTCTCCTGAGGCTCACCACCCACTACCACGTCTCCCTCTCCCCATGGGCCAGCTGCTTCCTTGCCCTCTCGTGTGTGTGTGTGTGTGTGTGTGTGTGTGTGTGTGTGTGTGTGTGTGTGTGTGTGTTGACAGGTGGGATAGAGGACAGTGCTCTGGATGACTCCCTTACCCAACAAATGTTACCTGTACTATGTCCCGGGCCTGCTGGGTAACAGGCGAAGTTCACTGTGGAAGCTCATTAGGCTCAGCTATCAGCGGATAATTATGGCTTAATATATTCCTACTCTTGGATAATGTTTATTTAACTAGAAGACTTTGCTCCTTTCACCCAAAACTGCTCATCACATTGGAATATGTGGCAATACCCACAGGCATATTGACCTTTTAGCTTCTACCAAGTTGAATCACTCAAACAAAAAACAAATCCCATGAGTCCCTACTAAGTGCCATTTAACCACACTGATAAGTCAAGTATGTTTGAAAATACAGATATGATCTGAATATTTATCCTGAGCTTTTATAGTCATCATTTCACTCTATCTGCACACAACCCTGGAAGGCAAGTATTGTTATCAGCCCCTAGACAGATCAAGAAACAGAGGCCCAGAGAGGTTAAGAGGCTTGTCCACATTCGCATCAGCTAGTTGGTGCTGATATTGGCCTCTCCCCCTAGGCCCACATACCCCTTCTGTTCCATTCCACAGTGTCCCTAATAATATTGAGTTATGTGTGTGCTCAGCACCCAGTTAGTGGTGAGGTCACTCTCCTGCCATGGAAGTTGACAGAAGTTGATGCAGGCAGAGGAGGCTGCTGAGGTTTAGTGAGGCATCGAAAGTCCTGGATCTGCATCTCAGCTCTACCTGTAATCAGCTGTGTGACCTCAGGGGGACATGTTCCCTCTTTGGGCTTCAGTTATTTTTCCTCATCTGAAAAATGAAGGATACAAATTGGCTTACTGAAGACTGCTTTCAAGCCTAGTCTTTGTCCAGATCACCTTTGACCTTTGGCTGTCTGACCCCAGGCCCCACAAGAGAAACCTTCCCTGCCCCAGATCCCTGCCCAGGGAGACTCCATGTTCTTCCTCTTATCCCGAACTGGCCCTTCCTTCCAACTTTCCTCCTACAGATGGGTCTCTTCCCACATGCTTCAGGATGTCGTTCTTACTGCAGGACCTTTTTCTATGCTGTTGTAGTGTCTGGAACAACTTCCTGTCCCTTTCCTTCTGCCCAATTCTACCCAACGACTGAGAGCATCCCAAGATGAAGAATCAGGACCCTGAAGGAAAGAAAGGCAGAGCTTGTGAACCAAGCCCAGAAGAGTCTGGGCTTCTCGGGCCTGCATTGGAATGGCTGGGAATGAGCCATGTGCGCCAAGCGTGGTAACACAGGAAGCAATGGCTGTGGGAGATGGGCTTGCTTCCCAGGAGAGCATTCAGTAGGGTGGGCCCCAAAAGTCATGGCTCAAGCACTGACCTTTGGGAGGCAGGGAGACAGATCTTGAAACCTCAGGCCCTTGAAGATACCCCTCCAAGAAGTGTGCCCATAGGTGCAGCTCTTGCTGATAAAATTGGGGAATCAGGGAATCAGTTTTCAGGGTCCCTTTACATTTCCAGCTTGTGCCCCTGAGATGGAAGGCTCTGAAAAGAGAAAATCAAACTAATTTGCACTTCCCGGGAGGCCATTTATGGAAATACCTACAGTTTAGGAAGGGGAAAAATATCAAAGTTTCCAAATCAGTAATGACCTTCATCATACATGCAGGAGCAGCAGCTTAAGTTACTGTTCCTGCCACGCAACATGCCCGGTACACATGTCAGTAAGCAGGGTCACACCAGCCACCTGATGTGATCTGAATATTTATCCTGAGCTTTTATATTCATCATTTCAATCTATCTGCACACAACCCTGGAAGGCAAGTAAAGCCACAGAGTCCTGGCTTTTTGGAGCCAAAGTGGTCCAACCCTAGATTGGGGTTCTAGCCAACCATCTGCCAGGGAAGCAGCCCCTGCACCATCCACACAGTACTAACAGGAACTTGGCAATCCTGTAAAGCTCACCTCTATCATCAAAGGGGACTTCCTGGTCTCCCACTTCCTTGTGAGAACATGATTTGTACTTGACTCCTGGCTTGTGCATAATGTAAGTTCTATAATACAACAGTGACTTGAGCATCCTGCGTATACCACCTTAAGACCAGATGATTCCTTCAGAAGCAGGAGCCCTGTGGGTGTCCTGGAGATGTCAAATGATGATTTTTGTAGACTATTGGAGCTCATGTTCGACATGACTAATTATTAGAGGCTAAAGCTCCCTGGAACCCAGGACCCCGAGTCCAGTGCTCTCTCCACTACACCATGCTGGTTCATAGCCCCCTGCTCTAAATCACAGGTCACAACCCAAAGTGTTTCTTCCAAAAGCTTTTCTGAAAAGAATTCATTCTGCCCTTTCTTGGTCGCCAATTCAGTTTCTACCCCCATCTCTACAGAGAAATCCCTAGAGTTTTCTCCATGACAACGAGCAGGCACTCTCACTCCCACATTCCTCCTTCTCTAAATGACAGCTTGAGCCTAACTTGTCCAGGGAGCCAGGTGGATCCTGGAGTGCTGGAAAAACAGGTTCTGCCCTGTGGTAAGTCTGGTGAGAGTCACTGTCCCCAAACATGTACTTCTCTCTGCAGCCTCAGATCGGCAGGCCCAGGAAGCAGATAAGCCCATGGGGGTGAGGGGTGGAGGAGTAGGAGACACAAGAAGTCAAATCCAACAGAAAAGCACACAATAATGTGGAACCTGAACTACACTGACTTCTAAGACCACCACCAGTTCTAACATCTCAGGAGCCAAGCGACCGTGTTGTGTGTTCCTGGCTCCCTGCAAGACAAGCTCCCTGTCCTCAAGCAAAGCAATGAGGTAGAGCAGGACCAGAAGGCAGCTGAGACCTGGCTGCCCCTCTCCCTGCAAGCCTTTCCATCAAGAAGAGATCTCTATCCTCAGGGCTTTGCAGCTTGACCTGGTTTTAGATCAGGCCCTAAAGATGTATTGTCAGTGGTTGGCTTTCTCCTGAGTTGTTATCAGAAAGTAGGCAGCCCCTTCAGTCTCCCAGAGCACAGACTAGGGAAAACCTTACTTACCCTTTTAGCTGAGAAGAAAACCCACCTTGGATTCATCTGTCAGCCAGTTATAATCCATTTGGATGGGAGCACTTAGCTGTAGACTTCCTGGTGAAATGAAACTGCCAGGTGTCTCTGTGCCCAGGGTACTGGTGTGAAAAGAAGAATGAGCCTCAAGACACATTGCAGCTGCTGACCAGCTTGGGCAAAGCATGCCATTTCTGGACTCCTGTTTCTTCATCTCTCATTGATGCGGTGGGTGGGGTTGGTATGCATGTGCATATATTTGCACAAGTGTGTGCATGTATGTGCATGTGTGCATGTATTCGTGTGTGTGTGTGTGTGTGTGTGGATAACACATGGATGTCACAGGGGAGTGCTATGAGGATGGGGAGATGACATATGAAAATTAGAAATGTCAAGTATTCTACGAATGGCTCAAATCACTTTTTTCTCCACCCAGACGAATGCACTGCTTTCTCTGGCCCTCATCTGTGACACACAGAGCTTCTGGACTCCCTGCTGATCCTGATGTTCTAGGAGTGATGACTCTCCAGCTTCTCTCCCACACCTGGGCCCCTAATGCACTCACCTTTGCCCAGGGACGACCTTTTCCATTTACTGCCTCTTCTTTGTCTGTTTTGTCTCTTTTATCTCTTTCTGTCAAGTTGCTGTTGCTGTCTCTGCCTAAGCCCTCCAGGGTGAGGGCCTCAGAAGCCGGGCTTTTTGGGAAGTGCTAGTAGATGCCCTCTGGTTCTGAGACTGTATAACTTAAGGGGTAAACACCTTTTGAATCTCATTAAAGAGGATTGTCTGTCATCAAAGAACCTTTGTTAAGGTCCTTCTCTCTGAGGGCTGCTGTAAGGACAGAATGCATGGCCCTGAACTTGTTCCCTCTATCTGTAGTCCATGACTCCAGGTAGGGTCACAGCCTCAGAGAGACAATTGCGAATGGCCCGGTGGCTGGAATTAGGAGCTCTAAACTCATCTCAAGGATGAACGTTGCTTTCGATTCCTTCCCCCATTCTGTTTCTACTCTTCTAGCCCTCCCTCCACCTGCCACCCCTTCCTGTCATCCTGCTTCTCCTCCCGTTCCTCCACATACACTTGCAGTGTCAAATAGAAGTGTGAAAGTATGACCTATCCCCAGAGATATTTGAACTTTGTTAGGAGAACTTTTAAAGGGATTTGACGAAGAGAGGGGTGGAGGAAAAGAAGGAAAGAGAAAGAGAGGAGGAAGAAGGAGGAGTGAGGAGGATGGCTGAATGATGGAGGAGGAGGAGGAAGGAAGGAATAGCCGAAATGAAGGAAGGAAATAGAAGGAAGGAAGGAAGGAAATAGTTTGAAGGATGTAATGAATGAAGGAGAGAGAGGAGAAAGAAATAAAAAAGAAAGAAAGAGAAAAGAAACCTAGAGAAAGGGAGGGAAAGAGGGAGGGAGGGAAAGAAGAAGGAAGGAAGAAGGAAGGAAGGAGAAAGAAAGAAAAAAAGAGAAGGAAGGGAAGGAGGGAGGGATGGAGAGAAAAGAAAGAAAGAAAAGAAAGAGAGAAACAAGAGAAAAAGAAACAAGAAAAATTTAAGGACAGTCTTTCCTCCTCTTTGCAATCAAGGAGTAAATTTGTGAAAGTAGCAATTGCCTTTACAGTGCTATATTACTTTTACATATGTAATCTCATTTGAACCTTATGGTAGTATCCCCGAAAAGCATATGGGTTACATTTGCGTAGGAGCCTGCAGTTCACAGAGGTTAGGTGATTTGATCAAGGTCCCACAGCTAATACATGGCAAGGATAGAATCAGAACTCAGGTCCCATGCTTCCCTGTCCAGTGCTCTGTTTGTTTCCCCACATCGCCTCCCAGGAGCTACATGGGGAGGACTGTCACCCTCGGCCTGATGTGATTCCAGACATGTTGGGGCCATCTTGTTCTGATTTGGAAGTAATGGGCCTGTTCCACCTCACAGGTATTGATTACCGTGTGAAGACGGTGCGCGTGGATGACTCTCAGGTGGCCCTGCAGCTGTGGGACACGGCTGGGCAGGAGAGGTGAGGAGCTGTCCCTGACATAACCCTGCCTCCTCCACTCCCCCTAATGGGGACAAAGGTCTGCTGCAGAGAGGAGGCTGTGCATCCCCTGACCTGTGGCCCTTTGGTGGCAGGTATCGTTGCATCACCCAGCAGTTCTTCAGAAAGGCCGACGGTGTCATCGTCATGTATGACCTTACAGCCAAGCAATCCTTTCTGTCGGTCCGGCAGTGGCTGAGCAGCGTGGAGGTGAGCTGGTTACCTTCCTAAAAGCACTTATGCTCGACTCCTGCCTCCCCTTTCTTCTCTGCCTATCTCCTACCTGGCCCTCTACTTTTTCAAAACCTGATTCAGAACCCATCGTCTCCGGAAACAAACTGATTCAGGAGTTAATGTGTTCATTCACCCATGCGCCCCCTCCCAGGCTAGCTCCTGGGGACTCGAAAGTGACCAAGACAGACACAGTCCCTGCCCCCATGGATGGGGGCATGAGAAATACGGATTACACCAATAATTGTGTCGTTACAATTTCAGTAAGTGCCAAGAGTGAGTGGAACAGGATTAGAGGAAGGGCCCAGAGGGAGTGTCAAGGAAGTTTCCCTGAGAAACGAGTGTTTAAACTGTATCACAACCGTGTTCTTCTCCCATTCTCACCGCCTCCCCCCACTCCTTGCATTTTTCTAGCTCCAGTGGGTCCAGCTGTGCCCAGCCTAGGAGCAGGACCACACAATGTTTTGGGGCCTCTGTCACAATCCCACAATCCTTCACATGAAGGGAGGTTGATCTACAATGTGAGGGCCCCAAAATCACCCCAAAGTCAGCCTAGTCAGGGCCCACAGCAATAGAACTCTTCTTTGAATTCTGGTTTATCTGTGAGATTCTACCTCTTGACTTATATTTGCATTATATTGCTTTATAAATGCTTTTTACTTCCTGACCATCTTCATGCTCTTTCTCTACCACTCAAATGCAAAATTCTCAAGGCCAAGAGCAAAGTGGACAAGTTGCATACTTTTTTTTATAGGGCCTCAGCTGATTCATTTAAACAACAGTCAAGTAGGATGTCCCAACTCTTTTCACCAGCAGGATCCATGCTTTATTCATTTATTTGTTCAAAATGCTGCCAGCCACTGTTCTAGGGTCTGGGAATTAGAGCAGAAGATAAAAGACAGTATTCCTGTCCTCACAGAACTTACATTCAGCCCTCTACTCAAGCCCATTAGATCATGCATAGACCCCTTACCTACTTATCACACTGTCACGCTGCTATAAAGGATCCAGTTACTAGCCCATATCTGTACTGCACTGTGTGCCTTCTGAGAAATAAAACTGCATCTTTGTTATTGTAACCCAGTGCTTTCAAGGGCTCCCAGAGAACTAGCAGTGCTCAACAGATGTTGGATGTTTGAATGGATACTATAATGTTCTGCAGTCAGAATACTGGAGTTTTTCATTTCTTCATCCTTTTGGCTCTAATAGCTATGATTTCTCCCACCAAAATCTGTTTTTGTCATAGTTTGAACTGGCTGAGTTCCTCCTTTTTTTACTCTTAATCCACATCCCTCTCGTTACCAAGAAAAATAAGAAACAAGAATGGAAGCCAGGGTGTCTCAGAAATTTGCTTAATAGAAATTATTTCTCAAAATTATTGAGCCTAAAACATTTATAATAGAGAAAACGTGTGTTTTGAAATATAGAGAATGGCTCTACACCAAGCTAATAATGGAAGCAAGTGGTATGGGTGATCTGGAAGTGATTCCTATTTAAACTTTGGAATTTAGGACATGATTTTTTTGACAGCACCAGCAATTCATCTTTCTCATAGTAGTTAAGGACCAGAAGAGACTTTAAGACTTACCTGATCCAGTGGTTTTCAAATTTTCTTCACTGGAATCAGAGTGATGCTTCCAAGGGACTGGGGCAAGGAAGGAAAAGTGTACCCATCACCATACTGGGCCCAGAGCCCTTCATCGCAGTCAGATCCACTCTACTTCTTTCAGTTTTGTTTCTTAAAGGTCCAAGTACAGTTTGTTAGGTAAGAGAGTATCCTTTTGAAAAATCACTGATCTAAGGCAGCCATCTCATTCTCAAATGAAGAAATTGAGGCCATGATGTTTTTCAGTTACCCATTCTATTCCCAGCTGCAAACATTTTTTTTTTAATTAAAAAAATTAATTAGGAGTGATGTCAGAAACATGGTGGAGTGAGAGACGTTCTTGGATCTCTCCCCTTGAAACAACAATAAGTTGAATATCTAAAACTCAACAAAAAAAAAACAACCAAACTGCACACCAGCACATTTAAGCATAGGATCTGCACATAACAGCTACCATAGGTTAGAACCCCAGTGTTAGGCGGTGGACTGGGAGAAACAAAGAAGCTGCCTCTTGCAGCCACTGGAGCTCCTTGTAGGAGGAGAGGGAGGGGAGAAGGTGCAGTGACTTCCCTGAAAGTCCTGCCTGGGAGTGCTGTGAGCTCCAGGCGGCTGGCGGCAGGGCCCAGTCATCAGGGCAGAAGGCAGAGAAATGGGGGTGGCAGAAAAGTGAGGATGGCAGAGAAACAAGAGTTGATTTTTACCAGCCATGGTTGCAAAACTGAGGCTGAGCCGCAGTCCCCATCTCCCAACCCAGAAGGCCTCTCCCCTCATATCCTCCAAGACAGAACACCGCAGAGCCCCAGGGGAATCTGAGTAAGCACTACCAGAACTGTTGCTAACACTGATGAGGACTGAGACTGAGGGTAGCGAGCACGATCAAACATCCAGAAGGAAAAAAAAAGACATTATTAAGACTTCATATAAAGCAGAGATCCAAGAGGCTTAGATACCACCTACTGGAAACCAAAAGAAAAACACCTTCTTTACAATAAGCTAGGGACCATTATATATTAAATCTTTCTGGAAAAAAGTTAGAATACACTTTCATTAATGCACAGGTGGAAAAATAGGCCATTAAACACCATAAACAACCAAGGTGACAAGGTATCTCAGAAAGAAAGAGAAAAATCTCCAGAAAATAAGTTTACAGACATAGGAATATGTGACTTAAATGACAGAATTCAGGTGATACTTCTGAAAAAACTCAATGAGATCCAAGACAAATCATATCAACAATTTCAGGAACTGAAAAAACAACTAGATGAGCAGAATGAGTTTCTTAGCAAGGAGACTAGAACTCTCAAAAAGAACTAAATAGATATTCTAGAGACGAAGAACACACTGCAATAGTTGAAAAATGAAATAGCAAGCTTTGGAAATAGAGTCAACCAAATGGAGGAAAGGATTAGTGATATCAAAGACAGAAATCTAGAAATAAATTGGAAGGAAGAAGAGAGAAACCAAAGAATGAAAAATAATAAAAGAGAAATACAAGAACTAGCTGATACCATCGGGAGAGGAAACATAAGAATAATGGGCATTCTCGAAGGGGAGAAAAAGGAGCAGGGATTGGAAAGTATTTTCAGACAGACAGTTGACGAGAATTTCCCAAATCTAAGGAATGAACTGGAGTTTGGAATTCAAGAAGTCAACAGAACATCCAATAATCCTAATGCAAAAAGGCCTTCACCAAAACATATTGTATTAAAATGATCAAAAATCAACGACAAAGACAGATTTCTCAGGGCAGCCAGGGAGAAGAAAATGGTAACTTATAAAGGAAAACTCATTAGATTATCCACAGACTTCTCAGCACAGACCTTACAAGCTAGAAAGGAATGGAATCAAATATTCAAACTATTAAATGAAAGGAACTACGAGCCGAGAATAATGTATCCAGCTAAGCTCTCCTTTAATATGAAGGAGAAATAAAGACCTTTCCAGACATACAAAAATTGAGAGAATTCTCCACTATGAGGCCTGCACTACAGGAAATACTGAAAGGGATCAGCTCACTTAAAACAAAATGACAAAAAAATACATACATAATTAGGAATAAAGTGACTAGCAGGCTGATAAAAGCAAAGGAGTGCAACCCTTACTAGGAACAAGGCATTATTATACAGAAATAGCCTTGACAAATATAAGAGGGTTGGAACCATAACAACCATATTCTCTGATCATAATGCTTTCAAACTAGAGATCAACTGCAAAAAGAAAGCGGGAAGAACCACAAATACATGGAGATTAAACAACATACGACTGAAGAATAACTGGGTCAGAGAAGAAATTTTAAAAAAGGATCAAGAAATACATAGAAACGAATGATAATGATAGGACAACATATCAAAACTTTTGGGACATGGCAAAAGTGACCATAAGAAGAAAGTTCATATCATTACAGGCCTATCTCCAAAAACAAGAATGAGTCCAGATAAACAACCTACTTCATCTTAAGAGACTAGAAAAGGAAGAACAAATGAAGCCTAAAGTCAGGGGAAGGATAGAAATAATCAAAATTAGAGCAGAAATAAATGAAATTGAAAATGAACAAACAAAAAACCATAGCAAAAATAAATACAACAAAGAACTGGTTCTTTGAAAAGGTTAATAAAATTGACAAATCCCTGGCTAGACTCACTAAAGAAAAAAGAGAAGGCCATAAATAAACAAAATCAGGAATGAAAGAGGGGAAATTATGACAGACACAGCAGAAATACAAATGATCATACACAAATACAACGAAAAAGTGTATAACACCAAATATAATAACCTAGAAGAAATGGACTAGTACTTGGAAAAATACAACCTTCCTAGACTGAATCAAAAAAAAACTTAAATAGACCGATCAGCAGTATGGAAATTGAGACAATCATCAAAAACCTACCAAAATGTAAAAGTCCAGGACCAGATGGCTTCACCAGTGAATTCTACCAAACATTCAAAGAAGATTTAAAGCTATTCTCCTCAAATTCTTTCAAAAAAATAGAAGAGGAGGCAGTACTTCTCAACTCATTTTATGAGGTCAATATTACCCTGACACCAAAACCTGGTTGACGTTATGCGCTACAAAGCTGAAGGCTGCCGCGCAAGACACACACACACAATACGTAATAATAATAATACCAATACCACACTGGCAGACCAATATCTCTCATGAACACATGAGATGCAAAAATCCTAAATAAGATACTAGCGAACCAAATACAGCAACATATTAAAAAGATTATGCACCATGATCAAATGGACTTCATCCCAGAGGCACAGGGATGGTTCAACATATGCAAATCGATTAATGTGATACACCACATAAATTAAAAAATAAGAATCATATGATTATGTCAATAGATGCAGAAAAAGCCTTCAACAAGATACAGCATCCATTTATGATCAAAACACTTATCAAAATTAGTATAGAAGGAAAGTACCTTAATATAATAAAGGCCATATATAACAAGCCCTCAGCCAACATTATACTTAATGATGAACAATTAAAAACCTTCCCTCTAAGATCAGGAACAAGGCAAGGCTGTCCACTATCGCCACTGTTATTCAATATAACATTAGAGGTCCTAGCGAGTGCAATCGGACAAGAGAAAGATATAAAAGGTATCCAAATAGGAAATGAAGATGTCAAACTGTCATTATTTGCAAATGACATTATTCTCTATATAGAAAACCCTAAAGATTCCACAAGAACACTTCTAGAAACAATGAGCAAATACAGTAAAGTCTCTGGATACAAAATCAAAAATCTGTAGTGTTCCTATACTCTAATAACAAAGTGTCAGAAAAAGAAGTGGAAAAAATAATTCCTTTTGCAATTGCAACAAAAAGAATAAAATACCTAGAAATAAATCTAACGAAACATCTGAAGGACCTATATAAAGAACCTATTAAAAGAAATTGAAGAAGATACAAAGAAATGGAAAGATATTCAGTGTTCTTGGATTGGAAGAATCAACATAGTTAAAATAACCTTATTACCTAAAGCGTTATACAGATTTAATACTATCCCCATCAAAATCCAATCGGCATTTTTTAAAGAAATGAAGCAAAAAATCATCAGATTTGTATGGAAGTTAAAAGACCCTGAATTGCCAAAGTCATCCTGAGAAAAAAGTATGAGGCTGGAGGCATCGCTCTGCCTGACTTCAAATTATACTACAAAGTGCCAGTAATCAAAACGGTATGGTATTAGCAGCAAAACAGACACACGGACCAGTGGAACAGAATAGAGACTCCAGAAGTAAACCCATATTTATATGGCAATAATTTTTTACAAAAAAGCCAAAATATACAGTGGAGAAAGGAAAGCCTCTTCAATAAGCGGTGTTGGGAAAACTGGAAAGCCACCTGCAAAAGAATGAAACTAGACTGTTATCTATCACCGCACACCAAAATTAACCCAAAATAGAATAAGGACCTGAATATAAGACCTGAAACAATAAAATGCATAGAAGGAATACATAAGAGCTAAACTCAAGGACCTTGGACTTAAAGAGGATTTTATGAATTTCACCTCAAAGGCAAGGGAAGTTAAAGCTAAAATAAATGAATGGGACTACATCAAACTAAAAAGCTTCTGCTCAGCAAAAGAAACCGTCAACAAGGTAAAGAGACAACCATCTGAATGGGTAAATATATTTGCAAGCAACACCTCCGATAAAGGCCTAATACCCAAAATATACAAAGAATTCATTCGACTCAATAACAACAACAAAAAAAGCGATCCAGTCAAAAATTGAGCAGAGGACCTGAACAGACACTTCTCACTAGAGGACATACAAATGGCCAACAAATATATGAAAAGATGCTCAACATCGCTAGCTATTAGTGAAATGCAAATTGAAATCACAATGAGATACCATCTCACACCTGTTAGAATGGCTATAATCAACAGGACAAGTAATAACAAATATTGGAGAGGATGTGGAGAAATTGGAACCCTCATACACTGCTATTGGGACTGCAAATTGGTACAGCCACTATGGAAAATAGTATGGATGTTTCTCAAAAAACTAAGAATCGATATACCATATGATCCAGCAATCCCTCTACTAGTATTTACCCCAAAGACTTGAAAACTCATATCTGAAAAGATATTTGCACACTAATGTCCATAGCAGCATTATTCATGGTGGCCAGGACATGGAAGCAACCGAAGTATCTGTCCTACGATAGATTGGCTAAAGAAGCTATGTTACATACACACAGTGGAATATTACCCATCCATAAGGAGAGATGAAATACTGCCATTTCCAACAACATGGATGGACCTTGAAATAATCATACTAAGTGAAATAAGCCAAAGTTGAAAATCACATGATATCACTTATATGAGGGATATAAACCTAAAAGTAACAAATGAACAGAACAAACAAACAGAGACTCCTGGACATGGACAATGGACTAATGGTTACCACAGGGTAGGGGAGAGGGAGGAGGAGGAAGGTAGATGGCGGAAAAAATTAAAAATAAATAAATTTTGCTTTGATAAAAAAACAATTGCAGTTGACATAAAATATTATATTTGTTTTAAGTGTACAGCATAGTGGTTAGACATTTATATACCTTACAAAGTGATCACCTCAATAAGTCTAGTTAGTACCCACCTGGCACTATATAGACTGTTACTAGAATATTATTGACTATATTAACTATGCTGTACTTTATATCCCCATAACTGTTCTTATAACTGCCAATTTGTACTTCTTAATCCCTTCTCCTTTTTCACCCATCCACCAACTCTGGTGACCACCAATTTGTCTTCTTTATTTATGCCAGTGGTCCCAACATTTTTGGCACCAGGGACCAGTTTCATGGAAGACAATTTTTCTGCAGACCGGCAGTGGGAGGGGATGGTTTCGGAATGATTCAAGCACATTACATTTATTGTGCACTTTATTTCTATTATTATTACATTGTAATATATAACGAAATAATTATACAACTCGCCATAATGCAGAATCAGTGGGAGCCCTGAGCTTGTTTTCCTGCAACTAGACGGTCTCATCTGGGGGCAATGGGAGACAGTGACACCCGAAGTATCTTGCTTATGTCCAGTTCACTTTATAATTTCGCTTCGGTGGTTGTCACTGCAGAAAACCCTGCTTTACAAAGATAGGATGTTGGAAAAGGAAGCAGGCTTCTCAGTGCTTTTGTGGCAATCTCAGGATACTCTGCCTTAACTTTAATCCAGAATGTATGGAGATTTGAAGTTGTCTCAAACATACTTTTAAGGTCATCATCATTTACAGTCGCAAGCAGCTGATCCTCTTCTAGCATGGACAAAGTCTACTCACCTGGCTTATTCTCAAATGAGTCTCAGATCCATTCTTTCCCAGTTCGGAGGCCTTTTGTGGTTGGGAAGTGATGCTTAAATTTTTTGAAAGTCGAGATAGGTGATCATGCACCAGCTGGGAGAAAGAAGGCTCTGGCTCATTCTCTTTCAAAATCTGCTAATGTTTGAAACATGTCAAAAATCCCAACGTTCACTCGTCGCCCCCATAATTCCAGTTTGGCTTTGAATGCAGCCATTTTATCTGCCGACTCGAACACAGTTGTCATTCTCCTCTCAAGTGACAGATTGAGTTGGTTAAGCAGGTTGAATATGTCACACAAGTAAGCAAGTTTTGTGATCCATTCTGTGTCACAAATGTGCTGCCAGTGGTGACTGTTTTTCTAAAAGAAATCTCTGGAGCAGCTCTCATAGCTCAAAAACTCTGGCTGGTGATCTGCCTTTAGAAAGCCATCTCACTTCTGTGTATAAGAGAAGGCGTGTGTACTTTGTGTCCATCTCCTCACAGAGCTGCATGAACAGATGAGTTAAGAGCATGTACTTTAACGTGGTTTATAATTTTAAACACATCCTGCAAAATGTAGTTAAGTTCAGGTGACATTTTTGGCTAGCCAGCATTTCTCTATGGATGACACAATGCGTAGACTCACATTCAGAAGCGACTTCTTTGACCCGAGTAGTGAAACCAAAAGTCATCCAGTCATGGCAGCCTTTCCATCCATGCATATACCGACACAAAATGACCAATTCAGTTTTCCTGATATGTATGTAATCATTCAAAGACTTGAATAGTTCTACAGCTGTGGTGTTGGTTGGCAACAAAAATGCACATAACATAGCCACATGCACATGCTCCTGAAAAATATATCTCACAAAAACAAGCACATTGCCTTGTTGTCAGCATCAGTAGACTCAACCTGGATCACGTGCCATGGTGACTCATTAATCCTCTCTAACAGCTGTGTCTCAATCCTCTGCTATTTCATCAATTCATTGAGTTATGGTGCTAGCCAAAAAAGGAACATGTGCCACCTTTAGAAGTGCAGCTTCTCCTAAAAGTTCACGACAAATGTCATTTGCAGCAGGCAGGATCAACTCTTTACCCATAGTAAAGGGCTTCTTAGCTTTAGCAATGCGGTTAGCCACTATGAATGATGCTCTCAGTGAAGACATATTTGATGAAGTGGTGGCCTTCAATAACTGCTTCTGTTCTTCATGTTCACGATTGTTTTTTTCTTTTGAGAAACCCCAAAGGCTTGTCTTTTAATGCAGGGTACTTGGTCTTCATGCGGTGAAGCAGTTTTGAAGCTTTCATGGCTTTGTTGTCTGGCCAGTTGCTTCACATTATACAAAGTGAGCTTAGAGAATGTGAATCACCTATTGTAATGAACCCATATTTTAAGTAAGAACTGTGGTATTTTCTTTTAAATGCAACTTTCTTTTTCCTGGCGGTCTTAAGAGTCTTCTGCTGTCTCATTATTGGGTCCTTCGCCCTTTGTAAAGAAGCTCTCCAGTAATGTTTGATTTTTACTCATTTTGGCTAGGGTTAGTTTATGGGCTTACCAGAAATGTGACTGAGACAAATGCGCAGCGCGGGAAGGAGGCGTAGATGGAAGTGGTAAATGAAATAAGGAACAGGCCACGTGCAGACTAAAATAAGCTTTGAATTCTGACTTAAAGCCTGCCACCAGATGCAGCTGTACAATTGAAGTACATCAACTCACTTGCTGCTGTAAAGCCCGCCACCAGATGCAGCTTAATCGTCACTTGCCATTCACTGATAGGGTTTTGATATGAGTCTTCAAGCAATTGATTTATTATGGTCTCTGTACAGTTAAATCTCTCTGCTAATCATTAGGCATTAGATTCTTGTAGGAGCACACAACCTAGATCTCTCTAAAATGCAGTTCACAATAGGGTTCACACTTCCGTGAGAATCTAATGCCTGATTATCTGAGGTACAGCTGTGGTGGTGATTTAGTGCTGGGGAGCGGCTGCAAATACAGATGAAGCTCCACTCACTCACCCGCCACTCACCTCTTGCTGTGCAGCCTGGTTCCTAACAGACCATAGACTGGTACCATGTTGGGGACCCCTGATCTATGGGTTTGTTTCTGTTTTGTTTGTTCATTTATTTTTTTTCCTACATATAAGTGAAATTTTATGCTATTTGTCTTCCTTTATCTGACTTATTTCACTTAGCATAATACCCTCTAGGTCTATTCATGTCTCAAATGGCAATATTTCATTCTTTTTTATGGCTGAGTAATATTCTATTGTATAAATGTATCACATTTTCTTTATCTGTTCATCTGTTGATGGACACCAGTTGCTTTTATATTTTGATTATTGCAAATAATACTACAATGAACGCAGGAGTGCATATATCTTTTTAAATTAGTGTTTTGGATTTCTTCAGATAAATACCCAGAAGTGGAATTGCTGGGTCATATGATAGTTCTATTTTTAATTTTTTTGAGGACCCTCCATACTGTTTTCTATGGTAGCTCCACTAATTTGCAATGCCAACAGTGCACAAAGGTTCCCTTTTCTCCACACCCTCACCGACACTTGTTGTTTGTTGATTTATTGATAATAGTCATTCTGATAGGTGTGAGGTGATATCTCATTGTGGTTTTAATTTGCATTTCTCTGATGATTAGTGACTGTCGAGCATCTTTGCAAATGTCTTTTAGCCATCTCTATGTCTTCATGAGAGAAATGTCTATTCCAGTTCTCTGCCCATTTTTTAATTGGATTGTTTGGGTTTTTTTGTTTGTTCATTTGTTTGTTTGTTTTTTGGTGCTAAGTAATATGGGTTGCTTATATATATATTGGATATTAATCCTTATCGGATGTATCATTGGCGAATATCTTCTCCCATTTAGTAGGTTGTGCTTTTGTTTTATTGATGATTTCCATTGCTGTGCAAAAACTTTTTAGTTTGATGTAGTCCCATTTGTTTACTTTTTTGTTATTTGTTTCCCTTGCCTGAGGAGACATATCAAAACAAAA
Source organism: Pteropus medius (assembly GCF_902729225.1). Classification (NCBI taxonomy): domain Eukaryota; kingdom Metazoa; phylum Chordata; class Mammalia; order Chiroptera; family Pteropodidae; genus Pteropus; species Pteropus medius. The sequence continues at coordinate 21,884,553 of NW_024344240.1, forward strand.
AATTGCTGAGAGTGATGTCAAAGAGTTTACTGCCTATGTTTTCTTCGAAGAGTTTTATAGTTTAGGTCTTAAATTTAAGTCTTTAGTTCATATAGTGTTTATTCTTGTACATGGTGTAAGAAGATAGTCTAGTTTCATTTCTTGCATGTATCTGTCCACTTTTCTCAACACCATTGATTGAATAGATTAACTTTACCCCATTCTATATTCTTGCCTTTTTTGTCTTAGATTTAATGACCATATAGGCACGGGCTCTTTATTGTGCTCCATTGATCTATGTGTCTGCTTTTATGTTAGTACCATGATGTTTTGATTACTGTAGCCTTGTAGTATAGTTTGAAATCAGATAGAATGATACCTCCAACTTTGTTCTTCCTCGAGACTGCGGTGGCTATTTGGGATCTTTTGTGTTTTCATATAAGTTTTGGGATTACTTGTTCTAGTTCTGTGAACAATACCATTGGTATTTTGATAGGGATTGCACTGAATCTGTAGATTGCTTTGGGTACTATGGAAATTTTAACGATGTTAATTCTTCTTATCCATGAGCATGGTATAAGCTTCCATTTATCTATATCTTCTTTAATTTCTTTCTTCAAAGTCCTATCGTTTTCTGAGTATAAGTCTTTTACCTCCTTGGTTAAATTTATGCCTATGTATTTTATTCTTTTTGATGCAATTGCAAATTAGATTGTTTTCTTAATTTCTCTTTCTGATTGCTGGATATTGGTGTATAAAACTGCAACTGAGTTCTGAATATTAATTTTGTATCCTGCCACTTTACTGAATTAACTTATTATAATAGTTGGTGGATTCTTTAGAGTTCTCTATATATGGTATCAAGTCATTTACAAGTAATGACAGTTTTGCTTCTTCCTTTCCAATTTGGATGCCTTTTCTTTCTTTTTTCTTCCTTTCTTTTTTTTTTTTAATTGTGGCCAGACTTCCAGTATTATATTGAATAAAAGTAGTGAAAGTGGACATCTTTGTCTCCTTCTTGATCTTAAAGAAAAAACTTTCAACTTTCCACTGTTGATTATGATGTTAGCTATGGGTTTGTCATATATGTCCCAGCCACAAACATTTCATTGTCCCACAATATCTGAATTTTGATATATACCAGAGCTGGACAAGGGCAGTTCAAATAGTCTGGGATTAGTAGGGATGAACAGAGACAAATTTATGCAACTGCCCTCTCTGCCATCAGTAGGGAGGTGTAGTTTCTAAGACTCCTTTTTTTGCACAGAGACACTGGGATCTAGCAGGAGAGATGGAAGATTAGGTAGTTGATGCTGATGATGGAGGTGAAGAAATATCAGAGAGCCATCATCTCAGCTTGAAGCATGAGTTCCCCAGCACTGGGTGTCTGTCATATTCCTGCATGGGGTGGGGCTGAAAAGTATTGTCAGCATGTACCCAGCAAGAGTCCCCTTAGAGCACTAGAGCATCTATGGGCTTAGGAGGACAAACTGAGATAGCAAATTTGTACATGGTTAACTCAGAATTATCAGCGTGTGGATGGGATGTTTTTGTATAATTTGTAGTTTGAGTTTTGCTTTTAAAATTAGCAAAAGATATCGTTAAACTCTAAATGATGAGTCCAAATCTGGATGAACATCGGGATCACCTGTGGAGCTTTCAAACAAAACAGATGCCAGGGCCTTCTCTCCCAGATAGAATGGTTCAGGGACTGGAAATTTAAAAAAGAAAACAGTTTCCCAGGTGATTCTCAGCCACTATGGTTCCCAGCCTAAACAAGTGCTTCTCAAACTCCAATATGCATAGGAATATCCTGGACATCTTGCTAAAATGTAAATCTGACTCAGCAAGTCTGGCCTGGGGCTAGATTCTGCATTTCTAACAAGTACTCAGGGAAGTGATGCTGCTGGTCCAGGTGCCACACTTTGAGAAGCAAGGCTCTAAATTATATTCAAAGATGTGCATGCCCCTTCAACAAGAATTTTCTGAGCCTCTCCCACATGTCCATCACTCTCAAGGCACTCCAAGGGACTCAGTACAATGGACCCAGTTTGGTAGCCCAGGGTTTTACGAGCAAGTGCAGGAGGCTGTGTTAGATGGCGGACTGTGTGTTGCAGGTGTGGAACAGTGGCATCATAAATGCAATTATTCTCCATATTCTTCAAAAGCTAACTCCTTCTGCCTTGGCAACCAGCAATCAGAGGTGTCAGGTGATAGATTCAAACTTGACACCTAATCTGATCAGAGAGGAACTGAAAATAATAAGTACTTTGTATTTGTGGAGCACCTTGTTTTCCACCAAGCTTCAAGCGCTTTGCTAACTCCCTTACCTGGGGAAGGGCAGATGGAGGGGAGCTTTAATAACAGGCTTCAGTTTCTGAAGCCTTATTGTTAAGTGAATGCTGGCCACCTATTCCCAGTACCCCTTCTTCCCACAAACTGAAAAGCAATGCAAGAATAAAAGGCTGAAATTGCCCCAAATTATACATGGCAAAGACTTACTCTTGGGAGAGATCGTGTGGGATGGGAACAGATGCTTGGAGGAGGTATCAAGTTCCCTGAAAAGGAAGTTCTTACCATCCCACCTCGGCCACTTCCTGGCCATGACACTGAGGCCAGTCACTCAATGAAAGAGTAGACTGAAGGCTCTGAAAGGACCCTTCTGGCCCCCACAGTTTTTGGCATTGGTTCTATGTGGGGGCCAGGATAGGGCAGGAGTACGTGTCCATCAGAGGACCCTAGAGGGTCCTTCCAGCACAGAGGGAGCTAAAACTCTTTGGCACAGGAGAACAATCACTCATTCTGCTTTATGAGGTAGGAGTGTCCTACCCCCATTACTGTTCTCCCACTCCACCCTTCCTAGCCCTTCCCACCTAGGCAGCTTTACTTTGCCCACAGGCCTTCTGCAGAAGAAGCCCAAGCTGGGCTGTAATACACTTTGTGCTGATTCCTTACCATCTTACATTTCCTACACACCATACAGGAAATCAAAGCAGTTAGTCATTCCTGCCAACTCAGCATTCCCAACCTTCCCCTACCTCCTCATCTCAATCTCAAGAAAAAACTAATTGAGCTCTAAGGGCTCCATGCTTAGCCCATGGGACACACTGGATATCTGAAGATTTTGGGGCCCATATCAGATAGAGATTATAGGATTTGATACAAACCTGAGTGGCTGGTATTTCCCCAAATCCAGATTGTGTGTCCCTAGCATCTGCAGCCCTGACATGTTGGGCTTCTATATGAGATCTTTTTGTCATTCAATAGTAGTATATTGTTAGACCTATAAGTCAAGGAAGTGGAATATGACTGGCATCAGTAAGCCAACAAGACCAGTGTCTTTGAGCTAGAAAAAAACTTGTAGATCAATCTAATGCAGCCTCTTGTTTTATAGATGAGAATCCTGAGATCCAGAGGGAGGAAATGACTTGTCCAGAGGCACCCACAGCTTGTCAGATGGTACAGCCAGAACTAAAATCTAGGGCTTTGCCATTGCATTATGCTTCTCTCTCAACACATGGCCCATGGTTGAAATCTGCTTCTGAAAAATAGGTGTCTATTTCTTTTTCAGTCCGTCTAGCTTCCATCTCAAAGCAGAACAATTTTCAGCTGAAACGGATCAGGCCTACTTTCCTCTCCTTTCATGGACTGCTTTTTAATTCTCGTTTTGTGATCTTTGTCATTGGTGACAATGTACAGCACAGAGCAAAAAATAGCAGTTTGATTTTTTCCCCACATTCCAAGTTGAGCTTGAAGTGCTAGCAGTTTGAAATGAACTACACAAATAAATCTTGTTTTGACTCATAGTCCAGGGGTGGATAAATATGGAAACCCCCAAGATATAATTTTGCAGTCATTTTTTTCTTAGTATAACTGCATACTTTAATGTGCTGAGAAATTTTTTTGTTCTGGTAGCATTATCCCGGGTAAGTGCTTTTCTTGCCTCCCAGCAAATAGATATTAACACACACACACACACACACACACACACGCTACAACCAACCAAATCCAACAGCTGCACATTCTGAGCTGAATGCCAGTCCTCTGCTTCAAATTGACAGTCCTTGTTATTTAAAGCCAGAGATGTGTAATCTTTTGAATTCCAACATGTCTGTCTTCCAACAAGCTCAAGTTCAAAGAAAGGCAACTAAAGTGATGGAAGGTATAGAAAGGCTTCTGTGTCAAAGTGAGAGGACAGAAACCAGCTTTAGAGGCTATGTGACAGCTCATAGAAGAGAGAGTTGGCGAAAAGGAGCAATTGGGGCAAGCCCTACTGAGGAACAGCAGAGCCACAACAGAACCAGTTCTTCTACAGAGAGATCATGTGCCTACCTTAGGAGCTTCCATTCCTTCCCTCTGACCCAGCACACATATGGGATTATATCAACATCTATAGATGTGTCAACAGACCTTAGACTTGTTCTTCAAAGGAGGTGGGCTTTGGACTTTTGAAAGGAAGTGTTGCTTCTCTGGTGGATAATTATGAGCATCTTTGTGCCAAGCAATAAATAGGCTGAAAACCTAGTTAGGTGTGCAAAAGGTGTGAAGTTCAGGCAAATAGCTCAAGACTTGAGGTTAAGGTGAGAGAAGACTATGAGACACTTGCCCCAGCCCCAAATCCTCCCTGTGGCCCTGTGTAAGAGATTAATCTTGGGTCAGGGTGACATCCACTGACAGCCCATGATAGCACACTCTCCAGCATTATGTGTGTTCTCACTTATTTTTGCCATGTCTTTGGAGAAATGCCTGATTCTCCTTTATCAGTGGAAGGCTAGTGCCCACTGAGAGGAAGCAAGTTGTCCAGAGCATCTATGTAAGAGGAACAATGCAAAGAACAGAAACCACAGCTCCAGCTGGGGACTTGGCTTTTTTTCTGCTTCTTCTAAGCTCTTTTACTTTTATATCCAGGAATTTCCTTAAAGAATAAGACTGTCTCTTTTTTTCCCCAAGAGGCACAGTGCTGTGTTTGGTGCACGGGGCTCAGATGTTGGACTTAAAGGCTGTTCCCTACTTCAATCCTTTAGTTCCTAGCATCCCCTTTGCAGGGGAGGAAACTGAAGCCATCACCCACTCCAAGATGCCAGAATCAAGTTAGAATTATGCCCTAGGATTTCAAGTCTGATGTTCATATTTTCAGAGAGGTTCCATGTGAAGAAATCCCACGAGCCTTAGTCATTCCTCACACATCGATCTACAAATATCTCTCCTCTCTTTCTCTCTCTCTCTCTCTCTTTCTCTCTCTCATGTGCTCCAAACAGCAAGCCTTTTGGCCCATTTCCCTGTTTCCTCCTCTTTTCTTCTATTTCTGTGAAAAACTCTTCACCCAAGTTTAGTGAAGCACAGTCAGAAAATGGGGGTATTCTCATTAACCAATACTCTGGTAACAGGGAGCCACAGCATTGTCTACATACCCACTTATGGAATTATTGGAATATGGTGCAATCCACTTAACACATCAACTACAGTGTACATAATTGAATCTATTTCGATGGGTCAGAAGACACTGTAAGATCTTATAGTGCCTTTGAGTCATCTTTACCAGCATTCATTATCATCTCACAATGGATATATGGAAATATTGCTTTTAGAGAGTTCTAGTTTATAATACACTAAATAGCAGAGAGTTCTTTGGAAATCAGAATGTAGAGAAAAACGTTAGAGAATTGTGGGCCCATCTACCAAAGTGTCCTCATAACTCATTGACTTTGATGATGAATATTCTTTTGAATTCTCTGAGCCTCAACACTCATTTAGTAAAGGAGAAATTTTTCACTGTTGAAAACAATAAAACAAATGTGTAGATTAAGGAAACACTGAGGCTTAATTTCAAATGTAATTGCATTTAAACTTAAAATAGGTGTACCTATTGGATGGAGTTTGGACATGTATTTGAAATGGTAATCTAAAGTAGCTGAACTGTTAGCAAAATAATAATGGCTTATTAGCTTCTTATCTCACAGCTCTCTCTATTAAAACATTTCGCTACGATAAATTATTTTGTTATCAAATTATGATTAAAAGACCCTGAATAAATATCTCACACAGTAAAAATAACAACCTTTTTAAAAGTGAACGTTACCCTGTTTACTCATTGAATAACTGTGTGTCCTGGGCCCTCTGCCTGCCCTCAGGAGAGAGATGTGCAGCATACTCATTTTACAAGGGAGGGCACCCAGGCTGTAGAGACTCTGGGTGGCAGGCTCCTGCTGACCCGCCACAGCCACTGGAGGAGTAAATAGGGTTAACTTTGCATAAACGTGTTACTTCTGGCCCAAGAAGTCCAGCCACACAATTCTTCCCCATGCAGGGCTTCTTTTAGAGCAGAGCACCCAATGACAGGGCTCTGTGATGTCCCATGCGGTAACGTACAATGAGGCACACAACAGTCATTTATCAGGCACTATGGACCCAATTCCATGAGTCAGATTTGGACTCAACCCTCAGGGAGCTTATATACCCAATATGAGGCCCCTGGAGATGCCCCTTCTAATCACAGCAGCCCCAATAGCAGCTCCAAACCGCATTACATTAATTCCTTTTGTTCATTCTGGCTCATTTTGATGAAGTCTAGTCAGTTAGGAATGCCTTCAGGGGTGCCATAAGCCCTGGAAAAGGACACACAGTACATGGGTATCAACTGTGCCCCATCCTGCTACCCACTCCCAGTACGCCCGGGGAGCCGCATGTTTCATCCAGCATCCAGGGAGAGTGGTGAGGGCTGGAAGAGTCACTGCACTGACGGGTACTGGAGGTGCCCAGAGGCAGGCCTCAGGCGCCTTACAGAAGCCTTATTAACTGAGGCTCTCAGAGAAGGTGGCTCTCCCTGTCAGCTTTCAGGATGATTTTAATATTACTTGGCCTCTTATGGCAGCAGAGGATTCACAAGCCAGATTGTGTCTTTCCAGCTAGCATTTCAAGCCTGCCCTTTCATGTTCTCTTTATGGATGCTTTTCTCAGTTGGGGGATTGTCTGTTTTTCAGGAAGCTGTGGGAGACTGCATTCCTGTTCTTCTGCTGGGCAATAAAATTGACAACGAGAAAGAGCGGGAAGTTCCCCGGGGCCTTGGAGAGCAGCTTGCCAAGGTAAAGAGCAGGCATTTCCATCTCTATGGAGAGGGTGGGACCCAAGGGCAGTCGGGCATGTCCCAAAGCATTTTGGTGGGAGCCATCTCTGGAAGCCTCCTGGGAAGGAAGCAAGTAGGCAAGATGGGTGTCCTGGCATCATGCGAATGGTCCAGCTCCTGCACATGCGGAAATTTCCATAGAAAGCTACAGACTGCAAAATGGAGTTGGCTAGGGATGACTAGGGTATGGGGAATTTCTCCAAACTCTCTTCCTCAGGACTCAGATTTATAAATTCTTGGGTAGTAAGAGGTTACTTATTTCAGTTCCCATCTAATGCTCGAATCCCATCATCTTTGTTTCCACTTGATCACCTTCAGGGATGAAACACTCACTATCTGCAGGCTGGTTCTTCTTTGGACAGCTCTGTTAGAGAGTCCATCCTTTCTGTCAAGACTGAGCTTCAAAGCTGTGAACTCAAATGCAGGGGGCACACTGGATATCCTAGCAAGGAAACAAGCAGCAGCTCTCTTGCCCAAGCCAGGAACCAACAGGCTTGATGGAAATCAGGCAGCAAGACATGTGATGCTTATTCCTGGGCTGCTCACACTGCCTCAGAGTGGTTTTAAGGGAACTCGGTGTCCAGGAAGATGGGGCGCTATCCAACCCCAGGATTTATAATTCTTAGTGTGCTCACTCTAAACAGGGGCTCATGACCTCATAGGCTGGGGAAATGGCACAGATAATAAGATTCAAGGGAAAAAGAGGCAGAAGGGCCTGGTAGGTGTTCCCGTGGAGGGTCACCGGGCAGCTACATATCCATAGTCCCTCCTCCTTAATTCCAAAATCCAAAAAGCTGAAAACGGAAAGAGTATTTGCATTTCATCTGGCAGAAAAACCTTACCAGAACTGACACAAGGCTATTTATGGTCTTTGTGTACTACATTTGGAATGAATATTCAAGTTTTTCACTGAAGAAACATTAATACATTTGATGATAGGGTACTATGCCAGGTTCACCCAAGGGTATCATATAATATGTAGTATATACATGTATTATCTTTCTGAAACTCAGAATTTCTGGATTCTAAAATATATCTGGAAATTTCTGGATTCCTAATTATATCTGGATCCAAGGAATTTGATTAAGAAACTGCTAGCCTGTAATTTTAATCATCTCATTTTTTTTTTCTTTCTTTTTCTTCTTCTTCTTCTTTTTTTTTTTTTTTTTTTTTGGTCAGAAGAAAAAGAAAAAACAGAAACCCTGAGAAATTAAGTGATTTATTCAAATTATCACAACAGCTCCCCAGCAGTGGGGTCAGGACTTGAAGCTGGAAGACAAATCATGCCTTCCAATTCTAGGTTCTATGCACCCCTCCCTCCCACACCATGGAACCTTCATTCTTTCACAAACTGACCAAGAGTCAGAGTCTGGCAGAAGTGTGTCTGGAGGGAAGGGTGATGAGGGCAGAGGATAGAGCTGGATCTGCAGGGTGTGGAGCAGGAAAGATGAACTGGGAACCAGCATTTGCAGAGGCTCCTGATCTACAGCCACAGAAGTATCCTCACTAAACTGTACACATCCCCACAGGACATCAGCCTCCAGGGCTCTATTCCACAAGCATTGTTATAAGGAAGCAGGACAGTTATTAATGGGAGTGATAAATGGAATATGATGAACCTTGGCCAAAGGCCACCACCATGCATGCAGCACAGCCTTCACCTAGTGAAGTGATGGACAATTGTCCTGTGGCACCAGTGCTGACAGCCTGAGCAGCTAGAGTGTCAATGAACTGGTGTGAAGGAGAATTCCTAATGGAGTGCCTTAATGACATCTGTCCCAAGGCTCATGGCATGCCAGTGTCCTGGGAAAAGCATGCTGCTGGGAGCCCTGCCATTGACTAAATATATGGCTAGAGCAGGCCCACCACTTATATCTTCTCTAGCCTTTGCTTCCCTGCCTGTGAAGTGGGAAGAATATCACCCACCCCGGCCTTTGTGTCTTTGCCTGCATCACAGGCTGGTATAAAAAGGAAATGAGCATATACATGCTCTACCAGAGAGCATTTTGAGAAAGCATAGGACACTAAAGCAGCTTACAGCCTTGTTGTTTTACAGCTGTTATAGCTCACCAGGGAGATAGTTTGCAGGACTGACTGACATCGGTCAGGTGGCCGGAGGAAACAGAGATCGACCTCTTAAAGAGTGAGGAGGGGGCCAGGATATGGGTAAATGCAGGTGGGGTATTCTCTCCCTCCCCACCCCCAAGGCTCCCTCTAGCTGCTCTCTGATTATTCCCTCTGTTTTATGATTCTAGGAGAACAATCTGATCTTCTATGAATGCAGTGCCTATTCCGGTCATAACACCAAAGAGTCCCTCCTCCATCTGGCCAGGTAGAGACAGAACTCAGCAGGTGACATGACTCTGCTATGCAGGTCTGGTGGGAACCTCTGCATTCACTACTCCCCACCCTACTCCCACCCCTGCCCGCCTCTGGGCCTGTCTTCTGTCTGCCTGAGACTTCTGGGTAAAGGCCTCGGCCTTTGTCTGGGATTTCAGGAGTCAGGGACAGCCTTCTGAAACACAATAATGCCAAAAATGAAAGCCTCCCTGCATGTCATTCAAGGCTGCAGTCTTCTTCTGGAGTCTTAAAGGAATCCTCTTTTTAAATGCAAATGATCCTGGGAAAGGTCAAATCATAGGTCTCTCAACACTGGCTAATATCTTAGCAGGGATTAGTTGGCAGCCAGTTGGAAGCAAGAATAGTTAGGGCTGGGAAGTGGGGGGCGAGGAGCCGAGGGGCCGAGGAGCTGTGATTTGGAACCAGAGGCACCCAAAGCAATGGTTCTCAAAGACTGTTTTCATGGAAAGACTGGTTCCACAGCCTCTGCCTACACCAAAATTAAGAAAACAAAACCACATAGGGCCTCACTTGGGCATTAGCTTATTCATTCATTTAGGCATTCATTTCATTCCATCCATTCACCCATCGAACAAATACTTAATAGTGCTCATTTTGTGCTCAGCATTCACTCAGCATCTAAAAATATTTTTATTTGAGTAATTTAAAAACCCGGAACAACTCCTTCTATGCATTAAAGAGGTTATAGAGTTATGGGAGGCCTTGAGGAAAGTTCTAGGCTTCTCTGCCACCGATTCCCAGAGCAAGTCACCCTTCCTCTCTGAGCTTTGCCCCTAATGTAGGAACATCAATCATACCTTCCCTGCCCTCTCACAGGTTGTTGTAAGAATCAAAAGAGATTCTTAAGGTGAAAGCACGTGGGCTATATAGACCAGGGATAAGATCCTTACCACAAGGGGTCCCCAACCCCCAGATGGTGGACTAGTACCAGTCTGTGGCCTGTTAGGAACTGGGTCGCATAGCAGGAGGTGAGCAGTAGTTGAGCAAAGCTTCATGTGTATCTGCAGCTGCTCCCCAGAGCTAGCGTCACTGCCTCAGCTCCACCTCAGATCATCAGGTATTAGATTCTCATAGGAGCGCTGGTCCCTGGTGCCAAAATGTTTGAGGACTGCTGCTTACCACTATTTTTAATTTTTAGTCCTTCACTTCCTATGTTTAATCTGGAGCTGTGGCCACATGGGACAGCCCTTCCATAGAGTTCATAACCAAGAAATATATTTTCTGAGCTTCTATTGTGTACTGTGATACAATCTCTGCCCTCAGCATCTCCTTCTTTGCTGAGGGAGCCAGATAAGGAGCAGTGCATTGTGATACTGGGTGATGGGTTATAACAGAGGAAGAGTTAGAGTGCTATCAGGAGCACTTATACCACCTGGAGGATCAGGGGAGGCTTCCTGGAGGAGATGTGATGAAGCCTCCATATTAACTAAATCCAGGCTTTATAAATTATAGTCATGTACCTGTACTCCCCAAGGGAAGACTTGGAACGCTCTCTCTGATGCTCTGGTAAGGCTGGGGTCCCTCCTTATTACCCAAATGGCCTGTGACCTGAGGGCCTAGCAGTCCTCCACTGCTGACCCTATACCTTCCCCTCGCTCAGGATCCTCAAGAAGCAAGAAGACACAGTGAGGGAGGATGCCATTCAGGTTGACCGACCTGCCAAGAAGAAACCTTGCTGTGGCTGATAAGTGGCCTTCCAGGACTGCTCCACCCAGGCCCAAGGTCATAGGGCCTACCCTGTATCCTGCACACGGCTCCTTCACAGATGCTTCCACCAGGACCTGCCTGGACCTTTGTCCTTATCAGTGACTTGCCTCCTCAGAAAGGAAGGGGAGCACAACTAGTCAGGAAAGCTGCTCTTGGAGCATCTTGGAGTCTTTTATCTCCCTTCTTTCTCTAGACCCCAGATGCCCATTTCTTCCCTGCCCTCCTCCACGCCCCCTCCACCCAGCCTGGCTTGGGGGAAAGAAACAGATGGTCTTTTCTAGAAAAGCCGCCCAAGTGCCTTCTCCACCTCCCTTCTCTCCTCCCTTTGCCTTTAGGAGCTTCAGCACTGCAGTTGCCATGGCAACTGTGCAGAGCTGACTTGCTGCTGCCTGCAGGCCACAGATACAGCACTTGGGCATTGCCAGGGTGGTTGGTCTGGCTTTGGTTCCTGTTCTCTTTACACCAATGGGACACGCTTGGCATATGCTTCATAGACGTCAAGATGTTCTTGTGATGTTGAGGGAAGCAGACCAGGGCACCCTCATCATATTCCCCACACCCTATCTCCTGGGCTCCTTTCCAGACTTCAGGGCCCAGGCTCTCTCAGCTGCCCCTGGCCCACGGTATTTGCTCCCATGGGTTCTCCAGAATGGTGCCTTACAAAGAACCCACAGCCTTTCCTCTCCACCGCCCACCAGCAGCCAGGACTCCAAGGTGGACTGGGGGTGATAAGTATATGCCTAGGGTTAGGGAGTGGGCTTACTTCCCACTTAACTTTGAGAGATGAAAAGAAAACTAGGGGGAATAAACCCATCTGCTGCTAAACAGAGCAACCATTTCTGGAGGGTATAAATGAGGTATATATAGTTATGTAAAAGCCATTTTCTAAATGTTTCTCAAAATAGCTCTTCGAAAAATCGCACATGATGATTAACGGGGTAGATTGACATGCCGGCAGTGAGACCCAACACAGGTCCATAGTTACTGACTTCATTTTATTTTATTTTTTTCCAGAAGACTGTATTAAAAAATAGTGTGGTTCTGATGGTGTTGTTTTGCTAGTGTTTGTGAAGTGAACAGAGTGTGGCTGCCGGCCTCAGTACCCCTATCACTGCACCAGCAAAGGACACTCAGATTAAGGGCAAGGATCTGTGCCCCCCCAACCCCATCCCATGGTGGTTCCTTCAGCTGGGCAGTTGCGAGTCCCCAGCCCTTGGCAGTGCTCCAGCATCACTGGATGGCTGTCAGTGGGACTGGTGAGGGCACTCTTGCCCTGGGTGGGACGTTGGATAAAAAGACCATAAAGATCACCGCCAATTACCATTCTGTGGCTGGATACCAGGCCCCTACAGGAAAGTGGGCAGTGAAGGGAGGGGGCAGAAGCTGTCCACAGGCATTCAAGACGGTGACCTAAGAAAACTACACACAGTCAACCAGGCTGGGGAGAGGCCAGAGTTCCCATGGCTGTTCCCTACAGCCTCTTCTCCAGACTCCCAAAAAGATCAGAGCCCCATGGGTCACCGTGCAGGTACCAACCTCCTTTTGGCAGATTCCTCTTTGTCTCTCATCCAGCCTTTGTAGACACTAGAAGGCCCTTGAAAGGGTGTGGAATGAAATCCAGCACTGAGCACCAGGAGGTGCCCAATGATCTTGGGCAAACCAGCTCCCTCCCTGGGGCCCCATCTTATCAGTAAAATGGAAGTGTGGGCTATTTGATGCTTTAGGCTTTTACCTCTCAGAGTGCTTACCTCTCATTTAGGCTGTCCCTGGCCTCGAGTCCAAGTTTGATGGGAACTCACAGGAAACTCCTTTCCCTAAGTGATGGCACTAGTGGGTTTCATTAGTGGGATGCGGGGGGAGGGGTCACCCAGAAGAGGCTCTGTCTTATCTTTGAGTAATGTGTGTGTGCATCTGTATGTGTGTGTTCGCTGTGTGAATGTATGTTGTGTGTATGTAGAGGGTGGGTAGAAGGTAGAGATAGCCAAGGAGAAAAGAAAGCAGCTCTCCTGCTTCTGACCAAACAGATATGGCAATTTGATTTATGGGGCAAACAGGCTATCCCTGGGGTTCTCCAAGCCCACAGATGCCTTTATCCCAAGAACCTAATCCATGGCTTGGGCTGCCTTTTTCCGTTTAGGAAAAGTGCATTCAGGATTTAAAGCAGGGTGGGGTGACTCTGGTGCCTTCCAGCATGTGGGATAAATCCCCACAAATCCTCAAAGGTCCTGGCAGAGAAAGAGGGAAGGAAGAGTCTCTGGGCCTCTGCTGCTCCCTTCTCCAACACCACTTGACAAAAGTATGGAGCATGGGGACTTCAGAGAGACTCTAAGAAGCTCTGTGTCTCCAGGTCTCAGCCTCCCTTTCTCTCCCATTCCTTTCAAGCCACCATGGTGATCAAAGCCACCCCAGTGGCTGCTGTCCTACCCCAGAGCCAGCATTGCTATCAGGAAAACCTTCTGGCTTCATTCCATTTACATTGCTGTAATGATCTTGAGCAAGTCACTTCACCAGGTTTCATATGCATCTGTAGACTGGAAGTTTCGATGGCAACCTCACAGGGATATTTTAAGTTTTAAATGAGGCAATGTATGTGAAGTACTTGGCACAATGCTCAGAATGTAATAGGTGCTAACAAGTAGGGACTATTACTGTCAACATCGAGTTGCTGTCCAGACCACTTGCCTTGCTTTAGTTTCAAATTTAGCACCAACTAACAACAAGTGTCTACCCATAACTGGACAATCCCACAAATACCACCTTGTTTGAGTGCCTGATTGCCCAGCCAATTTGCCGGGCTTATGAGCTTGTATCTGGCTTTCCCTGGTGGCCCTGCTCTCCTTTTGGTTTTCCAGTCAGTGTCTGTAGCCTATCAGTGCCTGTGGTCTTGTTGCAGCCCACAGGCCACTCTCCCTCCCTGCCATGATTCTCCAGAACTCAGGTGGCAGCTCAGATCTGGTGCCAGCTCCTGGGCGTTTAACTGGGAATGACCTATGCTCATCGTCACCCCGGCCCCTCACTTGCTCCCATTCTGACTCCTCGTACTTCTTCTGGGGTCTGCTGCTGCCCTCGGCCCTGAATTGCCAAGCCATGAGTTCCAGCACCAAACCAATGTCCCAGTTGCTTTGTTCTTTGTCTAGCATTTATTTTCATTCACAGTCTCTTTGGGGTCTTTTCTGTTCCTCTATGGTACCCTACCTATATCTCACCTCTCCCCATCCAGTACTCTTTTTCTATTCCTAATATCTCCACCCAGTTTTGGACTCCCCTCCTTCCTACTTTTCCCCTGGCCCATTCGAAGCTACACCTACACAGTCTATCAAAAATGGATCTACCCTTTGTCTTTGTCACTAGAAGACACTGCTCAAAAGGATCTTAAAGAGATTTTAGCTAAGGTGTTAGTGCAAATGGTGGCTTCAGGGCAATATTTATACTTTAAAAAAAGAACTCTAAGAGAGGCAAAACTTCAACCCAAAAGAATGAATCCCTAGTGGTAGACTATTAAGCACCATAATAGATCATGGGTGTCAAATATTTAGAGCAGAACTGCCTTCTCCTATACTACTTATAACTCAGTTCGCTTCTTATATTTCCAGGGTCACATATGTTTATAATTGTTTATGTCCTCTTGATGAATTGACCCTTCGTCATTATAAAGTGTCCTTTTTTGTCTTTAGTAACAATTTTTGTCAAGTCTAATTTGTCTGACGTTAGTATAGCCACTTGTTCTTTTTTGGTTGCTGTTTCCATGGTATATTTCTTCCATACTTTTACTTTCAACCTATTTGTTCTTTGAATCTAAAATGAGTGGCTCATGTTTTTAATCTGTTCTTACAATCTCTGCCTTCTATTTGGAAAGTTTAATCTGTTTACATTTAACATAATGAGTAAAGTAAGATTTATGTCTGCCATTTTGTTATTTCTTTTCTATATTTCAATGTCTTTTTTGTCCTATTCCTTTATTCTTGCCTTCTTTTGTGTTGAATAGTTATTTTCTAGTGTGCTATTTTAATTCTCTTTTTATTTCATTTACTATATTTTTAAAACTTCTTTTCTTGGTGGTTGCCCTGGGGATTACTATTAATATCTCATTTATAACAACCCAGTTTTGATTAATACCAACTTAATTTCAATGGTACAAAAATCTTTGCTTTTATATAGTTTCATTCTCTCCCTTATGTTGTTATTGTCACAGATTACATCTTTATACATTTTTTCCATAAATGTAAACTTAGTTATTTTTTATGCAGTTGTCTTTTAAATCAGACAGAAAAAAATGAGTTAAATAAAAAAATACATTTATACCATCTTCTATATTTAATTATGTAATTGTTTTTACCAGTGCCCTTTATTTCCTCATGTTTATTTAATTCACTACCTACTGTCCTTTAATTTCAATAGTATTTCTGTTACAGAAATACTAGTAGGTCTGTTAGGGACAAACTTTATGTTTTGTTTATCTGGAAATGACTGAGGGATAATTTTTCCAGATACAGAACTTTTGCTTGAGAGTGATTTTTTCCTCCCTGTCAGTAGTTTGAATATACCATCCCACTGTTTGCGGCCTCCATGGTTTCTGATGAGAAATCAACTATTAATCTTATTGAGATTTTTTTGTATGTGTTGAGTTATTTCTTGCTGCTTTGGCTTTGGATTTCTTTGTCTTTCAACAGTTTGCTTTTGGTGTGTCTGGCTATGAATCTCTGAGTTTATCCTTCATGGAGTTGGTTGAGCTTCTTGGATGTGTAGATTAATGATTTTCAATTAATTTGGGGAGTTTGGGGTCATTATTTTATGAAACATTTTTTTTTCTCCTTTCTCTTTTCTTTCTAGGACTCCTATGGTGCATATGTTGGTGTGCTTAATGGTGTCTCACAGGTTTCTGAGGCTCTGTTCATTTTTCTTCATTCTTTTTTCTTTGAGTTCCTCAAACTGGATCATCTCAATTGCCCTATATTAAAGTTCACTGATTCTTTCTTCTGCCCACTCAAATATGCTGTTGGGACCCTCTAGTGAATTTTTTATTTTCATTATTGTACTTGAAACTCCAGAATTTCTGTTTGGTTCCTTTTTATACTTTCTATCTCTTTATTGATATTCTCTATCTGGCAAGACATTGTTCTCATACTTTTCTATAGTTCTGTAGCCATGGTTTCCTTTAGGCCTTTGAACATATTTAAAATAGCTGACTTAAAGTTTCAAAGACCTCATATTGGTGGCCATCTGCCATGTACACAAATCAAGCTCTGCTTTCCATCCCTGCTTCCTTCCTCACACTCCACACAGCATAGCCAGGACTCTGGGCTCATTCCTCAGCCTCACCTCTAACCTACTCTCCAAAGTATTTCTTCTCTTCTCCATTGGAGGAAGGACATGAAACTTAGAAGTCCTTCAGATCCAAGAACACTTCTCTCCACCCAGAGCTTCTTGGACACTCTGCTGGAGATGAGCTGCCCAAGGAGGTGTCCAGTTCCTTGGAGAAATGAAGAATAGCCAGAAATCCTTGAGCAGTTCCCCTTCCTTCCAGGAATCTAGATATTCCATAAAGCTTTATTCCAAAGGGATAGGTGGGGGAAGATTGCAAATCAGAAACTTAAAAAAAAAAAAGACCACAGTATAGTCACTTTAAAATAATCAAATTACAGTTCATAAACATACAAAAACCAAGACTTAAGTGGCCTGTTGCTGACTGGCCTTAGGTGTATTACAATCTTTCCTCCCATCACATGGGGAATAGAAACTGGCTATAAAAATTCCAACCAAGTTCAGTCAAAATCCAGAGGATTTTATTGGTTATTCCTTCCCTTCTTATCCTGGGGCGTATATGTCAAGGTCAAGGGGAATGATGATGGTATCCTGATGACAGATTACAGAAGCTTTCTAAACCTCCCCCACTTTCTAACTCTATTAATGTTCCTATTAATAGACATGTTAATTATTAGCAGTAGCAGTAGCAAAGAACATAACGTCACCTTTCACACAGTTTAGTGGAACCAAGTTAATGGAGGTACCCTACTTAGGAAGAACAATGCTGGAAATGACAGGGGTTTGGAAACCCGGTGGTGCTTGGCAGAGGACCTGAAATCTGTGTGGAAACAGAGAAGCATTTGTGAGGTTGTATCATTTGTCACCCTGGGGCAGGACTGCATCTGGTCCAAGAATTGACCATTTCTCAGGGCTGAGACTTTATCAGGGCTTTGGCTCTGATTCAGAAGTGGCATTTACAGCACTTGGCATTGCACCAGGAGACTCCTATCCCAAAAAATGAGGACTCACAGGACCAGTGAGGCCTGTGGTATCATGGACAGAGAATAGAATTTTTTAAAACTTGGAATCAGAAATATAAACATGTGGAGTTTATAGGTCCCTCAGAAAGAGTGTGAGTAATGTGACTATGGAACAGATTCACTGAGCATGTGTAGCACTAGGTCAAGGGCATTGTCAGTGGTGATCCAATGCCCAGCCCACAGGCTTCCCAGACCATTTTGTAATGATAATGCATGGTGCTTATTTATACACACTGCCTCCAGGGATCTAATGAGCGAAATGCACTGGACTGAGCTCCTGAGGGCAGGAGCATTCATCTCTGTGGCCTCATGTTTGGCACATTGTCTGGCAATGTTTGCCTAAAGGAGCAGCTGAAAGCAAAGCATCATTTTTTGAGAACAAGGCCCACCATTTGGTGAGTCTCTCCACTAGAGCCCCAGGTCCCAGAGGCTGGATAACTGGGTCCCTGAGTCCTGGTAGACCCAAGAGGTTTGCCTCACTGGTTTAAATGAGGTGCTACTTTTGGCTTTTAAAACAAAGTGCTGAGGGGTGTTCCAGCTGCTGCAAAACAGTTGTCTTTTAGACAGTGTGATGACCACCAGAGCATTCCATCTCATCACCCTGCAGCCTCCCCAGCTGCTGCTAGTACCTGCAGGCAGCTCAACAGTTCAATTTCACTTAGGCTCCATGCTTCTCCACATAAAAGGATGCTTCCCTGCTCAGTTCTCCTTCTACCTGGTGTGGAACTAGCCATGTTTACCCAGGTTATGCTCCTCGCAAGTTATGTAGCCTTGGGCAAAACCTCGAATTGGTCTGTACAATAGTGCTCTCTGCCCTACTGCCCTCACAGGGTAGCGTAAAGGTCAACTGAAAACTCTGGAAAAAAGGCTTAGTCAACTAAAAGGCTGTACACAATGTTAGTTATTAAATCTGTGTTCCATGCAAGAGACCAAAACACAACAAAATGGGGGGCGGGGAGGAATCCCACACTTCTTGGTAACTGAGAGAAGATGGAGCCTCAGGTAAGAGCATCTCCTGTTTCCCTGGGATAATAGAATAAGGAGAGTTTGCATTCCTTCAAGCTAGAGACTTTTGTCTAAGAACGGTTTGTATCTTCCCACTCTGCTTTGATGTTGGACAGGGGGCCAGCATGGCAGATTATAATGTTTTCACTGGCAGGGCTCTGGTCTCATTCACTTTTATTTTTACTGGGGCTTGGTATGTAATAGATATCAGGCAGTGGATGGGTAAATTTACTGCCAAGTCAAACTTTAGATAGCACATTTCTAATCAAGCTGCTTTTACTTATACAGTTTATAAAACACTTTCACTTTGGGATGATGAAAAGGTTCTGGAGTTGGAAGATACTGATGGTTGCATGTAATATTGTGAATGTACTTAATGCCACAGAGTTGTACATTTAAAAATGGTTAAAACTGGAAATTTTATGTTATGTAAATTTTACCACAATACATTAAAAAGAAAAAAACCCACCTTCACAATCACTTATATTCCATGAATGAATGAAAGATAGGTTCTCTTCTATGCCCAACAACTGGACTCAAAGGTACTCAACGTTTATCTCAGGTTATATTCAGAGATGAAGGAACAGGAAAGGAAAACAAGCTTACTTATGGCCTTCAGAGCTTCAGAAAACTTGAGGACACATTAGAAACCCACAGTATACATTAACATGCCATAAAAATACCATGACAACAATCCCCAGGCTCTCCGTCCCTGGAGGGCCTCAAGCCAACACCACCCCATTCCCACTCAGCCAGGGGAGGGCTTTCAGTGCTCCTGGCATTCCTGCCCCTGTCCAATACATACTTCTCTTTAGGAGTTTGGATCTGCCTCCTGTAAATAAGCTCCTGGGACAGGACCTTTATATCCTATATGCCAACAGGAGCACCTAGCCTGGCCCCAGTGTAGAGATTCAGTAAGAGTGTGTTGAATGACAATAAAAAAGTGAGTGATAAATGTCTTTTGTTATTTCTAGAATTTTGTTCCATCGATTACAGCAAAAAATACATTCATTAGCACCCAGAAATATTTTGGTTTTGCAAGATTTAGATTGTAATAATTTATGGTAAAGAGACTAGGAAGTATCACAGAAGAATTGAAGTGGGAGAGGGACCAGAATACTGTGTTCAAGGAGGGCTGACTTTAGTGTTATACTTGTTCTGAGTGACTCAGGAGGGTCTGAAATGCAGAGCATGTGGATTGCTGTTTATCCCAAGGAAGTTTATCTCCCTGAGCACTGTCCAGCACTGGAATGGGCTGACTCACTGGGTAGTGAGTTCTTTGACACTAGAGGTGCTCGAACAGATGTTGAACACTCTGCTTTTAGGAATGCCAGTGAGAAACTAGATACAGTGAATTGCAGGCTCCCCACCCCCGACTCCTAGTCTAGGATTTGTTTGAGCTGAGATGAAAGTAAAAGGTTGTAGTATAAGGCAGCAGCTCCCAACTCCCAGACCATGAATTGGTATGGTCAGTGGCCTGTCAGGAACCAGGCTGCACAGCAGGAGGTGAGCAGCGGGCAAGGAGCAAAGCTTCATCTGTATTTGCAGCCGCTCCCCAGCGCTAGCATCACTGCCTCAGCTCCACTTCAGATCATCAGGAGTTAGATTCTCATAGGAGCGCTGGTCCCTGGTGCCAAAAATGTTGGAGACCACTGATACAAGACATGACAGGGAGTCAAGATGGGCCAAGCCAGGAAGCCTTCTTGAACTAGGAGAATGTTGAGCAAGTTTATTTCTCTAGTTCGGTTTCCTATTAATCCTCCTTCACTTTCTCTCCTGCTCTACCTATTCCCCCACTTTCTCTCCCTTTCTTCCTTTATCATGCTCTCCACCATCTTCCCCACCCCCACCCCAACCCCACCCCAACCCCAGCCTGTGCTCCCACAGTCAGGGAGTGGAAAGCACCTGGCCTAAAAGTCTGCCAGAGAGATTAGGGCTTCAACAGCTTCCCCCGGCAAGGGGAGAGGTGCTGAATCCTTGCCAACGTCCTGCCAGCTCCTCTATTGTGGCAAGTGAAATTACCAGCTTCACACTTTGGGTCTATTTAAATCAGCCTTTCGTGGCTGACGGATTTAAAAATATGCTAGAAGTCAGCATCTTAAACACAAGAAACACAAACAAGCAGATGAGGCTGCATTTTCCTTCCTCTGCGCCCTCCCCACCCTCTTTCCCTCCCTCCTCCTTCTCTCCTGCCTCCTCCCAGAGCAGTTTTCATTCATGAGGCCCATCTTTCCCCCATCCCCATCCCTCCCCTTTTCTCAATGGCATGAAATAGAAGGCTGGGCAGTGGCCGGGAGGCCCTGGATGCCCTAGGTTCCCTCCTCAACTCAGTGGGAGATAAGTACAACCACCCTGTATGAATGTTGGGCGCCCCTACTCCCAGCTCACTGCCTGCATGACCGGTGGTCTTCTGTATCGACTACTATGTGCAAATGTAGCACCAGACTGAATACAGAGCTGGATTCACCAAGTTTCCTCCTGTCACAGACGAGGAGACTGTGGCCCAGGCAGGAGAAGTGACTTGCCGGGGTCTCAGGTCAGTGAGAGGCCAATGCTGGCTCCTGGTCCACTGTACTGGATATCCATACTTGGCCTTCCCAAACCTACACCTTCTGTTTTCTGGGAAGACCATTTGCTACCTTCAGAGTGCCACGATTCTCAATATTTCACCTGTGAGAGTTTCACAGGCTTCTGTCACAGCAGGGGTTCCCAGTTTGTCCCTGGATATTCACTAGGAGCCCTTTCTGGAGAGTTGGCCCACTTTGGTTGATCTGACCCAATTTTCTCCTGCTGTTAATTTAAGTCATATTCCCTTTAGTCCCTGAGTGTCATCTCTTTGAGGCTCAATAAGTAAACCCAGCGGCCTGTCTTTCATCTGAGGGCCCACGACCAGCTATCAGACTGCCATGGTTGAAATCAGGAGAGCTGCTCTACCCTGTGCACAGCAGAAGTAATGGTTCTAGCTTGAGGTTCTCAATCTTGCATGCCCATTGGAATCACCTGGGGAGTTTTTCTTTATTTTTACTAGTTTATTCCTCTTCATTTATTCTACTTTAAATTGTTTTATTTATTTTAAAAAATCCTGATCATTCCTTCCGCCAGAAATTCTGATTTAACTGTAAGTTTGTGGGGGAAGAACTTTCCTCTATCCCCAAGGTTTTTCTGGCTAGTCTAATAATCAAATAGATACGAGGCAGATTAGCAAGAGAAAATAACTAAATTTAATACACACATATGTATGGGAACCCCAAAAACACGAGTGAGTCAGAGAACTCACATGCAGGAGAGGTTCAGAGATAGGAAGGAGGATTGTGGTGTATAAAACATCTTGAGCTAGGGATGAGATAAGGTGGCTTGGGGCCTTCAGAGAGTCTTTGCAGGACGACCGGAAGAGCAGATGCTTAGTAAATAGAAGTTTACCCTACCCTATAGATAATAGTTAAAGAGAGGGGCCAAGTTTCTCTTGTGCCTAAAGCTAAAATTGCCTTTAGCTCAAAGTAATCCACATACCACGGAGGCATATCTCTTTCTGAACCCCCACAAATTAAAAGTTTTTAAAATTTTGTTTAAAATTACTATTATTAGCAACAACAATAATGGAATGGAATAATAGAAAGCAAAAAAACTTCTGCTTGTGTGTGAACATTTTCTTGATCTTGGATATGCTCTTGTATGCCTCTGTGTCTTTGCCAGGCTGTTCTCACTGTCTGGATTATCGAAGAGAATTTCAGTGACTTGTCTATGGCCATGCAGCAGCAGGTCATTAGTAAAGCAGATGGCCTCGCAGGGTTCTGAGGCCTCCCTGGTACTGCATACCCTCTCAGTTACCAGGCCCTACATAGCAGTCACCCTCTGATCCTCTACACTCAGGAGGGAGAGTTGAGGCTCAGGTGCTATACCAAATCATTGTGTGTCTGTGGGTATCACACACACACACACACACACACACACACACACATGAAACCACACATTCCACCAATTTTAATTTCATCCCTGACTACCTCCCCAATTGTCCCTCCATTTATGGCCTGAGATACTTCCCACAAAGCTTGAATATGTGCCATTGTGCCAAGGAATACACTATCTTTAGAATTTTTTTTTTTAAATAAAAGAGCTCAAAGCCAGTGAAGGAGCTCTACTATTAAAAGGGTAGAAAAAGAGAGAGACTGTGTAGAATGTTATGGCAAATGAGAAGTTAGCAGGATTAAGTTGCCTCTGGGTTTCGGGAGAGGGTGGATGGGGGCAGACACGTTTTAACAAAGCATGCAACTCAACAGTCAGGAATATCAAGGGGAGAGAAAGGCAGCAAGAGAGTGAGCTGGTGTGGGGACCCGTCAGTGCTGGGCTGAGGCCAATGTGGCTGAAGCAGAGTGTAGGGTGAGGAGTCTGGGGTGGGAGTGGAGCTGGGCTTCAAGAAAGAATGGGAGATGTAAACAGAAGTGGCAAAAACTGGAGAGCCTCCCTCCTGGATCAGAAGGGGTTTAAATGCCATCCCATAGGTGACATTTAAGAGCCTTTGGGAGGATTTTAACAAGAGAGTGACAAGGTTTGTAACTGGATTTAAAGAGAGTGAACTGGAAAGATGGGGACAAGACGGAAAGCAGGGAGACAAATTAGGATCTATTACTCTAGTCCTGGAACAGACAGTGAGAGTGGGCCCAGGGTGTGGGGAGGAGGGAAGAAGAAAGCACCTCACTACCAACCAACCTCAGCTCTCATTGTATCCCATGCTTGTCTATGAGCCAGGCCATATTTTAAATATTAGCCTCCCCTCTCTGTCTTCTTACAGTCTAGTATATTTCCAGGCTACCCAATACTTCTCTACCCCCTACTTTAAGTTATTAAATCATAACGCTGAGTTTTTTCCAATTAAATTCAGAGAGCCTTAGGAAAGGGGATTTCTCAGAATAAAGTGGGAATTTAGGGATTATACACTGCAAACCTCAAATCAAATAAAATTAAACTTTGTATCATCCACAACTTTGAATTCTCCAGGCCACCATTTCCTTCAGGCACATGAATAATCAAAGGCAGCTGTGCTTGTGGAATTGGAGGGAATAACAGAAAACCGTAAGTGTAGACGCTTTACAGTTTCCAAGTCTCTTCCACAACACCAACTGTGGATCATTTTCTCCCTGTGGAAACTGAGGCCCGTTGAGCGTGAGGCCCTCCTCCAGATCACAGCTAGTGAGCCAGGACTTCTCTGGTCCAGGACCCCTGCAGTCTGGGGCCAGACCCACTGTGTTTAGACACCATCACACTGTTTGCCCTTAGCTTCCATCTGCAACTTATCTCTCCCAGGCCTCCCCTGAGCCTGTACACCTGCCAAGCGCTACTCCCTCTGCTTTCTCCTAACTTTTCTCAGAAGCCCACATCTCCAAGGCCCACTCCTGAGAAACACTTGGGAGTGATGACACATGAAAGAGAAGCTAATCGGAGATAATCAATAGGCAATATTAGCAGAGCCAAATTAACTCCCTGCCTTGATGAGAATCACCCAGCCCTGGCCAGCCAGCAGCCAGCATCCTTAATTCCATTTCCTGTCAGTTATTAAAATGATTTTCCAAGAGATAGTCCCAATTCAGCCGAGTCACAGACTAATGAACTTTAGTCAAGCCCCTGGAGGAACCCAGCATCCTGGCCTGCTCTCCCATTTCCTCTGGCTGCTCATTGGCAAAGCCTCCAGGATGTCTTTCTGCCTTCCCGGCAGGAACTTCATTTCCTCCTCAGCCTTTATTTCTCATCCTGAATCCTGACCCTACCCCCACCCCACGAAAGCCCAGAAGCCATTCTACTCTCCCCTACTAAAAAGTCAGAGGAAGGAAGTTCTGAGTTCAGGTTCACAAATAAGAGCCGTGGAGCTGGAGAGTCAGAAAACCACAGTGTTCAAGCTGGGTGAGGACCCAGAGACCACTGTGAGCTAGTATCTTCATTTCACAAATGACAGCGCTGAGGCTTGGATGGGGAGAGTGTCCACCTCAAAGCCACACAGTAGGTTCCCAGAGCAGGAACAGCAGGCGTACCGGCAACTGACAGAAGCATCAAAGCAGCACGTCATCATCTGCTCATCTGGCAAGTGTTTACTGAACACCTATGATGGGCCAGTACTGTACTTGAAACTGAAATACAAGCCTAGATGAGATGCAGAACCTTCCCCACAGGACATCACAGCCTGGGTGGAGGCGGGGGGGAGACAGACCCCAAAACAGATGCTGATACTACAGCTTGATAAGCGTGGGCACAAATATTCTCCTAGAGGCAAAAGGAGCCAAGTGCGAGCCTGGGAGGGGCCAATGTGTTCAAGTTCAGAGTCGCTCACAGCCTGGGGTAAGTTAGAGCCGTGGCTGGTAGTCACAATAGTAACAGCTCCCACATGAGTTGTGGTACTGTTCACATTTGACACTTACCACCTTCCTTTGAGGAAGATAATGGGCTCATCACCAGCTTATAGCTAAAGGAAACTGAGGCAGTGTAAGGCTAACTGACGCTATCAAGGTTACTCAGCCAGCTGTGGGAGAATTGGGGTTTGAACTCGGTCCTCCATCTCGAGTCCACATTCCACTGTGCCCCGAGCTCCTCTCCTCTTCGCTCTCCCAACTGCTGGTCTTCCATTAAGACACCAGACACCACAGAAAGCCTCTTGCCCCCGTGGCTAGGTGTGAGCTCACATTCCAAGTCCGCACCACTCAGTGGGTGGCCCAGGGTACCACAAGCCCTCGCCCTGCTCTGATATCCCACTGTGTCTCCAATCCAGGCATCTCCAAGGCTACCTTCAGAACTGTTTCAAAGCAACAGAGGATCCCAACTTTTCTCTTTGGCCCCTTGAGGCAAACTCTCAATTGGAACTGTGGGCAGAGACTCCACTTGTAGTTGCTTCTCCCTCCCTTCCTGGCAGAGTCTAGAGTCATCTGCTCCTTCTCACCTGGGCCCCTCAGTTCTGAAGCCATTTATAAGCAGCTGCCATGTGCCGCACATTGCATGGGTGTGTTAGCGGCCATCTAATGCTATCTCATGTAATACTTTCAGCAACCCTGGAAGAAAGGTGTTGTCATCATCAGAGGAAGAAGTCACATGGGAACAGGGAACTCCAGAAACTCACTGCAGTTTTCAGATCCATTGCCTGGAGGAGCCAGGCTTTGCCTCTAGGTCTGTTTATTCCCAAGGCTGGCTGAAATTCAAGGCCTCATCCATGACCATAAAACCAAGCAGTGAGCCCGTGAAGCCTGTGACCTTGGCTTCTAATGTGATGCTCTAGCCTACTGGGCTAACCAACCATGGCCAGAAAGCAATTGTCATAATATCAGAAACCCATTAGGACCCACAGAGCCACTGAAAGATGCTTCAAGAATATGTCTATGAGCTGAAAGTGATGCTGAGCATTATGCTCCCCTGGAAACAGCTGCCTGTGGCTGGAAGACAGCACAACAGTCCCAAAACGCAGATCCAGTCTCACACAGACTGGGCTAACGTCCTTCCGCCTTTCAGACAAAAACATCCTCTGAGCTGAGAGAAAGCTGTCCTTGTGAGAAGAACAGTATGACATGACACCAGAAAAGATAATGCAAATGATCTCAGAGTTGCACACATTGCCCCTTTGCAGATTTCCAACTGGTGAATGAGGCAATCCTACAATGAAGCAATCTGTATTCAAGTCATTTTCCATAACAGCGACCCAAGGAAGCCTTCGTCTCCATCCTCCACTGTGGCTCCTAGAGGTTCTAACAGTTTTACATTTATCTTTTCTGTGGCTGATTTTCCGAAGTAGGCAATGGGTTAAGTCTACTGCCATTTTTCAGGGGAAACAACTGCCACATTGAGCTCATTAGACGGTGACCATGTATGGCATGCCAATCTTGTCCTGTCACTTTTCTCATTAAAACCTGGCAATGTCTTCTTGCTGCCCAAGGAAAAAGTTTCCTTGACACAGTTCTCGAGGCTCTTGACCGTGAACCCTGGCACCTTGAGCCTCTCTTCTCACTGCTCTCCCTGGCCGCTCGCCTTTTCCTGTTCTCTGGTCTTTTTGAATTTTCAGATGTGCCACACTCTCCAGACTCCTTTGGGCTCAGCCTCGGCACATGTCATCTCTCCCTTTTCAGCCCCTCCCCTCGTCTTCTGCTATTTCACACTTAAAGTCACATCTTCAGAGAGGTTCTCTTGATCTACTAACAGTCTCTTACTCCCCCAGCCTCTGTTTTTCATTTTTTATAATATTTATCACTCTCATTTAGGATCGGCTCCTCCAGCAACCTGTAAATTCCAGGAGGGCAGACTGGCGTCTTTTGTGTTCACTACTGTATTCTCAGTGCCTAGCTTAGTGTCTGCTATGTAGGAGGGACCAAGAAATATTAATGGAAGGGAGGAAATTGGGAGAGACAGCTCACTTAGCTCTGCTTCCAACTGGGACCAGAACTGGAGCCATTGTGCTGAAGAGGAAATTGCACCCCATGCTTGATCTGAAAGCCATACCCAGCCTCTGGATAACAGGTAGTGAATATACCCTTGTTTTTGCCCCCAAAAAGATCTTCCATGTTTCGTGGTCACATGTTATTCATAGGCCATGTAGCTCTGTGCAGCACAATATTTCCACATCTCTAGGTTTTCTCTTTCCTTCCTGCACAGATATCCTCTTGGGAGGCTCAGTCCTTGCCCTGGGCACAGAGAAGGATCCCTAATGTCCTGTTCTTCTAATGCCTTCTGACTCACAATGCCATAATGGCACTTGTCTCTGTCACATTAATGACAATTTATGACTGTAGGGAGTTGACTGGTTATTTCTTATTAAAAATGTAGCAGACAACTCTCAAGCATCCATGTAGCTGTCACTGCAGTCAAGATGAGGTTCTCAGCCTGGTGCCACCTCACCCCTCTTGCCGGTCCTCAGAATGTGCTTCAGAGCCACTACCTCTGACCATCAAAGAGATTCGGTGCTCTGAGTACACAAACTCAACATATACTTGATCGAAACCAAATAGGACAAGAGGAAAAATTCTCCTTGGAAAGACAGCATGTGTTGGATTCCAAAATAAAGTGAATACTCTGGATTACTACTGCTCTTCTCCGCGAGATGTGAACGGGCACTAGACAGAGACACTAGGCTCGGCCCAAGATGACCAGGAAGTCCTTGTGATTAGAAATGCAGGTCAACAGAGCCAGAAAATGAGGCCCTGCCCAGAGGCTCTCTTAGTTCCAGTGAAAGGTCATGTGTTTGGATGCCTGTCAGTCATTTCCTGCCCGAGGGTTGGAGATGGACAGTAAGAGCTCTACAAGACATTTGTGAAGACTTTAAAGAGCTAATGAAGAGAGCCATGAAACAGACCACTTTAACCCAGGGCTTTTTGAAAAAACTCTGCGTATGTGTCACCTACAGTGCTGCCCCCAAACACTGGGCCAAAGCCTGTGGCTCGGTGTCTCGCTGGCTGCTGACCAAGGCTGGGATGGCAGCTCCTGCTGTCCTCCATGACACTCAGGGCCCATAGGCCTCAGGTACTGGCATCCAGATGTGCTTCTCAATAAAAGACTTAGAATACAGGGCAGAAATATTATTACAATAGCAATTATAACTGGAATTTTCATCATTCTTTACAGTTTCTAAAGATGTTTTATATTTTTTTCATTTCATCTGAGTCATCTCCTTTTGAGTCTCACGGATATGTAGTGACATACCCAAAGTCACATAGTAAGTAGTAATGATGGGCTTTGACTTGGTCTTTTGGCTCCAAACCTTGTGTCATGTGGCAGAGTTATCCAGTGATTGCCACTTGCCTTCAGAGGTGGGCACAGCAGGGGTCTTGGTCTAGTGAGCCAGTCTCCTGGGCATTTTTCTCTGCCCACTTTGCTCTAGCTGCCCTTGAGGCTGAGGTGTTAGCTATGGCCTCGTGGTTGGGAAAGGCGCTTTTCACTTCTGCTGTGAGAAATGACCTATTGCTAGTAAAAAGGGGTCCTAGGCCTCCTTCTCTGAAAATGACAGGCTGGGCCCTCCTGTGGATTTCTCAGATAGTGGAGAATTCAGGCATACTCTCCTTCTCTTTCACAGGCTTAATGACTGACAGATGCTAAGGAAGCAACATGCCTCATCACCTACCCTGACACAGCTTGTTTCACTGAGCTAGGCTAAGACTGTGGATGGCTCACTGGATGGGATGGGGTAGCATGGGGTGGGTAGGGAACATGGCTGAGGGAATAAATTTCTCAGTATTGGGGAAAGAACAGGCCTAGCATGCCCAGAGACTGACAAGTAGGCAGTGTGTGCAGTGAGGGTATGGACAGTGCCTGCTGACTCTGCTGTATTGCTATGCCCAGCTCAGAGCCTGGAGTCCATTAGTTATCCAATAAATGTTTGATCACTGAGCTTTAGTTAAATATGGGCCAATTGCTTCCAACGGATTGGGACAGGGCAACCTGGAAGGTTCAAGATGTAGAACCAGGTACATTGACTGTGGTCAAACAGGTGTGAGGAGATGACCCATCCTCAGGAAGTCAGGCTTATCCTGGCAGTCACAAGACCACAGGCCCAGGGCTTGGACACAACACACGACAGCCTGAGGATCTAAAGCTAGTTAGGGGACCTCACAGGTGGGATAGCACTCAGACTAGGTGTGCAGGGAGGTGCCATTTGAGACTCTAGGCAGGTAGCAGGGATCCAGAAAAATCTGTCTTTAGAAAGAGAGCTCCAGAAGCCAGGCTGGGGACCCTCTGTGTAGTAGGACAGAGGGTGGGAGGGGGTGGGGTGCAAGAAAAAGCTCGCATACTACATGGGACTTAGAACTTAAAGACAAGAGATCGAGGCAAGGAAGATACCCAATGATTGGAACTAGCAACAGGCCAGGCACAAACTCCTTGACCAGGTGACCACCCCAGGGCACAGGGATGGGCTGAGATCTCTGGCTTAAATCATCCTGTTACTGAGATCTGCAGCCAGGCTCAGCCTAGAGGAGGAGAGGAAGGTTACAGAGGAGACCAGGTAGAGCCTAGCAAAGGGGAGATGGCCTTCATGGAGTGGCTTTTGCAAGAGAAAAGAAAATGTTGGCATCTCCTGAGGGACACAGACAGACTGGGGCCAGGAGCCTGGTGGTCCTAGACTCACTCCTGGAACATGTTTCACAGAAGTCGAGCTGGTCAGCTGTGCCCCTGTGATCTCCCATCTGCATTTCCATTCTGTTCAGGGGAAAACACAAGCAGAAAGAGGGAAGCCCTGCTTTTGGAGCTTGTGGTCTAGTGGGGAAGCGAGACCATGCCTGCAGCAGACCTCAGAGCAAGCCCAGAGTGACTCAGGTACAAACAACCGAAATAAGACCACAAAGGAGGCACCACAACTGCAGATCTGAGGAGAAGGAGGGTTGGGAATGGAAGGGAGCCATTCTCCCAGAGAGGAAGAAGAGTGACAGAAGAAAAAGTCACTAGTGGGTTTTGTACAGTCTCAAAAAAAAAAAAAAAAAAAAAGGAGTTGGGGAAAAAAGGTTTCATAAGTGAGGTCATTTTTATAGCATCTCTATTGTCATGCTGAAACCTCATCTCATATATCAACTTCTATTCAGAACATGCTCAAAGCAGATATTGCTTATTTTCCACCAAATCAGAGAGAAATTACAGGTCCCACGGAGCATTCCCAGGGGCAGGAGGGAGGGGCCACTGCGGAACCACTCCTTCCTGCCTCGCGGGCTTCACTCCTATAGCCAGGAGCAGAGAGAGAGGATGGCCTGGCAGGGACCGAAGACCCGGGGCGAGAGCAGCACCAGGGTGATCCTCTTCTCCTTTGAAGGCTGTGGAGGTTCAAAAGACTGCTGGGCCTTTGCTCTGCCAGCCTCCCATCCTCCAGGGGTGCCATGGATGCCAGCAGGCCCCAAACACAGAGCTCCTGGGGGACCATCATCCCAGCTGGCTCCTGGCAACGTAGGATTTTGCCCCACTATCCATGGATGGAATTCTCCGCAAAGTAGAATGGGCCCACTGCCTGAGAAGGGACAGAATCCAGAGCTGAATTTTAAAAGGGTCTTCCCAAGGAACACTATCTCTGACTTTCACCACAGTGAAAACCCACTAATGAGTTCCCCTAGACTGCCCTCTGGAGGCCTCACCTCCATGTCCTTTCTTAATCCCTTCCCTCTTCTAACACAGCAGTTGCTGAGGTCTCCTCCTAAGTTTCTCTATTTTTCTTGTCTAATACATGTGGACAAAAAACATTAGACGATTTTCACTGTATTATTCTCTAGGCACAAAGAGAGGCCTCCCAGGCCACAGGTTCAGAGGAAGCAGCACAGGCAGCAGAGGGCACGTTGAGCAAGACGTGTGTTCGCTGCCCAGATCTGTCTCAGCTCCACGCCTTCTCCCAGGGCTTTGGGGAAGCCAATAAGTAAACAGATGCCAGAGAATTATGAAAGGGCGGGGCCATTGCCACCGAAGTCAGTTATTATCTTCAAGGGCACTGCCATCCCCAGGGAAGCCAAAGCCTCCTCTGCATCCACGTGTCCTGGACCCTGTCAGCTCCATCACTTCCTCTAAATGACCCCTCTGCCTTCCCAGCCCCTAGAATGTCTCTCCCAGGGGAGATGATGAGATGAGATGAGATGGCCTGTCTCCGAAGCTAAAGAATGACCAAAATCAAACCAAAACAAAACACTTTACCAGGTCTGACAAAGGACACTGTATTTCCATCCTACAGAGATTCTGTTACCATACTTGGACTGAGGCTAAAGGTCTCTCATGGAAAACAAGAGCTCCAAGGGGCCCAGCCACTTCTCTCAGGGCCTGAGTACTGTTGTGAAGTTTGCATACCACCCCAAAACCCCAGGCCAAGGGCAAGTGGAATCCACTCAGCCTGCTAAGCAGAGCATCCGCAAATCTACAGGCTCCTTGACAAGGCCCCTTTTAAAATTCAGACAAAGACCCCCTGTCTGCCTACGGAGCCTTTCCCCATTTCTGAATGATAACGGTTCTAGAGAGAATATTTTAGAGCTAATGGGGGCCGGAGAGAACATAAAGATGCAGGCAAGTGAACATGTGGTCCTGTGCCAAGTGGTAGGAGCCTAGCTAAGCCCCGAAGGCTGCTTTGGAGCTGCAGAAAGTGCTTTAGGTAAAATGGCACCAGGTGTGGGGTCGGGGGAGGAGTGGGGGGAGGGTCCAAGATAGCACTGACCCCAAGGTATTAGGGCTAAGAGGACTTCAGGGTCTGTAACATAAGTTGTTTTCAAAGGTGTTAGGTTTTCGTCTTGGTTTCTTTTCATTTCTTTATTTTATTTTTATTTTTGGCAGTGAATTCTTTTCCCAAAGAAAATAAAAACAGAAAGGAAATGTTGTTCCTTTTGAATCTGGAGAGGGGAGACCCACAGCTCTGTCCACTCTGTCCCTGGCACCTCCCACAAGGCTAAGGCCCCCCAGGTCACAGTATGGAACACTCACTTGGTCCTGCTCCCTGTTTCTGTGGTGAAGAGGCTGAGGCCCAGGAATACAGCATGACTTGCCCAGGGTCCACCGTACATTGACAGAATAGCCAGGTAGACCGCCACGGCCCAGGTACCTGGCCTCGTTCCTCCCCCACACCAAAGAGGCAGGCCCTCATGCTACCTGGCAATTGAATCTTCAGGTCAGCTAGACCTGAGTCCCTGTCCACAGGTGAGGCCTCTATCTTTTCCTCAAGTGACCATTCCCAGCCACAGAAGTCTCTCTTCTGGTTCTCCCTCTCCACGATGAGACTAGAGTTCAAAATCTTAGAGGTGGCAGAGCTGAAGAAGTTGGGGGGACTGGAGATTTGCCAGCCATACTGGGGAAAGGAGCTGTGATGGGAAACCGGGGTGCCACCTCGAGGACCCAGTGTCTTTCACCTGGGCTCTGTGTGTGGGCTCCTGCTGATGCAAAGGGTGACAGGCCAGGCCATATATTGGCCCAGGGTGAAGAAGGAGACCATCCATGTGGTGCTGCAAACTCTCAGCACCCTAAAGAAGGAGCGTCCCTCCACTGGCCTTGCCCTTGGACCCTGCCCCAGTCTCTCCCCAGTGACTCAGGACCACAAGCTCACCATCTTCTGCTTTCTCCCGGCCCTCCCAACAGCATGCACAACCCAGATTCCTGCTCGTGAGCTCGGCTTCCCTCCAGGTTACATGCAGCCTCCCATTCAAGAGCACTCTTGGTTTGTTCACGAACCCCCTGCCCCAGCTCTGGGACCCTCTTCTCACCCCCTGAGAGTCTGCAGGGCAGATGCCCTTGAGCCAGTCCTGACTTTACAGCTGCTTCTACTGAAGAGCTTGCCTTCTGGAAGCAGGGAGCTACCGAGGCGCTGCTCCTTTGATTTTCTGTTCCATTACTGCCTTTAACTTCATCCCCAGCCCTCCCACTCCAGAGCCCCAGGAATACAGCTGTCCCACTGCTTCACTCTCATGTGCATTTATTGAGTGCCCACAGAGTGTGGTACTATGCTCAGGGTTCAGAGCCACGGTCTAGTCAAAAGGAGACCAGAGCTAGTACAGAGAAAATTTCATAGATGCTTAACATCTGGTAAGGGATGAGGAAGGGGAGAGCTAATCACAAAACAAATTCCTATTCAAAAGCAACAGAATCTCCTCTGAGAGTAATATATATTCTACCCACACGCACACGCACACACACACGCCCTGAATGAACACATGAGTGTACCCAATGGTTGTATATGCAATGCATATACAGTATTGTGGGTAAAGAAACAACTGTATATGCTGTATGCGCACACGCACGCACACACCACCGCACAGACAGATACTCTGGCTTATGCTATCAAAGATACTAGTCTCCAGGTTCTAGTGAAGCGATCTGCCCTAGATGCCTGCAGCATGCAAAACTTGGAAGATCCGGAGATTCACAGTAAAGGAGGACAATGGGTTTACATGGGTACTTTCTGGCCTCGGGCCCAGCCGCAGCACTCGAGGTCGCTCTTGGTCAGTGACTGCAAAGCCTTTGTGGAGGGCTCGCAGAGCAGAGCTGAGGAGCTGGAGGTCCTCTGTCCAGTGGCAGGGCCCACGGGAGCCCCAGTGAGTTCCCCAATCTTCAAGGCAGAGTTTAAAACTGGTTTTCGAGCGTGTAGTCCTGCAAACAGTATTCCTTGTTACAGTGCTGCAGATTGAGGTGAGAGTTTTTTCTCGCTCACTCTCTGCAGCTTCCCACGTGTGCTAACGCATTTTGTAGTCATTAGATACAGATATTTCACACAGCTGTCCCTTAAAATCCAAGTCTACTGTGAAATCGAGGTCTCGCTGCAAAGAAGGAGCAAAGGGTCACAGCATTAGTGTGGGAGGAAGTCACGGCATCGCTCCCCTCCCCGCTGGCAGAAGAATGGGTGTCTACTGTGTTCCTAAGGTTTGCTGGCTAAGGAGTTCCCACGAACAACCCTCAGGAATCTATTCTGGTGCCTCATTATCCTCACAGGAAGTTCTTTGATTCCTAACCTGAATCCTTCCTGTTATAATATAAAAACGTTCCCTCTGATTTCATCCTGGGAGAAAACAGAGTGGGGTGGTTGAGTCTTCTGTGTCATAATCCTCAAAGCATTCTGTAGACTCTTAGTGTACTTGCCCATACCTGGGGTAGCTCAGAAAGAAAGAATCACATGGTCTCCAACCCACCAGGCCAGCTGAAGGAATGTAAACCAAACTTCTCCAGGCCACCAGAAACTTTTTTCTTTTTCGTATCCACTCTGAAATTTATTAGTGTTGTTCCAACATGTTCTATTCAAATGCAGCCAGATTTTTTTCCCATGACTATATGATTTCCACTCAGTCCAGGAGGAATTATGCCAACCCTTCTTTTTTTGATGATGTGAGATGATGATACGTGATGCCTACGTGATGAGATGAAGTGAAGTGGACACACTAGACAAAAGGATAATTCACATCCCAGACAGGATGGAGCAGGATGGCTGGAGATTTCATCACGCTGTAAGACATGACTACATAAAGGCCATACAGCCTCTGTCCCCATCATTGTGAGAATGGTGAAGTAACAGACTGTAGAGAGGGGGGCTCATGACCCCTATGCCAGACGTGGTTCAAGTTTAATGCTAATCCGATTGTGTTGCTCCTCTGCTTAAACCCTCAGAAGCTCTTATTTCCTGACTCAGCTCGTCTTAAATGAGATGAAACCCATGGCAACAGCCTCCGTTCTCAAAGCCCCTCCGTGAAGCTGTGTTCAAAGCTGAGAGTCCAGATGGTGCCTAGAAAAAGTCTAGTTCCTGGCTTTCAGGGGCCAAGCTTGGAGTCCTTCAGTTATGTCTAGTCACATCCAAGCCTGGCTTCTCACTGCCTCCCTGGTAACTTTTCTGATTGTGCACAGGGCACTTAGGCACCTGGGCGAGTGGGTCCTGGGACCAGCTCTGCGGTCCCTTCTCCTCTCTGACTCCAGCCCACACAGAGCCTGCTTCAGCACTCACCACATTTTTGGCATTTGGCTTCATGGAGATGGTCCCGTAGAGCTCTTCTCCTCTTCGGACAGTGAGGTAATCTTCCAAGTAGAAGACAGTCTGCTTCCAGTGGGGTGTAGGGGGCATCGGGGGCTGAGGGGGGAGGGACAGGGGAGGTGGAACAAAAGTATCAGAGAAGACATCTCCAAAAGAACTGAGGCTGGGGATCTGCCTACAAGTCACTGGGTTTCTTCTGGGACTGTCTGACCCGCACACAAGGTGTCCAACCCTTGTAGCCTGCCTCCAAACCCCCACTAGAACTCCCCTCTCGGCCCTAGGGACACCCCTTCCATCAGATTCCCATCCCTCAAGACTGTGGGTCTTGGCTGGGGATCAGAAGGGAACAAGCTGATATTACAAATTCATATCAAGAGGAATGAATACATACCCTCTTACCAACTAAACTCCGTAACACAAATGAATCTCAGAATGCTAGTTTTTCATTAGTTCGACAGAGCAAAGACTTTCAGACAGTGTGGGGGAGAGATTTGTAGAGTAGGCCATCCTGTCTTCCCTTAAAAGACATCATTTATGCAAACTCCACAGCTAACCCAGTTTCCCCAGTTCCACTGACAGCCCAGCCCTACAAATAGTTTTCCCTGCCTCCTTCTCTGCCCTAGAACCAAAATTAGTACCCTTAGCCCAAGCCTGCTAAGGGGTGTCAGCTGTGCCTTCCTAACTGGATCAAAGAGAAATAAAGGATGAATAAATGATTTATCTGGTGAAAAACCAAAGAGTAGACTTCTCATGATGCTTCATTACATCCATAGATATTCAGTTACACTGAGGGGCTTTAGAACCTATACAAAGACCCATCTTATAGTAAGTTCTTGGCCCTTCAGGCCTTTACCTTCCTCCACTGGGATGCAAAACTCATTAATACTGATTTCCTCTTTGCTTAGGACGAGAGCTAAAGATGAGGACACTTGGGGAGTATATGAGAAGTGCCTCTCAAATGCTTCAAAAGTTGTCACATGGAAAGACATGTGTGGTCTTATATGTGGCTTTAGAGGCAGAACAAAGACTATTCAGGGGGAATTACTAATAGGCAGAGTTTTAATTCACCAGAAAGAATTAGATCTGTCTCACAATCACATAAGCCCCTGAGGTCCACTGACTGGGAATTTATCATGCACTGAATCAGACCAGGTGACCTCTAAGATCTTTCAAATCCCAAGATCGACTTTAATGGAGCTGAAGAGTCTGTCTTTCTTTGCCTTTTTTCAATAAACTGGCTAGATCAAATGTCAGCGGTTTGAATACAGACTTGAGTAGCATTCGGTGTGTGCATGTGGGAAATCAATGCAAACTCAAGGTCATGGATGGGGAAGAGCAGCCTGAGCATTTGGAAGGGCTTGAATGATCATGAACATGTAATCTGTGCCCCTCAGATCCTGGATCCCCAAACACAGCCAGCCTTCCTGGTCCCTAAGGCATACTGCTGTCTAAGGACAAAGTCCACCTGCTCCCAGAAACTTCCCTGCCAACTACATCTAAATAAACTGTCAAAAGACAGTCTCCAGTGTGTGCGAAGAATAGCAGTATATGACTGACAGCATTCTCACCCCCACTTCCACCTACACCAGCTCAGACAGGTGTCTCTTCTGTTCTTAAAGACCTTCAAGGGGATTCAAGCAGTTTCCTTCTGTCTCCTAATCAGATGCCTTGTGAGAATTCCAGAAATTTCCCTGGCTTAGATTCACCAAACCTAGTAGTCTGCCTCTGATGGTAGCCCTCAAAAACATGCCAGCCTTGGATTGGAGGAAAGTAATTTCTCCCTCCTCCACTACCACATCAACATCAAAAAGTAAGAATTTGCCCAAACGTCTCATTTCTATGATGAGTCCATTAGCCATGGACTAATTATCTAAACCAATCTTCTCAACTTAATCCACCAACAAGGCGTCCAGGAGAAACTTATTAAAATCTGGATGTTTTCACTTTACTCCTAGAGATTTGAATTCAGTATTTTGGGGGAGGGATGAGAAGGGTAAAAGTTTTCCAAGACTTAAAAATCTTCCCCCAGGTTATGTAGACACACAGCCATGGCTGAAATCACTGCGCAAACGGAATCATTCACTTCTAATAACATCTCTTGTGTGGGGATCAGTGTAAAGGACATTCAATTAGGCAACAATAGGCCCAGTTTCTAGTCTCCACTTTGCCACATATTTACACTGTGACCCTCGGACTCATTTTCTACATCTGCAGGATGGGGGGCACTGTGAGAAGGGAAAAAGGGTACACTAAGGGTGACCAAGCCTCCTGTTGTGCTAGGAAAGTTACAGTTTACTTTTGTTTTCCTGGCATAATTATGAATAGCTCTCCCCCTCTCAACAGTGTCCTTAATTGAAAGGTGAATTATATGATCACCCTACCTATAAGATATTAGGTCCATGTTAGGGTGTTCCTAAGCCATCATATTAGGTGGTTATTTCATCGTTGAGGACGGTGGTATATCATTTTATTCATTCATAAACTATAACTCCAGCCTGAAAAGGTGCACTGCCTCACTCCAGCAGTCTAGAATGTCCTAAGGAAGCATCCAGAAAGTTGCTATGCGCAAGGACAAGCACACGGGGCTGTGGACGACATCTAGAGTTCTCATCAATGAACAAGTCTTTCCCTCTCCAGCTCTGCCCCAAATGCAATCTTCATGATTGTGTCACTGCTTTCAGCTTTCTCTATTATGAAAATACCTGCATACTCTTACTATCCTGACCCCTTTTCTCCCTCCCTTAAGCCCCTCCCCTCACGGTCTCTCTGGGTTCTAGATTCTGGACAACTTGTGTTTTATATTTTGAAGTGAGCCTGAACAGTACTGCCTGCAGCATTCCAAGTGCATATGCCTTCATTTATTCATTCATTCAACAGATATGGTCTTAAATTTGGAGAATAGCAATCAATACAGCCTTGCCTCCCCTCAGATCCTGCTGCTTAAGTAAGAAGACAAAGGATAAAGTTTGGTGTAAGTTGTGACTAAGGATGGGGGTGCAGAGCACAGCAGTCTGTGGGAACAAATGGCAGGAGCCTCTCATGGAAAGATTTTTTCTGGCGCTTTTGGAAAGAGAATGGAATTCTGCTTTCTGTTTCACTTCCCAATGGCTAAGTGGAATCTAATACTTTTCCTAGCTGTAAATTTATAATTATATTCCCTAGGGGTTTCACAAGCTTTTTGGAGAATTTAAGACTATGCACCAAGAAGTTTCTTTGACCTGAGTAAATTATGTCACAGGATGGTAAAGCTGGAAAGGACTGCCAGGTAATCTAGGTCCAATGGTGTCATTTCACATATAAAAAGCCCAGGGCCCAGAGAGTAACTTGTTCAAAGTCATCTCCAGCATCTGATCACCCTACCTTGCTGATTCCTGGAAAAACCAGGAATCTGTACAAAGGGAAGGGGACATAAGTCTAGAACTGCTTATACTCAGCCTACTGCCCTTCTACCTATCACATAGCAGCCTAGGGCCCCAGTTCCCATTCCTCCCCCCACCCATCTAGAATGTGCCCAAGGGGTGGGGGCAGCTGGGCCCAGTGGCTGTCACAGCCTGGAACTCTAGGCACCTATGCCCATTATGGCTTCTGCCTGGAGCTGCAGAGAAGAGATGCCAGGCCATTAACAAGGATCATTTTCAAGCTGTGCAATAGTCGATATACTCTCAAGTAGGCCTCCCAGGGCTGGGCTGAGATGAAACATGGTTGAGGGTTGATGGGGAGGGGCCACATAAGCAGGCTACCTTTGCACGAAGTTCAAAAATAGCTAAGACCAAGCAGTATGTTGTTTAGGCTTGCACATACATGCGATAAAACTTTTCAAAAATAGCAAAGGGATAAGGAACACAAAATTCAGGATAATGTTCATCTAGAGGTGATAAGGGGAGTGGGGATGGGGTAGAAGCAGAGCATCCAGGTAAATGAAAGATATTGATAACATTTAAGGTATTGAGTTAGGTGGTGAGTTCACATGGATTTATTATGTGACTATGAATTAATTTACTTAAATTTATTATTATAATCATTTATTTATAATGTCTCTGGTTAATATTTACATTCTAATAATTTATTTCTTAACTAATATATTTACTTCCAATAATAATAATAATCTTATTTCTAGTTACTATTTGCATTCTAGTTAGCATTTATTTACATTCTGGTTACTGAGATGGTGAATTCGCAGATATTCATTATATTAATAAATAAATAAACGAAAAGTGAACCTTGTATGACTCAATGTTAATAGTATGCCATTAACCAAGAATTAAGATTCATCTAATTCTGTGCATCTGGGGTCCTTAAAAACAAAAAGCAAATACTCTTTACTTGGTGGTCAGAGTGTAGAGGGTTTGCATAGAGCCTGCTGCCAAATCCATAATAACTGGTAAGGACATCCGCTCGTGCTGGAAACAAAACCCCATGCTGACATCTCAGGGTGGCTGAGAAAGCTGCTAAACAATTTAATTTCGCTATGTATATGGAAATGCTGCAACAAGAGGGGTCTGTGTCAGCCAGAAGGCACAAAGTCTTGGTGAGGCCAGAAGGCACACCATAATGAGGAGCTGGAATTGCCTTTCCAGAGGATGTCGACATTGGTCAAATTCTCAACCATCTTGTTCAGGTAATCTTGCAGAAGGGCAGTGGTTCTTGACCTTGATTGTACATCACAATCGCCTGGAGGACTTATTAAGACACAGATCTCTGGGCCCCACCTCAAAATTTCTGACTCAGCAGGTCTGGCGTGGGGCTCGAGAATTTGCATTTCTAACAAGTTTCCATGCTGGTCCATGGACCACACTTTAAGAACTTCAGTACCACGGCATGGAAAAAAGAGGACTGTAGAAACTCTAAATGTCCTTGTAGAACCTAAGATACTGGGATTCTGTGCAGAGGGGAAGGAGTATAATGCCATTAACTGCAAAGAGACAGAGGAGTAGGCTCAGACCTTGATCTAGTTTGAGCTTATAAAACATACTCTTCATCATTCCTCTTGTGTGAGCGTGTGTGGGACTACGGCAGGGTGTGACCAGAGAACAGGAAGGAAACGAGCCAATGGCTGGAACTTAACTTTTCAAATCCTCACCATCTCCCAGGCAGCCCAGGTCTGATTTCTTTGATGTTAAATTTGAATTTAACCAAGCCTCCTATCCATGGGGACATCAGGAATGTAGTCCCTGCCACCACAGAGCCAGAGAGCCATCTATGGACAGGTCTACCAGGTTGCCTGCTTGACCTCATGGGCTGGAAATAGATCATTTTAGGAAAAAAGAAACCCCAGCTGAGAGCTATAGGGCTGGAGCTCAGACTTTCAAAGGCCAGAACTTCTTCCAGAGTACTCTTGCCCACTGACTTTCCCATCACCTGCGGCAGGGCAGACCCTGTGGAAGACATCATCCTGGAGGGGTAGAGGCAGAGCCAGCCACTGCGGCTTCACTCCTGGCCTCTAGTCACAGCCCTGGTCTCAAATAGGATCCTCCTTGGCCCTCTCAATGACCTTACTCTTCACCATCACGAAGCTGAGTTTTCCCCATCCTTTAGGGTTCAGATAAAATCTCCCTTGCCCACTCCTGGCTGTTCCTGCCCACCAAGAAGATGAGCTCACAGGTGCCCCTGTAAGAGAGGTGGGGAGCGGCAGCTGTAATGACCCAGATTAGGCATCTCTGGTTTTTCCCTTGGCGGGAAGGCACCAGCACTGGCCTGGCTAATGGAGACTAGAAAACTCTGGTATTCGTGTTCAAAAGACACTGGTTCTGGGGAAAAAAAAAAAAATTCTATGACAGATTAGATATGTCTCTTGCCCCCTCCATCAACAGATAAAAGAGGGTCATGGTTTCAGGAAGCGAATAATCACATCCCTGAATTCTGGTAGAACCCACCTATTCCTACTCTATGCACACTCCCTCCACCCTCAACAACACGCTTCCAGTTTTCAGGGAGACTCCACATGAATGGGCAATCTGAGTACAACTCTAAGGGCAGAAGTCATAACTTCATACACTAATTTAACAGAGATCTGTTTAGGACCTGCTAGAAGCCAAGCACTGCCATAGAAGCCGAGAGTGCAGAGATTAATAAGATATGATCCAGGCTCGCAGGAAGACCAAGGGTGCAAAAAACTGGGTGGAAATGTTGAATAAATGATGGCATAATCTACATTGGAATCCTATGTAGTCCTTTAAAAAAGAAAGTAGATATTACTGTGAGGCTATGAAAGTATCTCCAAGACACATTGTTAAATAAAGAAAAGGTGGCAGAGAGGATTGTGTCTAGTATGAGCCAACCTGTATTTTTTTAAAATGCTGTAGTTTTGATATTGTACTCCAGTTATGTAAGATGCCACCAATGAGGGGAGCTGGGCATAGGGTTCACAGAACTCCATGTACTATTTTTGCAACTTCCTGTGAGTCTATAACTATTTCAAATAAAAAGGTTTAAAAAAAAAGGTATATATAGATATATATGTGCTTGTGCACCACTGAAATTTTTTGGAAGGATACAAAAGAAATTGTTAACAATGTATATGCCTCCGAGGCATGAAAGTGGGATGATGGGGAGAGGATTTTTTCCTTGACTTTTTATATCCTTTGATTTCTTTTTACTATTGTGCACATGCATCACTTTAAACATCACCATGACAGATGTAAGCACAGGATGTTAGGGAGCCCCAAGAAGGATACCTAAGCTTGACCCAAGAGGGAAGGAGGGGATCCAGTAATACCTGAGCTGAGAGGTGAGACCCATGCTAGAGTTAACCAGATGAGGAGGTGGGGGTGGGGGTGAGGGAGGTGTTATGGGCTAAATTATGTCTCCCCAAAATTCATGTATTGAAGCTCTAACCCCCAGTACCTCAGAATGTGAATGTATTTAGGAGTAGGCCTTTAAAGAGGTGATTAAGTTAAAATGAGGCCCTTAGGGTGGGCCCTCATCCAATCTGGCTGGTGTCCTTTCAGAAGGAGATGAGGACGCACAGAGAGACACCAGGGATATGTGCACAAAGAGGAAAGGCCATGTAAGGACACAGGGAGAAGGCAGCCATAGGCAAATCAGGTAGAGAGGCCTCAGGAGAAATCAACTCTGCCTTCATCTTGAACTTAGACTTCTAGCCTCCAGAACTGTGAGAAATAAATTTCTGTTGTTTAAGCCACCCAGTCTGCGGTCATTTGTTATGGTCGCCCTAAGAAACTAATACAAGAGGAAAGGAAACAACAAGAGCTTCTGACAAAAGACCCCCTTTCTCCCATGGCACACCAAGATGAACAAGGCATGTGCAGAGGCGATGCCCAGAGACTTAACAAGTCTCACTGAGTTCAGGAAACTGCAAAGCACTCAGTGTGAACAGGCTATGTGTGCAGTGGCAGCAACAAGATGGAGTGGAAGGCAAAGCAAAGGAGAGGTAATGAGAAATGAAGTTGGAAAAGTGGGCTAGGGCCAGGTCACAGAACCCCGCACTTACCAGGCTAAGACAATTGGGCTCCTCTGCTACAGGCAATGAGGCACCTCTGAAGAAGGGCTAGGAGGGAGAGCATGGCTGGTGTTTGGGTGACGTTGTCAGGGACTTAATGAGGGTGGATTGGGATGGAAGCAGGGAGGAAAGGTGGAGACATAGAGGCACCGTTTGAAGTCTACTGAGTGATGCCCTGAATCCTGTAGTAAAGCATGGCAGTGGAGAGAGAGAAATTTAATTCTACTCTTTTCCTTCCCCTCGCACACAAAATATGCTCAGGAAATGCTAAATGAGCAAATGTACATTTGAAAAGGGGCCCATACTTTTGCCTCTCTCAGCTCTGACCATGCCAGCCACAGTTTTATTTACCTTCTCCTTGAGCAACCAAAAGCATGGAGACGTGCGATTACTCTGCAGCTAGAGAAGGCTTAAGAGATGTAGAGTAAGGGTCCCTCACTAGCGCCCAGGTCCTTCCCCAACGTCATCGAGGCCAGCCCTGTGTCACTTCCCACATAGACCAGCAACAGGAGAGAAGAGGATTTGGAATGCCAGCAAAAGGCTCACCTGTGGAAAACCCCATTTTCTTGTGGCACTTGGTAAATTCGATATTAAAATAGGTGACCAGGGCGTGGATGTAGTCATTGCGCTGGATCTGCAGGCAGAAGGCAGATGTGAACGACAGCTCTTCCGTCTTCACCGTGTAAATGTCCACCTCCTGCAGCCCAGGGAAGAGAGAATTCCGGACACTTAGCGTCTCCCCCAGGTCTGGGTCCTGGTGAACACCTTCATTCCCATGGAGGACAACCTATGGTCGACTCTCCAGGGTGTCATTACTCTTAGATTGACTTCTCTCCCCCTGCCCGCCGCCACCTCCCAATGACATCCTCCATTCCTTCTAGGGTGGAGCATGCTCAGGCAATGATGCAAACGAATATGAATCAGAACCGAGGGGAACGGCATTAAAAAGTCCTTCAGCTGCCATATATTTGATCCCCTTTACCCACTTCACCCTCCCTCTAAACCCTATATTTGATCCCTGGACTTTGGGTGGTAAACACACAATAGAATATACAGATGTCAAATGATAATTGGTTAATTGTATTAACCAATGTTACCCCGATAAACTTAATTAAACATTTTTTTAAAAAGATAAAGCTGCTGGGGGTGGGGACTGATGGGGAGGGGAAGGGAAAGAAGAGAAGTATTAAGTAAACAGAGCATCCCTAAACCTAACCCGAATGTCCTCAGAGCAGTCTTCCCTGGCATCACTACATTCACTGAGTCGTTCTCACAGTGACGTCCCCAGATGACTAGCATCAGCATCAGTTGAGAGCAAATTCTGAGGGGGTGGGGAGGGGAGGACATCCCAGCCCTACTGAATCAAAACAGCAATCTGTGCTTTAGCAAGTCCTCCCAGTGATTCGGATGAAGCAGTTTCCCAGTTTTTTAATATTTAAGTGCCGACAATAGCAGTCATCAAGTATTATCTCAGGACTGAGGACCTGAGCCCACCCACAGTCACAGACTGAGCTGAGGAACTTCTGCTGGCCATTTATAACAAGCCTGGACAGTTAAAAAAAAAAGAAAAAAGAAAGAAAGAAAAAGAAAGAAAAGGAAAGAAAGAAAAGGGAGAAATAAGAGGTGAGAGTTTGTCATTTTTGGCTGGAGAGTGGAGAACATGAAGAATTACTAATTCTAACAATTTCAGTCGGGAAGTGACTAGAGATCAATCTTGCGTGGGGAGCAAGTGTAATTAAAGACGGTTGGCAATGTGCTGTTCTTTTCTATGTGAAGGACGCTGACAAACTGTTTGCTGGCTCCGGTGAGACAGGGCAGACTTTCCAAGAGCCCAAGTGGCATCAGGCAGCTTTCAGAGAGGTCTAAGGAAGGACTTCCTACTGTTGGGGATGTGTAGCAGGACCCTGTTATGAAGACTGTGAGAGCCAGACATCTACATGCCTGGAATGGTTCCCAGGGGCTCA
Organism: Pteropus medius; assembly: GCF_902729225.1. Taxonomy (NCBI): domain Eukaryota; kingdom Metazoa; phylum Chordata; class Mammalia; order Chiroptera; family Pteropodidae; genus Pteropus; species Pteropus medius. The sequence continues at coordinate 21,928,852 of NW_024344240.1, forward strand.
CCTGAGACCCGGATGATAGAACATGTTGGTAATAATTAGGAGAGGGGTCTGAGGGCGGGGAAACAAGAGCAGGGAAGAGACAAAGTGACATAGTGAAAATGGCCCTTTATTTCTAGGATAAATATGGGCAAAGCAGACATAAAGAACCCAGGTCCTTCAAAGAGAAGTCCTGTGTCCATGGGACAGAGGAGGAGGAGGTACGATCAAGGGAACCAGCAGCTTAGAGCCCTGTGGCGCTGGGGTGAACAGCCTGATAACCTCGTGGGGAGCTGAAGCTCTGACCTGTTAGTTGAGAAGAGATTACAGATTTAGGGGAATGTGGGAAGAGGTGAGATTACAGATTTAGGGGAATGTGGGAGCCCCTGGGTGAGATCACTTCACATGCAAGTGAGGCTGTGCTTCTAGTGCCCAAGGATGGGGAACGAAACTAATGTAATGGTGAGTCCTGGGTCAGGCATGCAGAATGTGATGGGACTAGAAAGCCAGTCCCCTTGTAACTAATGCAATAGCCCCTTCGGTAGCATTCCTCAAAAGTGGCCATCAGGTGCTTACTTGCCTGCCTCAGGGCTGATGCATTCACTACTTACCAAGCAGCTGATTCCATTTCCTGACATCTCCAATTGGTAGGTCCCATGACAAGGGAGAGCCCACATCAGTCTCTGTAACTTCCACCCACAGAATAAGCCAAGCGCCTGTTCCAACTCACATGGGTCCCCTAAACCTTTTCTTCTTCAACATAAATTGCCTCTGGTTTTTCATTTGCTTCTCATAAGTTATGATTTCTTACTCTTTCACCCTCCCTGCTTGGGACATACTTATAATCCCTGACCTCAAAGAGCACACTGCTGACCCCTGTCATTTAGCCTGCCAACCTCCCTCCCTCCACAGCATCCCTCTCATAACCCTTTTTCCGTTCTTCCCGGGACTCGAGTGTGGGGGTTCTCCATTGCATGTCATCCTATTAATGTGGGCCATTCCTCCAATCCAGGAAATCTTTTTAGACCAGTACTCGTTAGCCTCCGTGATATTTGTTATACCTCCTGGCTGCATGCTTTCCGCAGGCTCCTTCCAGCTTAACAACTCTCAGAGCAAGCTGTCCCTGACAGTGTTCTTATTAACGGCATCAGCAGAGCCCGCCAGGCTCACAGCATCTACACTCACTGACTTTCCCATCTCCTTCCTAGTCAGAGCGAGTTAGCCAGGCTCCAGGCTCTTTCCAAGCTTCGTGGTATCTTTCTCTCTTGATCCTCTCTGCTACCAGTCTAACCTGGTCTTTCCACCCTGCTTCTGGCTATTTCAGCAGCCTCACCACCTCTACCCTTGCCCCTGCTTTTGGACTGGAGCCCTGGAGGGGCAGAGGCTGCACCTTATTGGTTTGTGCACCCTCGTTGTGAGACATAGCACCTGACACTCATCAGTCTTCTACTAACAGATCTCCTGCTTGACAACTTTCCTCCCTCATCCAGGCCTCTCCTTCGTACCAACTGACTAATCTCTTACATCCTTTCAGGCTGTGCTGCTCCCTGGATCCAAAACCTTCCATGACTCCTCTTGTCTTACCTAAAAATATCCAAACCTTTTGGCCTGAATACGGACAGGGAGAACTGGAAAGAAAAGAAGGCTCTGTGACACATCTGGACCCGGCTCGTTTCTCCTTCTGTCACTCCCCTCACTTCACTGCTTTCAGTGCGCAGACACACACACACACACACACACACACACACACACACACACACACACACACACACCCATCTATCAGGAATTCTGTCTCTATAGGGTCTTTCTCTCAGAGGTCCATCAACCAAATATCCCATGTTAGCTGACAGTGTTCACTTGGTCCTACAGACATTTGCATCTTAATGTGGGCCACTGAAGGAACAAAAAGCCTTCCAGACAGAAGTAATGAAGCTATACATTAAAATGGTAACAATGGAGGCAGTTGGTCTTTTGGAGTTGGGGCTGAGCCATCTCTGAGGGTGGGATCAGCTGTGGAGACACAGAGGCCCTCTGCACTCAGTTCCACCCTTCTCTCAGACCCAAAGTCTAGAGAGTCAAACCCAGTTGTCCTGGCTTCCCAGAGCCCAGACCCCTTTGCTGGAAGGATTCTTACTTTTGGCAGCAGCAATAGCATCTCTGAGACCCTGGGAGGCCTCCTGACTCCCTCGGTGACCCCCACAAAGTGGAGGGCTCTGCAGGGACCAATTACTCAGAAGAGCCTCTGGCCGCTGCCATCCCCACCACTAAATAATGTTACAAATGGATGTCTCAGAGCCGAAGTCTGGTCAAAACAGAGTCTTAATTATAATAAAGTGTCACACTCTGCAACGTTAATAGCATGAAAATAGCAATTAAGTGTGTGAAGAAGGGCAAGTGTTTTCCCAACAGGCTCGGCAAGACGTTGCTTCGTGCATTAGCGGGAGAGCCGATGGAGGGCCTCCTGGTTGCGGAAGCAAACGCAGTCTTCAGCCTTCTCAGAGGACAGAGGAAGAGAGGGTACAGGGAGCGGAAGGGGCAAGACTTCAGCATAGAGCTCCAGTCCCAACACATCCTCACAGCCCTGAGGGGTTTTCAGGAGTATGTGAAAACTCTGCTCCCTCTTCACTGAGTCCTCCTGCTTTGCCCCTGGCTACACTCAGGTGCAATACAAGAGAAGTCCCTTGCTGGTTTCTGGCTGGGACAGGAAAGAGGGAGGAGACCAGTCTGGCCTGAGTAGATAGAAGCAGGCCAGTCCACCATGTGACCGGCAGTAGATGTACAGAGGTGCAGTGTCACACCAGCAGAGCAGGAGGGAAAGCCACCTGGGGCCCAAGTACATTGAAGGAATTTTATCCCTAAGCTGAAGCTATTACCTGAAGCTATTACCAGCAGCTACCATGTGGCAAATGTAGTTGCACCAGTCAATTTCTACCTATTCCACAATATGTACAGAGATGTTTGCACTATGGGTGAGCTTGTTCGGGGGTGTACTTTCCTGGTTCTCATGTGGGGCACCCAAAGGCAGAGGCTTCAGGGACAGAGAGGCAGGGAGGAAGAAATAAGAAGAAACATTTGCTCACAATCAATCCTGCCCGGACTTGGAATGGGCCGAGTTAAATAAATAGTGAGGACCCTGTCCAAGGAGAGTCCAAGGCTGAGACTCAAAGCCAAACCTCTCAGGCAGGATGTTACAAAGGGAGGCAGCATCTGATGAGTGCTGTGCGAGGCTCATCTAGTTTCAGTGTCTCTTGGAGTTCCCTTATAAATGTTGCAGTGACACTATGGACCAAGGTTCTTAGGAAGACCGTGTCCAGGGACAAAGGACTGTTCTCCCCTGGCAAAGCAGTGGTTTGCATTAGTCCTTCAGAAGCTTCCCCTCAACCCCAGTGGCCTGGACCCTGCCCCTTCAGCCACTGTAAACAATCCAGCCCTCCACCCAACACATCCATCAAAGAAGGAGTATGTACAGGGCCAGGGCAGGCAAGAATGTTTTAGTAAAATCAGAACTGAGTGGGCTGCTGAATACTTACATAATAACACCAGATTTTTAAATTAAAAAATCAGCTCGAACCATGTGAAACTGATGTCTTTCTAGATTTTTACAATCACATATCGGCAGTTTGTATGATTTGACATAATATATTAACATACATAAATGCAAGGACTGAGAAAAAGGACTGGAAAGATCAATCCAATGTGTGACCAGCGGTTCCTCTAGGTGGAGTGTGCAGTTCAGAAGGAGGGGAGGTCAAGGGGAGTCTCGAGTTTTGCTCTATGAAATTCGTCTAGATTGAATATCTAATAATGAGAATGTACTAAGGATTGCTGTGCCGAAGATGCTGACCAGGTGTTCGGCATTTGCACAGAAGAAAGCTTTGGAAGAAAAGATGTTAGAGCATGTACAAACAAGAACACTCAGGAAGAACACTCTGTCTGGATGGTCCCATGTGTGCTAGGACATGGGAGAGTAATGACGATCACACAGCAGATTGAGGTATCAGATTTCCTTCGTAAGAGGCTCATCCACCCCTGAATGGAGTAGCTTTCCCAAATCTGAGCGGACCCTCCTGCCTGCAGGGTTCTCTCCTCTCACACCCCACTCCCCACACTGCCCCCGCCCCAACACTACCAAGGGACATGCACTGACTCCCTTCTCTCAGCTGTGCCACCGTGGAGTCCAGTCCTTCTCTCTTTGGCTCTGCTTAGCGAGAGCGCCTGGTTTTGACTGGTCACTTCCGGATCCAGAGGCTCTGGCCAAGGTGACCTTGCCTCACCAGGCTGAGGCCATGCAGGAGCTGGCGATGCCTTTATTCCAGGCCCACAGCTTTCCAGAGTAGCACAGCTGGGTTCCCAGCATGCCCAAGCCCAAGCGGGATGAGTCTGCAGACCTTTATTAAACAGGCATTGGTCACCACTTGCTTTGGGTCCACGATGTCCACCAGGGGCTCCTTCATGGCAACGTCCCGGATGCAGGTCATGTCAAAGCCATAGACATTCTCCCACCCTGAGGGAACAGAGCAAGACATGAGGGCCAGCAGCAGGACCCCCAGAAGTCTCCCCAACCCTCCTGAGTACTAGAGCACAGCATGCCCAAAAGAATGAAGGGCAGCCCGTGTGCCCTTGTATCAAAAGAGAATTGCTCATCTGGTTGGAGAGCTTCGCAATGTGCCAAATGTCCATTCACAGAACCATTTGTATAGGTTCTTCTTTATGGTTAGGAAAACTAAAGCTCAGAGAGGCCGAGAAACTTCTCTAAGGTCACACAGCTAGAATGCCACAGGACCAAGACTGGAACCTAAATTACCTGACTTTTTGTACCTACTCTCCTGTCCCCTTCTTTTAGCTAACAGAGTATCTAGAAATCTCTTCTCTGCCATTGACATTTCTACGTTAGTTCCTTTGCTCAAGACATCCTGCACACAAAAGAGGTCCATATCTCTCCCTTCTCCCATCCCCACCCACTGAACCTTTAATGCAGCAGAGAGAAACATTGGCTTTTAAAACGAAATAGGCTACAGTTTGAATCTCAGCACCTCCACTTATTGGCCAGGCTTGTGTGCAAATTCCCTACCCTCTCTGAACCTCAATTTTCTCAACTGCAAAATGAGGGGGTTGTCCATGAGAGTCTACCTTTCTCATATGACATGATGCACTCACATAAGGGGCCATTTCATAAGAACTATCCCCCAAGTGGGGCACAAGTCATCCCAGCAGTGCTTGTTGGGAGAAAGGTTTAGGCTGCAGGATTGGTGAGTAAATGAATGCAAGTCTGATGGCCCAAGACCACTCTTAAATGGTGACAATCATTGCTATCGTTGCTTGAGCACCTAGCCCAGGCCAGACTCTTCATTTCAGCCACCCAGCAACCCTATGAGGATACTTCCAGATGACAAATGAGAAAACTGGGTTTGGGAGAAGCTGGCATCTGGCTCACAAGCAGTATCTGGCCCAGTGTCACACATCAGGGAAATGGTGGAACTAGGGCTCAAACCCAGCTTGTCCCCTAACCCTTCAGCTGCATGGACTTGGTAGCAACCAGGAATATAACTTCCTCTGCACAGTGCAGAGGGTAGCTTGAGCAGAGGCTTTAGTCACTAAATCTCATTTGTCTGTTTACTCAGACGGGCTTAGCAATGCATTGAAGTAGAGATTCTTTTCTCTGATATCTTACAGGATTAAATTTTCTTTTAAAAATGTTCATCAAACAAATGGGAACTATGTCCCTTTATGTTCAGAAGAGGGGGTGTGTGAGGAGGCAAGAAAGAATGGTCAGTGAAGGCTGTGTTCCTTTGACGCACACTCTTTTCTAAGGTACACAAAGACCTTCATCAGAGAGAAGAGGCAGAGAAAATAATCATCCCCCAGAGGGTGAGTGCTTATGAAATTCTGGCTTGAGGATAAGATGCCAGTCATATCCCATTATATTGCCCAAGGCTGGTGCCAAATTCCCAATTGAAACCAACATTTGGAGAAAGAAGCTGCTTGGTTGGCAACAGGACATGCTTCAGAGAAGACCCCCTTCTAGAGTCTGGAAACAGCTATTCATTCTCTCCTCAGATGAAACATACACACTAAGACACACTGCCTTTGTTTAAAATCCTTTCTTAAGAGACCTGCATCCATGTTTCTGCTCTTTTTCTCTCTTGGCCATGCCTTAAGTTAAGATTCAGTGCAAGTGTTGGGCAAATACTTGAGACAGTCTGTGTGTGTAATAGTTAAAGGCCTGGGCTTTAGCATTCAAATCTGGCTCTGTAATCTTCGCAAGAATTTAACCTCAAAGAGTTGCTTTCTTCTTCTTCAAAATGGAGACGATGATAATTACAGATACTCAATACAGTTGTTGTGAAGATTAAATGTGATAATGTATGTAAAGTGCATAAGACAGTGCTTGGCACACAGAAAGCAGTTGACACATAGTGGTTTTTATCATTATGTGGTTTGAGCTTTGGCTTTGCCACCGTTCGAGCTATGTGACCATGGACAGATCAATCTCCTTCTCTGGGCTCGTTTGTAAAGTGAGGAGTTTGGTTCAGTAATTCTGTGCTCCAGAATCATCTGGGACACCTTTAAAAATACAGATACCTGGTTCTAAACCAGACCTACTGAATCAGAATCTCCGGACATGGGACCCAAGAAGTTGAAATTTCACAAATTAATATAAGCAATTTCAAACAGAGCATGGCAACCTTTATGTTAGGTGATATTTAAAGTTCCTTCCAGTCTTCAGACAATGAGCTTAAAATCTCATGGTTTTTGTGAAGCCTTTTCCAACTACTTTCAGCCATGAGACCCCTCTCTCATATCCTCAGCACCTATAGCACAGCATCTAGCACAATACAGGACCACAGATAATGCTTTTAAAACTGAAATCCATTCCCAAATATTTAATGTCTATAATGCTTCAGAATGTCAGATGTTTTAGTTACACTTTCAGGGGTTAGTTCAATTCTGCTCTCTCCAGCTAAACTACCCAACCATCGGGAGACAGCTCATCCAGGACATCAGATATTTTCCTTTCCTTTCTGATGACCATTCCCTTCACATGAGTTCCTTCAAAATAAGTGGAACAGGGATAGGAGACAGCACAAATCAAGCAGATTAATTTTTTGTTGCAATTCTGTCTTGTCCATTGATAAGTGAATGTGGAGTAAGGGCCATTAGCCACCAGAAAATATTGTTATAAATTTTCTGGTGATTAAAAAATAACATCAGAAGGATCTGTGAATTTTTATTTATGGATTAAAACAAACTCTTTAGAAGAACTGTACTATGGTACAATGAATGTAACTAAAGCAACAACAAAGCCCAGACCTACCATCAGTACAGACTAGATGATCTCAAATCCCTGCTTTAATAGCCTGGCAGAGGAAAAGATATTCTTTTCTGGGCATAAATATTACTCACCTGTCTCTATTATTCTGACAATTTCCAGCATTAATAAAAAATTACAAGGCACATGAAAAAGAAAAATTACGACCCATCACCAAAAAGAAAGTCAATAGAATCAGACTCAGAGATAGCTCAGATATTGGAATTATCTAACAGAGATTTTAAAGTACCTAGACGAAACATGTTTTAAAATCTAATGGGAAAACATGCATGGGAGATGCAAGATTTCATTGGTGAAATGGAAACTATAAAATAGAGCCAAAGGAAATGCTAAAAATGAAAATCACAACATCAGAGACAATGAGCTTTTTAGCAGAATGGATACACCCATCAGAAGAAATAATAAAAAACTTGAAAACAGGTCAATAAAAGTTATCCAAACTTAAACATAAGGAGGAAAATAAGAAAAAAAAAAAGAGCATCCAAGATTAATGTGACAGTATCAAACAACATCTAATATATCTGTAAATGGAGTCCCTAAAGAAGAGAAAGAGAATCAGGCAGAAAACAAAATTATAGAGATAAGGGCTGAAAATTTTCCTAAATTAATAAAACCATCAGTCCACAGATCCAAAAATTTCATAGAACCCCGTAGAAACAAAGAAAAACACACCTAGACACACCAGAGTCAAATGGACACATATCAAAATAAAGAGAAAATCTCAAAAGCAGCTGGAGAAAAAGAAATATGAAGTACTGGAGAAAAAATTATGCATCTCATTGGCGAGAGCTGTAACTACATGCTCCATTCCCTTCCTGACCCCAGCAACTTGAGTTTCTCTGCTAATGAGACTGCCTCAGAGAAGAACAGAATAAGTGCCACCAAGTATCATTTATAGTTTGTCCTCTAGACAGAAGGAAATGTCTCTATAATGGTTTTATATATTTTAGGCTCCCAGGAAAAAAGTCCACTCGTTGTATAAAGTAGGCCAGAGCCATAGACTAGAGCTCTGCATGTTGGGGGTACAGGTGGAGGAGAAACCCATGGACAGCTAATGAGCCCTCCAATAGGTCCTGCCCTTCGAAATTCTAGTTACAGGCACCACTGGGTCAACAGAGGTACTTTCTTTTCATCTTCTCATAAGCCAGGAAGCTTGGGTCCATCCTTCTGACTCTCTGCAGTTTGTAGATTCATGTATTGGGTGAGATTCATGTATTGGGTAAGAAATCGAACAGAATACTCATCAAGTTTCCTTCTAATTTTGAGATTCTATAAATCTCTTTCGTAGCAGAAATTTTTTTAAAGTATTGCTCCTCTCTCGGGGGTAAACACTACCCCTTGCACAGTCCTCTGCTGGTTTACTTTTATTCCTTCATTCATAGACTTGTTCAATAACTCAACAAAATATGTACTGTGAGCCTAGTACATGCCAGTCATTTGTCTCATTTTCTATGTTCTCTAGTAGTTGGTGAGCAAACTGAGAGCAGGTTCTATATTTCACTCATTCTTGTGTTCCCATGTTGTATGTGGTCGAGAAAGGAAGGGAGAGGAGAGAAAGGAAAGTTAGGGAGGGGAGAGGAGAGGAGAGAAAAGGAAGCTGTTTCCCTAACAGTTTATTTTCTGAAAGAGACTAGGCATGTCTCACTCTCCTGCCCTCTTGAAGATTTTTCTTTTTCAGTGGGTTCTTGAGTCAACTGAAACTTGCTTACAGTTTTCCCCTTAGCAACCAGCAGCCTTTGTGCTTTGCTTATGATTTAGAACTCATAGTAACCAAAATCTTCATTTATCTGAAACAGATTTCTAAATGGGCTTGCTTCCTTTACTGAAAACAAAAACCGATCACTTAAAAAACATTTAAATAGAAAACTTAACAGTATTTTAAATAAATTTTAAATGTGAGTTTAATTTTTGTTTCTGGTTTTGTTTTGTTTTGTTTTGTTTTTGTGGACAGATATTCCAGAGCAAGCATTCCACAAGAAAAATGGGGCTGACTTTCATTTTTTTTTCCTTTCACTAGAGCTATGAAACTCATAACAAGCAGCGCAGGACTGAATCACATCTGTCCTGGGCTAGCATCTGAGTAGCAGTACTACCCCTAATGCCTCTCAGGGTCCACTGGCTTCTTTTCTGGCCCCAGTTGGCTCATTACAAGGTGCACAGAGGTTTCGGTTTCCGAACACAATACAGGGAAGGAAGGAGGGTAAGGTACGTTTGCTTTTAAACCACAAGGAAGTTTCTTAAAGAGCTGTGCCCAGGGTCGGAGCTCAATAAATATTTAAGTGCATGTGAGAATGAAGAATACGCCTGAAGGTTCTCCTCAAAACGCTATTCAAATGTGTGTAAAAAAATGTATCCAAAAAAAAAAAAGAACAACAAAAAAAAAAGAAAAACACTATTCAGTACAGTTACACACCAAGAACTCCAAAAGCAGCATTATGATGCAGCTCCAGGGCAAAATGTGTCCTATTTATACATACATTTGATCAATGTTCACTGTTGAGTTGTTTCTGCAAACTACCGTGAGAGTACATCTGTCCTAGATTCTGAGCCACTGGAGGCCAGCAAGCTTGGCAGTCAGCCTCGCTTGCCAGAGTCGCGAGCAGAAGGGGACTTAGTGACATATTCAGAGAATAGAGCATTCTGTGCCATATAGCACCAAGAACTGTTATGTCCTCTGATATACATCATCTCACTTAATCCTCATGACAGGTCTATAGGATTGGCAATATTATCTCTAACAGAGGCTCAGAGATGTTAGATAATTCGCTCACAGTGACCCAGGTTAGATTTGAACCCAGGATTGGCAAACTTCAAAACATAATCATCTAACTTAGGCCACTGTACTTCTCAATCCTTACCAAATGTTAGAAATGATACCAGATTGGGTGGAGGCAAAGGGCACAGAATTTCAAACAACTGTCTCATTTCTGTCTTCTCCTGAACTTGGCTCTGAACTTCATGCTTTGATGTTCTATTTCCAGAAGGGTGTGAACACACACAAAAGTACACATTCCATAGCACAGTTCAGCCAAGATCTCAGCAGCAGCAGCAACAACTATTAGCTGGCAATTGTGTGCATCAATTTGACAAAATATTGAATCTCAGCCTCTCAGGGCAGGAGATATTTATCCATCTGCTCAGTCTGTGACCCCTTCACAGTCATGTTGCCAAATAGAGCTTAACCACTAGAGGGGCAGGACCCCCAGATCTGCTGAGTCCATTGGACTTTTGGAGTTTCTGCCTCGTGCTTTGGGCTGGATTATGTACACTTTGCATATGTGAGGGGTTCTTTGCTCCTTTATCATGTTTAGTTCTGGTTGCAGAGATGTGGCCATTTCTAACCTTACAAAAGGTTAGAAAGTTCTGGTATAATCTCACTGAGGACCAGACTTGTGTCACTGAGAAATGTCACCCTTAATTAAGTAGAACAAAACAGCCCTTTTTGGATCAGATAAAATGATGAAGAGAGGGCTTGCTCTTTTATTTTTGGCTTTTTTTTTTTTGTAAGATGACAAATTTTGAGCTGATAAAGCATTGTAAATATAGATTTGGATATGAGTACACACAGACACACACACACACACACACACGTGTGTGCATACAAAATCTCCATCTCTCCTCACCCCCAATGCCATCAGTTCCCCAAAAGAACCTCGGAGAAGAATACATATTTTACTTAATGTGAAGAGAATAGATATCATTTTGATAAGTTCGAGTGGTATGAAGGCAAGAATCAGAATGACTGGCTTGGCTAGACACCTGCCATTTCTGTCCCCTGTAGTGGGCTTTCAGGATAACCAACCCTGCTGATTTCCAGCCACCTGGCATGCTATTCTTTGCAAAAGCTCGGCTTCTCCTGCTTCTACTCATTTTCCATTCTCACTGCATTCATTCTCTCACCCCAGGACATTTATCTTATACCAGCCATGTTGCTTATTCTCTCTCTGTAGATCCCCTACCCTTGGGACTAGAGGAAAACATTTACAGAGAAAATTCATAAAAGGTCAGAGGTGAACTCCACAGACATAGCAGTATATTCGTAAGACTGATCATCTCAGGCCCACTAAAGTGCCTCCAACCCCAAATGTGCAAAAGAACCCATCCCAACCAACCAAACAAATAAATAAAAAAAAAAAAAAACAGAACAAAAAGGTGACTTACAATGGATTTTGAAGTCCTTGTACTGTCTGTCTTCAATTGCTACCACGTACAAAGCTGCCCGGTCTGGAAACATAAGCCCTCCAGGTTTCTGTTGATGAATTGTGGGGAAATTGGGTCTTGTAATCTATTCACCTGACAAAGACATCACATTTTGAACTGCACATAGAGTCACCAGACAAGCATCCCCTTGCCAGCATTTCTCATTCAGGAGACTGTCACATTGGCCAGGGTTAGGGCTTAGATGGCAGTGCTTAGTTTATATTTTGGAGCAAGGAGAAATTGAGGGACCCATGTGGAATCAACAGAGCAAATGAGGTTGGGGGAAGATAAGTCCAATGAGGAAGAGTGGAAGATGGTATGACCTCTTAGCCTGGAGAAGCCAAGATCAGAAGCACACTCGGCTCTCTGGCAGCCATGCAATCCTAAGCACTTATTGATCAGAATAGACTTTTGTCTTGGCCACATAATATAGGTATCAACTATAGTGAAAAAAAGCAAGGTCAGACCTACAGAAGAATGTATGACAGACATGTTGGACCCAGGGATGATCATTCATGTCCCTTAAAGTGAGTTTGGTTTAACAAGGGGACCTAGAAGAGGTGACCTTCTATCCTAAGTCTTCATTTTCTTCCTAGGTTATAGGCCAGGAGTAGAGCAGCAAGACAGCCAGCAGACCAATGAAGGGACAGCATGCAGGACACTTACCAGCCACTTGTCCCTGGCAAAGATGACTGTGTTGAGCATTGACTCATAGAAGAGACAGTAGCCCATCCACTCGCTGATAATGATGTCTACCTTCTCCACAGGCAGCTCCACCTCTTCCACTTTACCCTTAAATATGGTAATGACTGGAAAATAAGAACCCCAAGACCATACTTTGCAAGGATCCTAACTGGGAACTGTGAGCACCCCACATCAAGGCCAGACCTACAAGTTTTGGCCCTGTTCTGATTCTACTTTTAGGATGAGACAAACCTTACTCTTCACCATGCTCTTCACCATGTGAAGAGAACTGAAAGCTACTTTCATGTTTTCTCCCTAAATGTATTGAGCAGTTACTATATTCTAGACTGTGCTAAGCCCATGACATGCACCATATCATGTAACCTTCCAAACAACTCTATGAAGTATACACTTTATTGTTATTCTTATTTACAACTAAGGAAACCAAAGCTTAGAGCAGTCACATGGGGGCCATGAAAATAGAGCCCAGGTCTGATGTGCCATGACACTAACACTCTTCTCATGGCCCCCATCCCCCATTTTAGGCGCCCATGATTATTCAAACCCAAAGAAGCGGTGCAAGTTGATTCCTCTACTATTCTTACATCTGTTCACAGTGAGGGCTCGTCCCCCAGTGGGTTCATGAGGAAGGTGACTTGATGTTTTGACAAGAGCATGGGCTCTACAGTCAGAGAAACCTGGGTTTAAGTGCTGGATCTTCTCATTATTTAGCTGTATGACTTTCCACAAGTTACTTGATCAAACCAAACTCCAATTCTCCAAAGAACACCCAGGAAAGTGACACCTACTTAGCACGTGGTTGTACTGATGAAATAAAATAATGTATGTAAGGTGTCTGGCTCATAGCCGGAGCTCAGCAGAAGGTAAACGGCACCTGGCATTTCCCCCACTGTTGGCCAGCCCACAGAAAGGCGAAGGGGAAAGGGTGAGGATAAAGCCCCAGCTCTACATGGTCTCTGCTCATGAGTCATTTTCAAGACCTTCTGGTCCTTCTGTGGCAGGAGAAACTTCTTAGTTGGGTTTTCGATCATTTGACATACATGTACACCTAATTTTGGAGTCTCTTTTTGTATTTGTTGCAAAGATCAGAGCAAAAGCTCTCTTAGATGCAGCTGTGAAATTGACAGGGTGATTTATTGGTTGGCTGGTTCCATCTGAACAGTTCCTCTGAGAGGTTACACATATTCATGCTCTGAAACTCTCTTTCTGTATCATCTTCTGAAAAATCAAACAACAGCTAAGCTTTGCTGGGAAAACTGAAAAATGGCCTGTACCCAGGAGTAAAAAACAAAAACAAAAATAAAAAAACATTTGCTCCGAATCTGAGTTTCAGAATGAGTGCCCCCCCCCAGAGTGAGTGAATGCTCTCCCTATTCTCTGTACCAGCCTTTGTGTCTATTTGCTGCTATCCCCTGATCAACATGGGTCCAAAAGATGATAGGAAGCTAGAAGAGAGAGAGAGATACTGACATATAGAGATACAGTAGATCACAGAACAGCAAAAATTGCACACTTTCTGTTTACAATAAGGCAGAAGGAATCAATTAACCTATAAAACGCTCAATGGTCTGGACCTCTGCTCACTTAACATCACCCTTCTGCATATAAACTTTTCTCAGAGCAGCCATGGCTCCCACTTGGCTTGGTGAGTAGATGTTCCTTTTGCGAAGGAAAAAAGATACACTTCCCTCTAGCCCAGTTGTGAACTAAATTTTGGACCCCATTCATCCACTTACACATTGCTTTTGTGTAGTGCCCGACCTGCACAATCTTATGCTGGGGTCCTGGAGGCAGACAATTTATGCTCGTGTACCAGCTGACAACTAACCTTGTTTAAATAGTTTCTCTTTTGAGGGGCCTCAACTTCCTCATTGGAAAAAAAAAGGCAGTGGGGGGAGTTTCTCTAAGCTGAAAATCCCTAAGATCCTTTGCAGCGCCAATATGCTTTGATTTTCAAATATGTATTGAGTATGTGTAAGGTATTCCTCAAGTATGATTGGTGAGAATAACTGAGATCAAAAAAGAAACAGTGCCTTCAATATCCAGTTTGACCCTAGTTTGCACCAACTCCTCAGGTCTGATTTTTTTAAAGGAGGCTACACGTTTCTATGGACCCAAATGCAATTGCCTGAGTCATCGAGGGGTATCCTTCCTGTTTTCTATTGTCACTACCAACAATTACTTCAACTACGAGATTCAATTTCCCAATCTGCAAAATGCTACTACTTGTAGTGGGGTATATGGCATTTAATTAGGGGCTATTGGCCAATGTACGGCATTGTGTTGGCTCGAGAGAGTATGTGGGCGTACATAGCCAAAGACATCCCTGCTCCATGGCAAGGGGATCTTAGCCACTGATAGCAAGGTTCTGAGCAGCCATGGGCTGCAGAGCCCCATGCTCAATCTGGACCCCACATCTCAAAAACTGTGTCAACTCAAGGTTGTATTGAAGTCACTCTCTAGAGCTATATTTTTATTCCATAAGGATGATGGAAGGTTTTTTCAACTAGCAATGACAGGACTCTTGCTCGTAGATTTTAGAATGATTAATCATAACTAAATGCACAACAGGAAGCGATAAACTCCAAATTGGGAGATTTTCTCCCTGTAACTTCATGTTTGCAAATTTGACATTCAGATTTTGGGGGTGGGGGTTGTTTTTAGTGGGATTTTTTTTATTTTTGGCTTGAGTGGTTATCACATAAATTTAGTCATTCTGATTCATGGTCATTTGTTTGACAGTTTTTTTTCTTAAACCAATCAGGCCAGCCTGATCTTATTTGGGTCTCCACTGTGTTCAACAGAGTCAGCAGGGCCCGCAGGATATGAGTGGTCTCCCCATTATTGAGTCCTCACCCTTTCCCAGAGAAGATCGTGTCCCATGAAAGAGCGGGCATGAGGGTCAAAAGTGCAAGGACAGGGAGCCCAGTATAAGGTAGCGGAACTTCTCTGATGCCACCACCCTCCTTGGCACAGTCACTTGCCACCCTTTCACCCTGCTCACACACCTATTTTAGCGATAACCACATCACCTGCCACACATCTTCTGGGGCCTGACTCCCCTCAAGCCTGAGGTCTCCTCCTCTTAGTTGTCTATTTTAGCTTCCTATTTCCAGGCTCTAGTAGAGCACTTGACTCCTCACAAATATTCAAAGATCATTACTGAATAAATAAATGAATGGATGAAAAAGTAATTTTGAAAAAAGGATTTTGGATTCAGAGACAAAAGATCTTTGAACTAGTTCCAATCGTGATGGTAAAAAATTACTAGCATGTGAATAGCAACTTGCAGAGTGATTGCACATGTTATCTCCATAATTCTCACAGGAACCTGTGTGGTTGGTTTCATTGTTCCACGTGCCTGATGAGAGAACTGGAGTTTAGAGAGGCAAAAGGTGGAGCCAAAACCTAGGCCCGTTGCATACAAGTCACCAACCTCCCTGAGATTCCTTTCCTTCATCTGCAGGTGGTCGCAATATCCAACTCACCTACATCACGAGATTGCTGTGGACACCAAGCAAGTGCCTGGGATGGCGGGAGAAAAGAAATCAGAAAAGCCCAAGGACAGCCCATTCTTCCTCTGAAAGTTGGACAGGTTGCTTGGTAGAGTGAGGAGAGGCAGAGTCATCACAGAGGTAAAACCCATCAACCTCCCTGTTGTCAGCCCTGCCTGGGTTTCCCATCTTTGTCTTCTCCAGGGTCCAGGTACATGGATAAACCTCTGTTACAAGGTCAGACCCAGCCCCGTTCTTGAGCCACTAGTGATGGGAGAAAGAGAACATAAACATCTTTACTCTCCATATCTGGTGGTACTTGGACTGTATCCTGCAGAAGACAGACCCTGTAGCTTGAGTGGCATAAATGAGCCCTGGGCACTATGTATACTCAATATAGTAGAAATTTAAATATGGTTCCCCTTTCTCTTCCTAAATCCTCTATTCACCCAAGAACATGGGGCTTGAGCTTCTGCCTTGTACCTGGTGCAATATCTGCCTAGCTTCATGTCCTAGCAAGCTCCGGCTCTCTTGAGGGCTGAGGGCCCTGTCTGCTCAGCTGGAGCTCTCAGCTTTGGCCAGAGTCCTTCCCTGGCCAGCAATCCTGCTTGGCATTTCTCCTTCCCTGGGCACTGGCTGGACAAACACTTGGGTAATCGAAAGCATACCAAGACTTGTCTCCCACTCCAAGTTACCGCTGATCACTTAAAACCCTAGCACTGTGCAGCCTGGAGTTCCCCAATACATTGGCCACAGGCAGATGATTTTGTGGGCTTGGCTAAGGGGGCGGAGATTAAGAAGGAAGTGGTACTGGACAAAGCGGTTAAAATCAGTGGGAATGTAGAAGGCTCAGGGATTCCAAAAACCATGCCAGGTTTCACTTACATGGGACAGGCAGGAAGTTTTTCCTACCTCAGGGAATCTGTACTGGCAGATTCTGGGTAAACACTCTTCCCTCCACTCTTGGCACGCTGGCCTCTCCCTGTCTCTCGGGTTTCTGCTCCAGTGCCCCTCTTCTCAGAAAAGAGTTCTCCTCCAAGAGCTGTGCTGTTCAATGTTTAACAACAGGCTCCAGGAGAGGGGAAAAGCCCTGATTTGTAGCGTTTGCTAATGTCAGTGGTGTAAATACTTCCAAGATGGCTGATTTCAGTTCCTGTCATGATGTCACTCTAGAAAGGGTTGGGAAGAGAGGCACAGAATCAGCTCTCAGAAGGCAGGGTGAGCAACTCCAGCAGGCCTCTACCACCACCTGTTGAAAGTGGATGCCCCATTTTTCTCAGCTCTTCTATCGTGCTTCTTTCTAAGTACTTTGACAATTTTAATTCTATCGTGATGCTGTTTGTTCACTTGCCTTGATGTCTGCCTTCTCTGTGAGACTGTAAGCTTCATGAGAGCAAATCTCTTATCTGTCCCGTTCGCCACTGACTCCCCCATGCCTGGCACAGGGCCTAGAGTGTGGCACAATAATGCTTGAATGCATGAGTACGGAAACCTCGTCCCAAGTTGGTTAATGGGCTGCTTCACAAGTACCCAGGAAAGGAAGTAACAACTTCCAGGAACCATCAGTACAGGTCATTAAAAACAATTATAGCTGATTCATCTCATTTCTTTGTTTGACAGGGTTATTAATCAAGTTATAAATGAAATAATAATAGCAATAGTTAACATCTATTGGCTGCTTACCACCCACCGAACACTGATAGATACTTAACAACTGGCTGTCCAGGTAAGAAGCCCTGATTTTTGCATTTGCTGGTTTTTGTAGTATAAATACTTCCACTGTGGCCAATTTCAAGCCACCAAAGTGACTTCATCCATTCCATAAATCTACTGAAAAGTAAACAATCAGCTCTCAGGAGCCTGTAGGGTCTGCTCCGGTACACCACGGTTTTACATACAGTAACTTCGTAATCCTCACAATGAACTTGTGAGGTATCTGCCACCATGATTCCCATTTACAGATGAGGAAATCAAGGCACAGAAAGTGAGTTTGACAAGGTCTTACCTCCATGGCATCTTCATGGAGAAGGTGACAAATTATTGTGTGGATTCGCAACTGGCTACCTAAATGTATTCCAAGGAGCTGATTAAGAGTTTAACGTGGACAAGCCTGAAGGAGCTTCCACACTCACCCCAGGGCACCTATCAAATATGCAGTTAACACCAAGCAGAGAACAGTGACCCAGGGAGAGCAATGCTCTGTTCGTAAGGAAGGGCTGAATCTAACATAAATAAAAAGTGGGACTCAGTTTGTATGCAAAACATCTACTGAGCAGATATAGGTTGGCAGTAATATTATAGTCGATTCTAGCTCGGTGCCAGTGTGACATGGCTTTTCCCACAACTGCTAATGGAAACTGGAGGTGCATTGTTACAAGCACAGCATCTGGACTCCTCTAGCCGCCTGGCTGTGTTTATTTCTCAGCATGACTCTCTAAGGGTGAGAGATACTCTGAGACATGGCCAGAAGAAAAGGTGACTCAAATCAACACAAAGGGTAAAGAACCTGGGGGTATGTAGCCTGGAGATGGGGAAAGAGAGCAATCATGTGAAGAAATCTCCTTGCTCTGTCTGGATCCAAAGAAAAGACATAAAGCGTTGGGAAGGTCTCAGGGAGGCAGAATCCACCTCAGTGGAAGGCAATGCTTTGTTACAATCACGGCTCTCAGATGGCTGGTGGTAAGGTCCCTGACAGAGGACTCATCTCAGAATGGAAAGACTGCAGAATGCAGAGGAATGCTGCAGGAGCAGAGAATTCAAGCACCATCTATAAAAAGCTTGGAATGTGTGGCCAGCAAGGAGCAAAGTATAGAACATTAAGCCTGAAAGGACCTGTAGTTCTTGCTTTCTAAGCTCCTACTACACATGAGGCCCCGGAGTAGGCACCTTACATATATTATCTCTAATCTCCCAGCAACCCTGCAAGCTGAGCATCGACAGAAAGCAAGCAGAGCTCAGAAAGGTGAAGTGATTTGGCAGAGCCCTCCTTTCCACCACATTGCAGAGGACCCTCTGTCCATTGCCACTCTGTTGTCATGCTATGCTCAGGCCTCCTCCATCCATGACATGAATACTTCAGGACACGCACCAGTAGAAGAGAAAGGAGGGACATACTTTTTTTCCTTTAGTTTTCTGAGAATTAAAAAGATTACACTTTTTTGTTTGTTTGTTTCTAGAACTATAAAGATTGTGTCGATCCCTGAGCTCCCATGTCAACTTTCACAAATGAATCTACCTTTTTAAGCATCTCAGCAGCCCACTGGTTTCCTCGGTGGGGAAAGAGAGGAAATAATAGTTGTCAGTGCCGAAGTCAAAGAGGAGGCTGTGAGCACGTGTGGGGGCCATGCCTGTGGAAGCAGCCATGTGAGAACTGCACAGCCACTGCGGGGGGCTTCGTGGAGCAGAGTGTCTACATGTGAATAATCCATCCTGAGGAGCTGTGTGGAGGTGGAGAGGGAGAGAGATTGATTGATTGATTCTGGGTGGCAGGTATTTTATGTCCTGTATTGTTATTTATGTCTCTACACCTACACTCCTGAGACCCACACAAATGCTGGCTGACGCAGCATTTCAAAAGCATTTCCATGGAAGCATTTGTGCAGTCAAGCTGTCCTCTTTCTAGTACACATGCCAAGGCTGGATGAGCTGTGCGGCGACAGGGCCCTGGGTGGCCTCACTGGCTCCACACCACTGTTGCTGCCCCTGGAGAGGAAGAGATGAAGACAACTCTGCCTTATAAAGGCCCCTTGGCCTTGAGTTCTCTCCTCCTTGATGCAATGTATGTGAGGAACAAGAACCAGTATGAGGCTCAGGGGTGGCTATTCACTTGGGGGCAATGGTTTGTCTTTCTTGGGCCTTTGCCTCAGTAATCAAATCTGAACCATCGACATACAGAGCATGGAACAATTCCATCCGAAAGCCATCAGGTGGGTTGTGCCCAAGGAGGGGTGGGGTGTGGATACCACAACAGTCCCATTGAAGCTTGAATGGGTAAGGGCAGCCCAGCACAGTATGTCAGAGCTGGAGAAGGTAAGCAGAGCATCCGCGGTGTTTGAGGGTGAAGTCTGGGGATCCAGGAGGTGCCTCTGCCAGCTGGAGCCTGAGCAAGGAGGGAAGGGTACCTCTGCAGGACACTGCCTGGCATAGGGCATCAGAGCCCAGCACTGGGTGATAGAAGTGTCTGCATGAGGCAGGAGATGCTGATAATGGAAAATTGTTGACACACAAAGGGATTGATCCAATAAGTAAACATATTTAGAATAACAAGAGCCAGATTTTTCACCGTCAGAGGAAGGAGTCATAAATATGGAGAGGGAGATAAAGCTAGAGTAAACACCATGGTGTTGGATTAGAAGTGGAGGCGTCACGTGAACTGATACTTGACAAATATGTATAGACAGAAGTAGAAATACATGTTATGTAAGTGTGTATATACACACACGCATACACACCCACATTCTCTAGTTCTTTCCACTGAGACAGACTGGGACCATTAGCATCCTAAAATAAATGAGCATGCCTAGCCCTGATCCTCATCTCTAAATGCCATTGTCCATAAGTGGAAGCAAGTTTTGCTGGAGAAATGGCTAATGCTAAAAGAGAGGCCTGGAAAGTACAAGACAAACCTGAAACATTTGTGCCAAAAAATAAGAAAGCTCACAAAAAGTGAAGGAGATATCAAAAGGTCTGAAGATGCTTCCAGTGACCAAATCAGGGGCAATTTGAGTATCAAAGTAAGTACAGATAATAACAGATATAACCTATTGAATAAAATGGGAAATTAATGAGGAGGAATGAAATACTTACATCATTTCAAAGTACCTGTCCCAGAGAATCTTACTAATTATAAATGGGAAAAGAGCAACTTTACTGTGGAGGAGCCTAGCAGACGTCGCCTGAACCACGTGAGCGAAGTAAATGCTGTCAGAAATGGGACAAATCAAAACTGCATGCCACCTACTACTAAGCCATGAGAACACGGTGTGCATCTGTGGTATATCTGCAGGGTAAGTCACCTGAACTCAGTTGTGAGGAAGAGTCACACAACCCGAACTGGGGGACATCCAAGGAACACTGGCCTGTGATCTTCAAGCGTCAAAGGCCACAAAAGCTGAGGAAACTAGAGACATGACGACTAAATGCAACATGTGATCTAGAACTGAATCCTTCTGCTATGAAGGATGTGATTGCAACTGGCAAAACATGACTAGGATCTGAGCACTAGATAATGACAATGTATTCATGTTAGCCTCCTGATTTCGATGGCTGCCATGTGGCTGTATAGGACAGTGCCCTTGCTTGTTGGAAACATACGTTAATGTATTCAGGGATGACAAGCATCATGTCAACAACTTACTCTCAAATGGCTCAAAAAAAAAAAAAAAAACCCGGCTATATTCGCACCTTTTTTGTAAAATGGAATGTTTCAAAGGTTAAAAGAAAGAAAAGCCAAGGAAGGGAAGGGGAATTTTAAATTTACAAGAGTCTGAAGCAGGGGAAGAGAGGAGGAGCCATGAGATGTGAACCAGAAGGGGTAATTAGGAATTGTGCAATTTTTCCTGGCAAGTGTTCAGAGCCAAACTGCCCTCCTCCTGAAAGTCAGAGACCTCTCAGCTGCTGTTAGCTCCTCCCATTCTGGGCCCACCCCCACACTCTGCTGCCAACAGCACAGGGCAGTAGCCCTCTGCAAGCCAGAGTGGGAAGATGAGCCCAGGGAGCTGCAGTTCCAGGCCCCAAGAGCCAGCAACCTTAGAGGCAGAGGAAAAGTAAGGGGCTGGGCACCCTCTGAGGGCAGGAATTACTGTGCAAGGGAAATCTGTGCAGAAGCAGGAGGTGGTCAAAATGTCCTTTGAGAGCTTCGTAGGGCCTAGGGCTGAGATTCAATAACCTCGAGAGGAAATCTGATTTTCCATCTCTGTGCACCCACCCTCCCCTCTAAAGGTTTACATTTTCATTTTCAGAATTGGCAGGCACTCATTGAGCTTCCACATCAACATAAACACTGCCCTACATCTCCTATCCTCAGTTTCCACATCTGTTAAATGGAAGAACCACTTGTCCCATTTCAGAGAGCTGATAAAAGGGAGGTGAGAGAAAACGCATGGATGGCAGACTGTCTCTCTTGTAGAGGAAGAACTGACTGTTTTCTTTTTCCATCTTTAGTAGTTGAATAGAGAGGTCATTTCTCTATCCCTTCTGCCCTGGTCAAGTATAGAAGAGATCTGGCCTCCTGAGTGAACCAAGAGAGGCTGAATGCCAAGCCAGAGGTCGGGAGTATCTGAGCAGCATTCCCCGATTCCGGCTGAAAGAGCCTCTGGGTCTTGGCATTGCTCATGGCCCCCAAGGTTGTTGCTTACCCATTACCCCTAGCCTTCTTCACTTTCACTCATTCACCTCCACTCCCTCCACTGTTCACTTCCTTCCACATCCAGCTCAGATTCCATGGTATGTTATTATCACAGCTCTGGCTCCTCCCTCCATCTGTTGTGTCCTCTCAGCAAAGCCCCAACCCAGTCATCCTTCCCCTCTAATCACACCCAAGCTGCCGAGCACAGTAAGAGAAAAATTAGACACAGGGAGAACTGACAACTGTGTTCATCTATGTCCGCACACCACTAACAGGTGCTGATCACCACCCCCAGCCATCTCCACTAGCCCAGAGTGTTTGCTTTCCTTCTTTCCCCCAATAAAAGACCATTCCCTTCCTTCTCATCTCCCTCCAAAATACATCCCTCCCCTCTTGGTCTTTTCCATCAATGACTGTCTCATTCTTCATTGAGAAAACGGAAGCAGGGGCTTCTCACCACCAATCCACCTCCCTCTGGACCCACACTCCCCACTTTGCCTCTGTTACTGTGGTTAAACTGTCCGTACATCAGGTAAAATCCAACCTTCCATCTGTGCTTTGCACCCCAGGCCCTCTTACTTTCTCACAGTTCTTGCTACTGAATTTACTTTTCCCTGTATCTATAATTTTGCTCTTATTCTCTACTGGACCACTGAATCATACACGTTTTCATATCTCCTATTCTTAAAAAAAAAACCAAAAAACAAAAAACGCAGTTCCTTGACCCCACTTCCCCCATAGCTACTGTCCCATTTTTATGTCCCCCATTATAGCAAGAAGACTTGTTTACAGTCCTCACTTCACAGTCTCTCCCTAACCCGCTCTAACTGGAATTCGGTCCCCACCTCTACATTCGGTCTATTCTTGTTAAGAGCACCAATAACTTCCATGTGGCCAAATTCGATGGCCACTCCTCTGTTCCTATCTTACTTGATCTCTTAGCATTCCCTAGAGTTGACCACTTCCTCCTTCCTTTGGCTTCCTAGTACTCATCTCTCCTGAATGTCTACCAACCTCATTGAATGCAACTTTTCTGCCTCTCTGCTGGCCCCGTCTCCTTTGCTTGACCTCCAAAGGTTGAAATGCCCTAGTGCCCTATTGTTGGCCCATTTCTTTCTTCTAGCTATGCTTTATCCCCAAGAGACCTCATCCAGTGACTTTAAATAACATCTGTATGCTGAAGATTTCCAAGCATATATCCCATGCTCTGACTCTCCTTGGAACTCTAGAGTAATATAGCCAAGTCTTACTCAACATGTGCACTTAGATGCCCAATGGGCACCTCAAACCTGACATGTGCAATTGAGAACTCTTGACTTCTTTTCCCCTCCTGTCATCCCTATAAGTGCTCTACCTTATCTTCCACCATCCACCCAGTAACTCAAGGCAAAAAAAAAAAGTTAGACTTTGTTCTTATCTTTTTTCCATTCTCATATATGGTCCATTAGCAGATCTTTTTGCCTCTATTTTCAAACTTAGTCCAAGTGATCACCTCTTTCTACCTCCACTGCCACCACCCCGGTCCAAGCCACAGCAGTTCTCCCAGGAGCACTCAAATTACTTCTTAATGTGTCTCTGCCTATACTCTTGATGCCTACAACTCATTACAATCAATTTTTCATGCTTTTTTCTTGTTTAAATTCTCCAAAAGGCCTCCATCATCCTTAGAAACTTATTTTCCTTGGTTACAAACCCTATATAATCTGGCCCCACTCAACACAGGACCTGGGGATTAAATCTCATCCTAATAACTCATAAAAGATATGAAGAGGTCTTTTGTGGGCATGAGTCTGTTCAAGGTGGGTTCCAGAGGGAAGGGCCTGGGGAATGTTGCAATGCATAGGGAAGAAGTAAGAAGAGGAAGAGAAGGGAATACACTTTTATAGTCAGACTCCAGCTTGAAGCAGGTCCTGCTCTCAAGGGCAACTCAGTTGCTAAGACATCCTTATTAGCAGTGGGGCCTGTGGGCAGTAGAGGACCACACTTCTTCAAAGGCAGAGCCTGGGTCTCCTAGGAGGCCACCATGTGGGTGATAGGGAGATGTAGGGCTGAGGGTTGTGGAGAAGGAGAAATAGCTGCCAATTTGCAAAACTCAATAGATTGTCTATAGCTGAAGTCAAGCAGAGGGCACGATGACTAAGGATTTAGCCACAGGCTGGGCTCATAGGAATTTGGGCTGGGACAAATGTGCCCTTGGTTGACATGGCAAGGGTTGGGAACCTCAGAACTCCATGAACACAATTCTGCTAACAGGGCCTCAGCTGGGCTCCACATCCTCAAGGCCAAGTGTTCTGTTCTTCTCCCTCTTATGGCAGTCTATGAGGCCCAAACAAGAAAGTACAAGACCCCCTCACCCCCTCCATCCATGGGAAAACAAGCGGAGGTATGTCTTACTGTTGTCCAAGTGGTTGGCCTTAATGATCTTCTCTGAGTAATCAGAAATACTGGAGCATTCAATCTAAAAAGGGCATAGAATAAAGGGGCAAAGTGTCAAAAAAAAACATATCCAACAGTAATTTAGCAGATGGAGAAGCTAAGGCCTAGAGGAGTACAGTAACCTACCCAGAGTCAACACTGATAATTTGTGGCAGATTAAAAGCTACAGCCCAGCCCTCCCGACTTGCAGGCCAGTAGCTCTCCCACTATATCTTTGCTGTGAGACCGAAACCCATCCTGTGCTTTTCGTTGGAGGGCCCGGTGCTCAAGTTGAGAGACTTCTGACCAGGAGAGCATGGCATGAGGCAGCATGGCCACTGTCTTCTCGGGATAGGATGTAGGCCTGACCAGAGTTCCCGTGAGCCTCCCTCAACATTATCTACCCACCCTACCTCCTCCAGCTGTCACTGATAAGACTGGGAACATTCTAAAATAAGGACCATCTGCATAAAGCCAAGTCAGAGCCTCAGGGACAGTCTTAAGATTCCTCCCCCAACACACACACAAGTTGACTCTCACCTCTTCTGCAGTCTACACCTTTGAAAGAATTGGTTTGTTTTGTTTTGTTTTGTTTTCAATCTAAAAGTCTTTTCAGGCTTGAAAATCTCCTGAGTAAAGGGCCAAGGTATTTGAGAGATTAGTTGACCATTAGCTGCTAGCAGGACCTTATGAGAATAGCAGGAGAACAAATCCCAGTCTGGGGGTTAGAGGGCTTGGGTGGCTTGGGCATGCTGGGGAGGGCCAGGGAGTGCTGGGAACAGAAGGGCAGCTGCCAAGAGCTGTTCTGATCTCCTTAGGTAGATCCCCACAGAGGCCAGCTTGCACTAAGGCCCTGGGGCTCCCTTCACCTCCATACTCAGGCCCCACCTCAGACTGCCCCTAGGGCCTTGGGCATTTGCATAGGGTACTGAGGGGGGTGCTGACAGCCTCCATCAAAGCCTTGAGGAAGGTGAGGGCACCTACAGGGTCAGGAAGGGGTCACTCTGATAGAGGAGACAGACCCTAAAGACAGGCCCTTTCCAGGGTAATCTTTGAACCTGTTATCTGCAGGATGGTGTTTCTTTTTCTTTTTTTATTATTATTTATGCCTACAGCACCTGGATTTCCTAGGTGGTCTCCCATCCAGGTACTAACCAGGCCCGACCCTGCTTAGCTTCAAGATCAGACATGGGGCTTGTTCAGGGTGGCATGGCCGTAGACCATGGACCGTGGCTTCACTGGGGCGCGAACCCAGGACCTTTTGCATGTAAAGCAGATGTGCTAACGGCTACACTGTGGAACCACGTCTAGGACTGTGTTTCTCTTTTTTCCCTCTCCTTGCCACATTTTCATCCTATTTGCAAGAGGGTACTGAGTTTAGCAGTGGGGAGCATGGGATCTGGAGCCAGACAGCCTGAATTCACATCTGGCCTCAGCCACCTTCTACTTCTGTCTCAGTTTCCTCATAAGTCAAGTCACAACTCCTGTTTAACGTGGTCATTGGGAGGATAAATGAGCCTCCCTCTGCCATTTTGACTCTCCTACTAGAAAGAATGGTGGGTAGAAGGGGGAGCCTGGAACAGGAGTCACTGTGAAATGACCCATCCAGAAAGAAGCCCAGCTAACTGATGGAGCTGTTTATAAAAGAGCTGTTATAGCAAAAGAGCAGGAGGCAGACAGATTGGGACGAATCACCACAGCTGGAAGGCACCCTGCGGGAGGCCCCTGACAACTCCTTGGCTGGAGCACCCGCAGACTTAGAAGTCAATGACAGGCGGCCCTGCCTCTGTCTGTTCAGTGCTTGGCTACCCATGTGTCCAGCCATGACTGGAGATGAGACGGGGCCTTAGAGACAGCACTGGTAGAGAAGGCAATGGGGATCACTGGGTGGTCTCAAGTTCAGCTCTGAGGCTCTGTGAGTTCATTGGAAGTGGAGTATGTCCCTGGACAGCAGGCCTCCATCCTGGTGAGGAGGGTCTTATAAAGGAAAGCTGGAAGGTGAGGAGGGGCGGTACCCATGATGATGACAGGACTTGAACTTGGGCATCTGGATTGGCCCCATATTGTCAACATGTGCTGCAGCTGAGTACATTGTAGTTTTTCTGATCAATGCTACACAAGAGGTGCCTTGTGCACACTGTGTGCTTTCTAGAAGACCCTCTATAGCCAGGGCCCAAGCGCTTTCCGAGTCAGGCATGGACGAGGAACGTTGTCCATGCTGGAGACTTAGGGGCAGGCCTCTGAGGTGAAGGTTGGCCAAGGGCATTTGGAGAGCTGTAGTCAACTCGGGAGCTTGGGGTTCTCAAGACAGGCTAGAGCTTGACCCAGGTAAATGCAAAGAGAGTGAAGCCTCACTGACAGCTGCCCAGCTCTTCATAGGCCTCTGCAAATGGGCTAGCTGTCTCATGCACATGCTGTGAGTTTGATTGTAGTGTGCCTTAATTTTGATCAAGATTAATTCCCATTTTCCAGCCCTAGACCCATTGCATTTTTCAAATGTCAGCGTGTAGCTCAGAGCTCTCTTTTTCAAAATTTCTTCCCAGCTCCAGACCCTCCCAGCCCGCCATCATCAGGCTGTGTATAGCTTCATTGTGGGAGCCAGAGGCAGGCTGAGAGGTTTTCCAGAGGGTCAGCTTCCACTTCTAGCCAGAGAGGCTGCAATGGCCTGAGCAGCAGAATTTAGGTCTACCAATTTTCCCTTTAAAGAACAAAGGAAGAGAGTTTTCTTATTATCTCCTGAGGCCCTATCCCAACTATACCAATAAACACTGAGCATTTGTCATATGTCAGGTACTGTTCAAAGCACTTTACATATGTATTAAACTCACTTATCTCTCACAATCATCCCATGGGCAAGGTGCTGTTATCATGCCCATTTTATAGATGGGGAAACTGAGGTACAGAGAAGGAAATTGCCCATGGTTACACATCTCGTAAGTGGAAGAGCAGAGATTCAAACCAGAGCACACATGCGTAACGATGCTGCACTGCCTCTCAGACCGACAGGAGGACTAAGCACTCTAAGGTAATGATGACACTAAAATTGTTTATGAAAAGTCGAAAATCCTCTGCAAATGTCAACAGTCCCCAGGGCAAGGAGCAGTGCCTGGGTGACAGGAAGCCATGGGAGGTTGCCCTGTCTCCTGAGAGTCACACTTGATTTTCTCCTTAAGGGTGCGACCTCAGCACCCAAAGAGATGGACTAGGGTTTGTACTTCTAGAAAGGGCCAGAGAAGATCGAGGGCAGGACTGGCTCTGCGGAAGCCCTGTGAGGGAGGGAGCAGCATGCTCACCCCAAACACCTTCTTGGCGCCTGCCTTCGCAGCAAACATGGAAAGGATCCCAGTACCACTCCCGACGTCCAGCACCACTTTATCTTTGAACACGTGCTTGTTGTGGTACATGGAGTTCCGGTAAGTGAGCGTCCGCACCTCATCCTTCAGCATTTCCTGTATGGAAAGAAAAGAAAATATTGATGTATTCAAGGCACCTGGTAGCACACCAGGGTCATGGGCCCCAGGACTGTCCCACCAAATTTCTTCAAGGATCTTGACGATGTCACCAGGCAAGCCACAAAAGAGTACCATGGGGTGGCCGGGCCAGCGGCTGCCTGCATCATTACAAATAACTCCAGACCTAAAACTCTACCCAAGAAAGACAGCTTTGTGCTGTCAAAGGAGAAACTCTTGTCCAGACCTGGGAAAGCTCCAATTTTCAAAAAAATAAATAAAATAAAATAATAAAATCAGTACAATGCAGCATGATGGATTCGAGTTACACTTGAAACCAAAACCCTGTCATGGTAAGAGAATTGCCCTTAAGCAGGTTATTAAAGGAAACCTTTGTGTGCATACTATTTTTATTGGTTTGTTTTTAAGAATAGAAAACGTGTTCCTTTATCTACAATTACTTAAGGGCTTTGTGGTAGGAAAGAAACTAATTACCCATTACAACTATCTCCAGCACAAGGAGAACATGATTAATCTGTGTGGAGGTGAGGCAGGGGCTTCGTCCCTTCAAGGTATCAGCAAACACTCTGGCCAATAATATTGGGACTTTTTTTGAATAATTTCAGTATAATGTTTTTAGTATAACTTGCATACAATAAAAAGCACAGATTTTAAATGTATGGCTAGGTTTAAGAGTTTTGACAAATGTATTCCTGCGTAACCACCATAATCAAGATATAGAACATTTCTGTCACCCAGAAAGTCTTTCATGCCTATTTGCAACTAATCCTCACTCCCACTCCAAACAACCAATGATCTAATTTCTATCACCAAAGCTTCCTTCTGCCAGTCTTAGAACTTCATATAAACTGAATCATACAGTATGTACACTTTTGAGATTCATTCATTTTCTTGCATGTATCTAAGGTTTTTTCCTTTTTTGTGTTGCTGCTATTGTTGTAGTTCTTATTCTTGTTCATGTTGTTGACTAGTATTCCATTATATGAACATACCACAATGTATTTATCCATTACTTGAATAAATATCTAGGAATGGGTTTGTTGGGTCTTAGTAGGTGTTTAATTTCATTAGAATTTGCCTAACAGTTTTTCAGAATAGTTGTGCCATTTTATGATCCCACTAGCAATGCATGAGAGTTCAAGTTGATTCACATGCTGGCCAGTTAGTCTTATCGGTCTTTTTAATTTTACTTATTCTAGGGGATATGAACTGGTATCTCATTGTAGTTTTAATTGCATTTCCCTGGTGGCTATTGATGCAGATAATTGTTCATGTGTTTATTGATTATTCATATCTATCTTCTTTTATGAAGAGTCTGTTTCATCCTTTTTTTTTTTTTGAGCTATTTATCTTTTCCTTATTGAATTATAGGAGTTTATATATTCTGGAAACAAATCTATACATATTGTGAGTATCCTAATCTGTGGTTTGCCTTTTCAATTTCTTATAGTTGTCTTTTGAAAAGCAGTTTTTAATTTTAATTTTTCATTTATTCTGATTAGAATTTGTTGTGTCCTGCCTAATCTTTGTCTACCTCAAGGTCACAAAGATATTCTCCTATGTTTTCTTCCAGAAGTTTTATAGTTATGGCTTTTACTTTTAGGTCTATGATTCATGTTAAATTAATTTTTGTATGTGGTATATTTTAGGGATGTGAGCTCATTTTTTCATACACATAGATGGCTCAAGCACCAGTGTTCATTTACCCACTGAATTACACGGGGGAAGATCCTTCGGAACAATTCTTCATTTGTTCCAATTATCTTGCCACCTTTGTCAAAAATCAATTGACCATACATATGTGTCCTCTCTGATTTGTCCCATTAGTATACCACTTCAACACTGAGTTGATTACCATAGTTTTATATTAACTTTGAAATAAAGTGGTGTCAATCTTCCAAATTTGTTCTTCTTTTACATGATTATTTTGGTTTATCTAGATCCTTTGCATTTTCATATACATTTTAGAAGCTAGAAGCAGTTTGTTAATTCATGCAGAATAGCCTCCTAGAGTTGACTGGAATTGCACTGAATCTATAGATGAATTTGAGGAGAATGAGTATCTTAGCAATATCGAGTCTTGCA
This sequence comes from Pteropus medius, assembly GCF_902729225.1. Lineage (NCBI taxonomy): Eukaryota > Metazoa > Chordata > Mammalia > Chiroptera > Pteropodidae > Pteropus > Pteropus medius. The sequence goes on from NW_024344240.1 coordinate 21,958,873, forward strand.
ATCCAAGAACACTGATACAGTTTTTCATTTATTTATGTCATGTTTATTTTTCTCTCTGCAATGTTTTATAGATATCAGCAAAAAGCTCTCATGTTTTTTCCATTAAACTTATTCTTAACTATTTTATTTTATGGTACCATATATGGTATTTTTAAATTTTTATTTTCTAATCATTTTATGTTTTGCAGCCTTGCTCACTTCACATATTAATGCTAACATAATTATTTTTAGATTTCTTTGTTTTTCTATGTAAAAAATCTTGTCACTTGTAAATGAAGACAAATTTTTTCTTTTTTCTTATCTGTATACCTTTCTTATTCTTTCCTCTTGCTGTATTACACTGGCAAAGATGGCTTTTCAATTAAATATTAAATAGAATTGAATCCTTCCTTCGTTTCAGTGATATATAAAGATCACCACTGGGTATAATTTTAGCAGTGGGCTCCCCATAAATGTCTTTTATCAGACTGGAAAAGTTATCTTCTGTTTCTAATTTACTGCGAGTTTTTACCAAGAATTGGTATTGAATTTTGTCACATGTTTTTTCTACATTTATTGAGATGATTAAAACTTCTCTCCTTTGTTCTGTTAATGTGTTGAACTCTATAGATTGGTTTCAAATGTTGAACCAATATTGCTGAGATTAATTTACTAATAAATATTGCTGAGATTTATTTACTAATATTTTGTTGCAGAGTTTTTGTAACTGTATTTATGGGGAATGCTGATCTGTAACTTTCTCTTATCTTCTCTGATAATTAGTTATGCTGAGCTCATTACACATAAGGAAGTGTTATCTCCTGGAAAGATTTGTGTGAAATGGCTATTTTTCTTCCTTAAATGTTTAATATAATTCACCAGTAAAAATATTGGGGCCTAGAGTCCTTTTTATGAGAAAATCTTAAATCATGAATTCAATTTTTTTTAATAGATGGAAGGCTAGTTTAGTTTCCTATGCAATCTTACATCAGTCTTGACAAGGTGTTTTCCCAAGGAATCTATCCATTTCAGCTATCAAACTTATGGGTATAATAGTGTCATAATATTCCTTAATTACCTGTTAGGTGTCTGTATGATCTTCAATGATGTCCTTGCCTTCATTTATTTATAATTTGTGTTTTTGTCTGATTTTTTTTTATCAGTTTAGCTAGGTGTTATCAACTTAGTCTATTCAAAAACCAACTTTTGGCTCTGTTGGTTTTCTTTAATGTTTGATTTCTACTTCATTGATTTCTGCTCTCATCTTTCTTATTTTCTTCCTTTCACTTACATGGATTTTATTTCCTCTTCTTTCTTTATTTCATCAGGTGAAAGCTTTGGTTGTTGATTTTATACCTCCGTTTTTCTCTAATAAAAGCATTAAAGCTATAAATTTCCCTCTAAAGATTGCTTTAACTGCATTCCACAAATATTCATATATTGTGTGTCTTAGTTCAGGCTACTCTAACAGAATACCCTAGACTGGGTGACTTAAAAAACAATCTTTTATTTCTCATAGTTCTGGAGGCTTGGAAGTCCAAGATTAAGGTGCCAGCAGATCCAATATCTGATGAGAACCTGCTTCCTGGTTTGCAGATGTTTGTCTTCTTGTATCCACACATAACAGAGAGCAGAATGAGAAATCAGGCCCTCATGTCTCCTCTTGGAAGGGCACTAATCCCATTCATGAGGGCTGACCCTCATGACCTAGTTACCTCCCAAAAGTCACACCTGCTAAGACCATCACATTGTGAAATTCAAGGGGACACAAACATTCAATCCATAGCAATGTTTTCACTATCATTCCATTTGGAATATTTTCTAATTTCTTGTGATTTCTTCCTGACCCTGTTCTCGGTGCTGCTTGATTTCCAAATATTTGGAGATTTTCTAAATAATCTATTGCTTTTTATTTCTAATTTAGTGCCATTATGATAAAAAAATACCATTTCAATTTTTTGAAATTCATTGAGATATGTTTATGACCCAGCATATGATCTATCTTAGTGAATGTTTCAATATGCATGAAAAAAGAATGTGCATTCTGTAGATTAGGCAGGACAAAATGTTCTATAAATGCCAATTAGATCAGATTGATGATTATGTCAGAAAATTGTTCAAGGTTTCTACAGCCTTACTGATTTTTTGGTACATTTGTTCTATCAATTACCAAGAAAGAAGTGTTAAAATAAATTTTTAACTATGATTGGAGATTTGTATCTTTCTCACTTTAGTTCTGTAGATTTTGCTTCATGTTCCTGAAGCTCTGTGCACACATGTTCAATGGCTTTGTAGCATGTCACCTTAGTCACCTGAGATACATTGCACGGAATTCTTTTTCTATTGTGTTTCCAGTTAGAATGGGTCACAGGGAGACTCCTGTGAGATTTGGAAGGTACGAAGGAGGAAGGAACTGTTTTATAGTACACACATGTCATTGCTGATGTATTGATTCACCTTGTTAGCATGAAGCAGCAGCTGGGCCTATCATTGTTCTGCCTTCCCCTTCAGCTTCTCTGATTCCTGGGTCAGGTGTGTGTGTGTGTGTGTGTGTGTGTGTGTGTGTGTGTGTGTGTGTGTGTGTGTTTAGCTCCACGGTGAAACGCCCTAGGCTCTATATAGGACAGGGATCCCCAGCACTAGTATTGTCGCCTCAACTCCACCTCCGATCATCAGGCATTAGATTCTCATAGGAGCACCAGTCCCTGGTGCCAAAAAGTTGGGGGCTGCTGCTATAGGATATGCTTACCACCAAGGTCAAAGGTAACAGAATGAACATGTGTTTAGCCTGTCCTTGAAGGGCTCAAGCTCACACTTATGGGTTCTAGCTGCTCCTGATCTCCCCCTATTTTACATCCATATTCCGTTTCTGACTACCTGTCCTGTAGAATATATATATATATATATACACACACACATACACATTCTACTGGATCTGCTTCCATTGTTGAACCCTGACGGATACAGAATTTGTTACTAAGAACAGGAATCCTGAGGAACGGAATCTAAAGATGCATTCTCTGAATTGGTTCTGAGTTTAAAGGCCCTAATAACTCTATTGCCACTGGCAAAAAGGACACTGGTAGTCAACAGCATAAAATGGCAAAGGAGTTACTCAAGTTTTAGCTTTAGATAACTGTAATAAAGTACCTATAGGAGACAAGACTGGATGGCCAAGTATTTGTTATCTTAACACATTTTACTCAAAATAAGTAGTACGATGGGGTGAGTTGGTTGGTTGATTACTACTAATTATGCTAAGAAAACTTGGAGAAAGAAAATCACAAGTAGAAGAATTTAAAATTCCCAACTCAGGGTCTGTATATAGCACCTAAAAGCTTCCATGACTTCTCTGAAAAATGAAACAAAATTTAGTTCCTGTAGGTGCAGGGCCAAGATTTCTGAAACCAAATCCAAAGTCTAATCCTGCAAATATCTGAATTACAACACAAGTTGAATTCCTATCCTTGTTGGATTTCTTGTGTTAAAGTTGAGGCAACTGTTGGTAAGAAATGGGCCTGAAAATTGGAATGGGAATACATAGGCAAATTCCGATGAAGCTGGGACCACAAATCCCTAAATTATACAGTCTCCTTTGCCAGTAGAAGCATCTACTACCCCTGTCTGAGGGACAATCGTATCGGCTTCCCTTGAAGTACTTGCTTGCCAGATACTGCTGATTCTCCCCAGGACCTACCCTAACCAACTTTCTTTGGTACTATTGTTTCAACTAGATTCGACTCCAAGTAGGATGTATAAAGTGTGATTCATGGTGGGGCAGGGGGAGGAGGTTAATACATCTCAAAAGAAATGCATGATATTTTTGATTTATACAGATTGAAACCTGGGCATATATATGAAAATATATGTTAAGAGTGTGGGCTCAACATGGAAGGAATATAAAGATGGATTGAGCCAAGTTTATTGAGATAGAACCACTAAGCAGAGATTCTGGATCCACTACTTTAGCTCCAGGGGCTCAAAATGCTTCCAACTGTTGATTGGTTTGGTTGACTGAAATAGGGACCCAAAATTAGCCTATACTAAATGAAATTGAAATGTCAGAATTTCCTCAGTATACTAAAGAGGAAGGTATCCAAAGACTTAGGGAGATTGGAATGTTAGAGGGCATTTGTCATGTGAGAACTACTCACGATGCCAGAGAACAAACCTTTCACCACAGCTGTGAGAAATAAATTTGTGAGTAGGGACTAGCATCCTTGAAGATCTCTGTGGTTGCTATTCTCTGAAGGTCAAATATTACAGGAGGGATTTTTACCATCGACCTGAGATCTCTAAATTCAATGAGAATAATATCAAACTGGAATCCTGAGGTAGAAAGATCCAAATTGAAGCATTTGATCACCAAAGATGAGGTGGGCATTGTTACTATAAAGGACATGGAAGCCAAAGGTTATTCAGAATAGTCAGTGGTGCAAAGAACTCTAGGTTGGCTTGTTGATCATAGTGTCTCTAGAAAAGAAATAGGTAGAAAACATACTAAATCCTTGTTTAATATGTTTAAGCAGAAAAATCATGAGTGTAGGTCTAGTGAACAGAAGTCTGGCTTGAATCACCAATATAGAGAGTCATAGCCCCTCAGTCGATTCCCAGAGTTGAGCTAGTTTACACACTTAGAACCCCTTGAAACCCTATAGGGAAAAAAATCATGTTCTGTTGCCAAAAATTTATGCTGTTAACTATTCTCCCAGCCTTTTTCCAAGAGGGCCTGCAGCCACTTACCAGGATGATAATATTAGAGAAGAAAAAAAGGCGGGGGGGTGGATTTTTGAAGATTATTGGACACTGGCCCTGAAATGACACTAATTCCATGAGACCCCATCATCCAGAAGACTAATTCTAAAAGACCCATGCTCCACTCACTTTGCCTATTTGATCCCTGCAGAAAATGGAAACGAACCTTGGAGAATGACCATAAATTATCATAAACCTAATCAGGTGGCGATTCCAATTGCAACTGTTGTTTCAATGTGGTTTCATTGCCTGGGCAAACTAGTACAGTTACTATTTTTTATTTCTTTTAGAAATTTATCCACCTATATTTCTTCAAATATTTTCTCTGTCCCATTCTTTCTCTTCTCTTCTAGAACTCCAGGTTTTTACATATTTTACCATTTGATTCTGTCCCACAGTCATTGAGGCTCTGTTCTCTTGACAATATTTTTTTCTCTTTATGGGTGATTCGTATTGACCTGTCCTCAAGTTCATAGATTTTTTTTCTATGATCCCATTCAATAAATATTTGGTTTAATCTTGCTTTTTGTTGTATGATTTCCCCTACTATATCCTGGAGATTTTTTTAAATCATATTTTTATAGTTATTTTGCCATCTTTGTCTGATATTTCTAAAATCTGGGCTATTTATGGATGTTTATATTGATTACTTTTTCTCTTGACTGTGAACAAAATTCTCCTGTTTCTTCATGTCTTATCATTTTTATTTTATGCTGTAGTTGATGCCTAAGGAACAATACTAGCTGAAGTTAGTTGTTATTGTTTTTCCCCAAAAGTAATGTCTTTTCCTTTGTTAGGCAGCTAGAGTGATGGGCTAGTCAGTTCGATCTAATCAGGAGTTTGGGCAGGTTTGGGATGAGTTTATAGCTTTAATCCCTTCTCAGGGACTTGGAATTCAACCACAAAAGCTAAAACATCTTGTATTTGTTTTTCAGGCACTACTTCATGTGCTGCCCTCAGGCTCATATCTTTGATCATGCTAGAAGTTGAATAAGGTAAGGGTTTGGTTAGACCGAGTTCACTTTGGGCTCTAAATTATTTGAAATTAAGCTCAAGCCTTTCACCCCAAGAGATGTCTGGGACCAAACACTACAAGACTGCTAGACATCAAAACTGCAAGACTTCAAATCTATGAGACTATGAGACTGCAGATAGTTTCCCCAAAACCAGGTAGAGGGCACAATGCATGATCCATGCTCTATAAATAGGAACGTAGTAGAGTATAGTGGTTGTGCACACCAATTCTGGAGCCAGAATTCCTGCATTCAAATCATAGCTCCAATGTTGCCTTCCGTGTCTCAATGTCCCCATCTGGAAAATGGGGTAATAAGAGCACCTACTTCATAGGGTTTTGTGATGGTTAAATAAACATCGTAAGTGTTACATAAATGTTAGCTCTGGCTTTTTGTGACAACATCCATGCAGGGAAAATGTTGAGAGTAAACAGAGAATGGAGGCAAAATAATTGCAGTGCTTTCAGAAATCTTTCAATCACAGCCATAGTTAAAAGTCCTTACTGCCTTTCCTGATGGAATTAGATGGTCCTAGAATGTCTGCAGATCCCATTGTTGCTAAAGCAGAGCTGCCCAAGTGTCCCCCTTTAATTCATTGCCTTTCGTCACCTTTTTTGGCCCCTTCTTCCTTTCCCTAAGCCTCCAGATTATACGTGTTAGATCCAAAGGTACGAGCTCTGGGAAGAGAGAAGTGACTTAGCAAACCTTCCCCCACTTGGCCTGCCAAAAGTAAAGGCTCTTCTCTCCTCTACCCCTGCTTTAATCATGCTTGGGAGACAATAGCCTAAAGAAGTCCCAGACATTTCAGACAGAGCATGGCACTCTTCGTTGAGAACAAATCCCAGCTCCCATCTGTGATATGACTTTGTCTCCCAGCTTTCTTGCCTATTAAACACATGACAGCACATTGCCTAATTGCTGAGAAATGAGGCCCCGAAGAAGCTATTTCAAATAACCTATAGCAAGATTGTCAAAAGAAGAGAGCCAACCGGGAGTAGGATGGGCGCCGAGGGCTCGGGGCCTAGGAACACAGCCCCACTGGCAGGCGGCCAAGACACCAAGCCCAGGGCCTAACAAAGACGCTGAGAATTCAGAGCCAGGATCTGGGAGGTCACAGAGCTGGCCCTCTCCACTTTTAGCGGAGTAGGCACACATCTGTCACTTTGTTCCTGTTCCAGATTCCATTCTTCTCAGGGGCCCTGTAATGGAAAGCCACAGTCCTCCCCTTCCTTGTCCTTGCCTTCTTAAGACCGATTACAAAGCTGTCTCTGGATGGAGCCATGGATGGAAGAACAGAAGTGTCCAGGATCACCTTTCACTGTGCTCTCCAGCCCCCAACAGTGCCCTTTGCCAAACTTGGCACTTCTTGTTTACATTTGCAGACTAATCAAACCCAAGCCATCTTCCACCATGTTTTCTAAACACTCACTGATCACGATTAATCAGCAAGCTGGCGGTGCTGCTGCCTGCCCTGTGAGCATCTTGTTAATGACAGAAGAAGAATGCCAAACGGCCAGCTCGGCTCTGGGTGGTGAGATATGGGTCTTGCCCAGACTGAGGAGGCAAAGGCGTTGCTGAGAGCTGTCTAGCACAGAATGTAGATCCCTGGTGCTTGATAAGGAGAAATGAGCAGGCCCTCTCTCTGAGAAGAACAATGTTAAGAGTCCATCCACTTACCCCTCTCCTTTCTTCCTACCAGATGAACCTGGAGACCAAAATCAGGGAGGAGGGAAAGCTCGAGGTAAAGGAAGGCCAGCTAGCCACCCCTACATTAGAGACCTATGCATTTCACTGAAGCCAGAAACTAGGGCTGGCTGGCGGCAGCAGCAGCAGGAAGAACTTAAGCTAGATAATCAGAAGTACTTTCCAATATGAAGGATTGCTAAAGCTATTCTAGGACAGGTTACTAAGGAAAGAAATGTTATCTATGACCTATAGATCCTTTACCCCAACTTAATCAGCCTAGTCTACACTATGTTTATATATATGTTCCATGTACAAATTTGACTTTTCTATCAAAACACGAAATTGAGGGAACCTGGTATAATATTTATTTGATGATCCTTGGCGTCCTCTCTCAGTGGAGATCATAGCCTATTGGATGCCCAGTCATGGTGCTGACCAGGCATTACCGGAGTGATGACATTAGCAGTGGTGTCAATAAACCTTAGCAAATCAGATGATGTGCCACGCCTTGGGTTAGAGGATGGGGAACCAAGTCCTGAAGGAATTATAGAGATTAATAATAGCACAGGAGATCACGTCCCAGGTACCAAAATGTGGCCCGGCAAGAACTTAGCAATTTAGAGGGACGTGTCAAAGGAGGCTCCATAGGGGCATGGAGCCTAAAGACTAGAGAAGAGTAGGCATAAGCTACACATCATGGTTGGTTGTTTCTATCAGGTAGATCCAAGGGGAGGCATTTGGGAGCCCCCAGAACTGCTGTTTCTTCTCAGGAAATGCCCTGAAATAGGTGCCTAGAGCCACCAGCTCATTAGAATTTGTTGCATAGAGGATATATGCTTTAATTAAGGGCAGGGTCTTGAGGAGAGGAGCTCCTGCCCCCTGGAACCTCTCACAGGCCTAGGACAGGATTTTATGCACCATCCCAACCCCTCACCCACATTGGATCAGGATCACTGAAGGTGTAACAGCTCACCTATTTGCCCTGAGAAGGCATTTGATCCACCAAGAGCTGCAAGCTTGACTGCACAGGCCTTCCTGGGCCAGGACCCCCAGAACTAAACACAAGGCCCAATCTCCTCACCCCTACCGCAGAGCAGGCCCCAGGCCTAAGCTTTTGTGTGAAGAGCAGTTCTCAGGGGGCCCAACCTTGAGTCTCCCAGGCTGAGCCTCCAAGTCTAGAAGTAGCCGAGGGACCCTGCCTCCACTCTCTACCTCCCAGTGGAATTGCAAATGAACCAGAGGAACAAAGTCAACATTTTCTGCAAGAAAGAATGATTTTAGAAGCTGTATGGCATCATAGTTAGGAATGAAGCCCCTGAGCCCAAAATGTGAAGGTTTCATTTCTAGTTCTGCCGTTTATTAGCTAGTGACCTTATGCACAAATGAACCAGCAAGGATAAACAAAAGTTAATCTGATCCTTAAGGTCTTATATCCTCATCTGTAAATTAGGGACAAATAATAATACCAACCTCACAGGGTTGAGCTGAGGAATAGATGAACCAATAATAGAAAATGCTTGGTAGAACACCCAGCATGTTGTAAGCATTCAAAAAAAAAAAAATGCTGGCTGTTATTATTAAACACGTTTCTGGTAATGGCAGTATCACATTTTAATATAGAAAGGGTTTACAGAAGCATCTAATTGGAAGGGGGAGCTTCGAAACTTATTTTGAAAATGCACTTGCATAGCAAGCAAACCTTTGTTCCTTTTTCAATATTTCTTTATATCACAAGGGGATAATAGAAATATTTTCTTTCTAGGGTTCTTAGGAAGATTAAATGAAATGATACATATACTGTGCTTAGAACAGTAAGCACTCAGTTAATGTTAGTTGTTTATTTGGGGTGGCTTGAAAGAGTGTTGGAGGTGATAAGGGCAGGGTGGGGGTAAATTACTGTTGTGCTCCCACAGTAGCCAGGATGCCTCTTGTCAGGAAGATCTGTTTCTGTTACAGCTCACATAGACCTTCCCTGCTATGGTGTAAGACAAGCATTTACATATAAGAATTTCCCAAGAATCGATCAGGGTATCAGACCTGGGCCAGGTTTTCAAGGAAGGTTGATGTATTTTTTTTTTCCCCTGGAGGCACTCATTCATTGGTCTAGGATGAACCTAAGGGTTCATGTTCATCCCTGCCTGAAGAATGGACACTGTGACCTTCAAAAGGCCTTTTTGGCCTCAGGACCGTAGCTGCAAAGCATCTGAGCTCCAAGAGCAAGGACCGAGGACGTCCAGTCCACCTGGATCACCTGGACTGAGGGTTGGGCAGACACAAGTGCCCAACCGTAAAACAGAGAAACCTTGAGCACTCCTTCCTCACCCACTAAGAAACACAAACACCCATTTTTACCTACTCACCTGCTCCAGGCCAGGCCCTGATCCCCTCCCAGAGGGGCCCAGGGATGGAGAGAGGGTCAGGGGCCTCGGGCCAATGGGAGAACTCACTTCATGACAGCAGAGTTGAACACATTATGCTGTCTCAGAGAACAGTGATGAAACAGGAGGGCCAAGCTCGCCCCAATCCGCCACTAGGGTGGTTTACCTCGTGGATCCCAAAGTGGGCATAGGAGTCGAAGTAATAATCTCTCGAGGTCATCTCCTCGGGGTTCAGCAGCTTGGACATCTTACCCCGTCCCGGACAGCTGGGTTGAGTGGACACATGATGGACACATTGCACAGGCTTGGGTGGGACGACAGGCTGAGGGGGCTGAGAAGGGGGACTGCTCACCTGAAGGAATAAAAGGGGAGCCTGGTATTAACACTGGCAGTGAGGTCCTGCTCTCTGAGACTCGCCCCCGCCCCCCGCCTTCCTTCCCACACCTTGAGCCCAGTTCCAATCAGCCACAGCAGCCACTCCTGAGGGATGGATGGTGCCTTCAAGCTTTCTGGCAGTCACATTGATGGCTGAGGCAGCATGCTACTCAGGAGCCAAACAGACCTGGATTTAACCCAGTTCCAGCTCTTACTAATCAGGTGATCTGAGCCCCAGTTTCCATATATATTAAATGGGGACAATAATACCTTCCTTTGGAGGTGAATAGTAAACATTCTATAAAGGGAAAGATGTATAGCATAGCATCACATAGCATGATTCCAGAGCCAATCTCTTAAAACTCAAATCCCAGCCCTGCCACTTACTAGATATACAATTTGGGGCAAAATTATTAACCTCATAATGCTTTTGTTTCCCCACATCTAAAATGGGAATAAAATGGTCCCCATCTCCTAGAGCTGTCCTGAGGATTAGACAAGTTGGTATTTGTAAAGTGCTTAGGAAACAGCCAAGCGCACACTAAGTGTTTGTTAAACTAAAATAGTGCCACATTCACCCTCAGGAAGATCACGCCCATGGGCTTCTCTCCACCCAACAGGCAGCACTTGGCTCCCAAAATGCAGGTCTCTTAGGTTCTGGTGACTCACATCTGTTGTCTTGCCCTCTGGTTTCTGATTCACAGTTCTCCGAACTTCAGCAGATTACTGTGAACTGTGAAGACCCTAACTGATGATGACATGCCCAGGTACAACAGTTATTGTTCTTTTTGGGACCCCAATCCCAACACTTAGCCCAGCTACACACCCAACTGCTGCTGCCCATCGCTGATCACTCTTCCTCCTCTTCAGGCCAAGGGGAGGAGGAAGAAGGAGATGGAAACTCAGAGAACTTCTGGGGCAGAAGCACAATTGTGCCAGAAGAGCCTCCTCTCCCTGCAGTGTAGGAAATCCAGGTGTGCACAGCACAGCAATGACTGACCTCAAAGCAGGGAAGCATATTTTAAAAGCAGAGAGGCAATAGTATCCAGGAGTTGGTCATCTGGGGCTGGGACTCAGGGCTCCTGGATCCTATCCTGGCTCTAGTAAAATTAAAAATAGATATCAAGAGGCAGATAGAACAGTGCAAGAATACAAGCCCTTGGGGTCACACTGCCTGGATTTGAAACCCAGCCCTGCCACTTGTTGGCTGACAAATGACCTTGGAAAGTCATTTGTCATCACTGTGTCTCAGTTTCCTCCTCTGCAAAGCAGAGAATATGATAAAAACTACCAGAGGGAGCTGTCAGAAAGTTTGAATGAGTTAATAGATGTAAAGAAATTAGAACACTGCTTGGCATATAGTAAGCGCTTTATTATTATTATTATTATTATTATTATTATTATTAGTCAGATTACATAAACATGTCCGTGTTCTCTGCCTCAATTATCTCATTTGTGAGCTGGGTCAACTCAGATTTCCTAGCCCTTTCCCTGCAAAGTAAACAGGGAGGTCCTAGGACAGAGCAAGATCAAGAAATCCCAGTGACTCTATCCCTTTATCATGCTGTAGACACAGCTCTAAGACTGCCCTATGTCTCGGACTGGAGGGGAGCCAGCTGGGGGATGTGATGGTCCCATTTTCCTGGTGTATCTAGGCTACAGCCTCTGGGAAATAAGCAGACTTCCCAGTTTAGCAACATCAGATTTTAGGTCAGTGAAATCCTGGGCTGGCTGGCAGAGGCAATTGGGGCTACCTCATTAGAATGCAGCAGGTGTGCCCACCCTCATCTTGGGATGTTGGTCATGGTCTTCAGGAGGCTAAAAATAGACTGTGTCAATTGCACACTCCCGTGCTGGCTGCAGAGTCACCTCTAAAGCTGAAAAAGGCTCTGTGCATGAAACTGACCCCAATCTTGAATCTATTTAAATATATCAAGGAGAGAAAAAGGCCTAGCTGATCCAGGCAGAATGTGTGGTCAAGGTTACAGGGGCCTCTTGCAACTCTTAGCTGCCATTCAACTATGATTCCAAGGTCCCCTTTTCCATAGGGCCCCCTGAGACTCTTTTCTCAGCAGCCAACTTACAAAGTGTCTACCATGCATTTATGAGCCAAAGCAATGAATAGATATGGGGCACTCAGCTGCATAACCACAGGTCATGGGGACAAAAAGGTGACTGTGATTCAGTCCCTGGTGCCATGGGCTGTTAGCCCAGCTCAGCCTCCTGCAGAGGGGACTTGCACTCTGCCCATCAGCTGATGGGTGTGCCCTGTCCCAGGAGGCTGAGAGCAAGGTGGGAAATAGCAGTGACCCAAGATCCCTGGATATTCAGCTACCTGGATGGTCTTGTCATTCCAGAACTACCTACTGAGCATCTGCTTTGGCGAGGCACTGTGTTGTTCCTATGAAAGATACAGACATACAGGACAGCACCCTCAAAGGACTCTGCTTTCTAGTAGGGGTATAAGACCTTTGAGGGCCCCACTAGAGGATGGAATAAAGTTTGTTTTACAAGAGAAGTTCAAGAAAATTGTTCTGGGAGCTCAAAGGAGAAAGAATTCACTCCACTTTAAAGAATCAGAAAAGCCTGGGATAGCTGCAGTGGGGTAGGTGGGGACCTTTCTGAGTGGAATTCAGCAGGTGAAGATGGTGTGAGAGAACTCTAGGAGGAGGGGAAGGCTTGAGCTAAAAGGTGAAGGGGTGGGAAAGCAGTGAGCTTGTTTGGGGAGCAACTTGGCGGAGACAGTAGGAGATTCAGCTAAAAGAAAATTATGGCCAGGCAAAGACGTAATTAAACACAAGACAATGGGGAGCTGTTGACGGTTGGTAACCAGGGAGTTCTATGTTTGAGCTCTACTTTAGGAAGATTAATGTGGTGGCAGTGTACTGGAGGGGCAAGGAGAAAGGAAGAATGCAGGGATTGGCATTGGAGAGAAGAGGTATGAACTTATGAGGCTATTTGCAAAATCCAGAGAAATGATGGAAACCTGGAATACTGCTGTGATGGAGGGGCTGCCTGCCAGAGAAACTGTAGAAATAGAATCTATGGGAGTTGGCCACTGACGGCACATCAGGAATCAAAGATGACTCCAACAGTTCGAGCCTGGGGGACTAGGAAAATGGTGGTGATATCAACAGCAATAAGCAAATCAGTAGGAAGGACAGTTTGGGGAAGAGGAAATAATGAATTTCAATTTGGATATGTGATATGTGAAATGCCATTGCATCATATAAAAAAGATGTCTAGTAAGCAGACAGTAATGTAGTCCCAGTCAATAAATATCATAAGCAAAATTAAAAGGCAAGTGATAAAATCTGAATATATTCCTACCTTACATGGCAGACAAAGGTTAATATCCTTAATATGCAGAGAGCTCTTACGAGCCAATGAGGAAAAGATAAAAATCCCCAATCTAACATTGGACGAGGGATCTTATAGCCAATTCACATAAGAAAAAGTACGAACGACAAATTAACATCCAGCAAAAATATTTAACCTGCCGAGAAAGCAGGTAACTTTAAATTAAAACAAAAGTGTTGTAATTTTTAAATACTAAATAAACTCAATTCCCCAAAAACTACTAAAACTCTGTATTTTTGATAGGTACTTTCATATACTTCTAGCGAGACCTTTTTGGAAGGGAGTTTGATAAAATCCATTAAAAACATTAAAAATCACTAATCTTTTAGCCCAGTAATTTTTTTTTTTTTTTTTTTGGAATTTATCATGAGAGAAGAATCATGGTTAATCATAAACATGTAACTCTAAGAATTTTTTGAAAGCATTCTTCATAATGACAAAAAAATAGGAGTCGACCTAGTGGTTCCACAAAGCAAAACTGATTATATATGTAAACTATGGCCATTCACACAGTATAATGCTACTCAGCCTCTTAAAGTGTTGCGAGAGAGTGTTTGATAACACAGAATTATAATCACGGTAAACCGTGGGCTGAGGAGAAAAAGTAGAAGAAGAATAGACAGTGTGATTGCATTTTGAAAATTAAAACCTATTCATACCTGTGTGTGATGAGGAGAGGCTTGGGAGTTGTCACAGGGTGTTAGATTGTGAACAGTTAATTCTTTTCTTTCTTGTGCTTATCTTTCTTTCCAGAGCTGCCATTCGACTGTGATTCCAAGGTCCCATTTTCCCCAGCAGCCAACTTACAAAGTGTCTACCATGCACCACACACCGCATTTATGAGCCAAAGCAATGAATAGATATGGGGGGGCCACTCAGCTGCATAACCACAGATCATAGGGACAAAAATGTGACTGTGGTTCAGTCCCTGGTGCCGTAGACTGTTAGCCCAGCTTGGCCTTGCACTCTGCCCATCAACTGATAGGTGTGCCCTGTTCCAGGAGGCGGGGAGCAAGGTGGGAAATAGCAGTGACCCATGATCCCTGGGCATTCAGCTACCTGAGTGGTCTTGTCATTCCAGAACTATCTACTGAGCATCTGCCGTAGTGAGGCACTGTGCAGTTCTGTGGGAGAAACAGAGATATATAGGAACCCGTTAGGTCCCCATATAGGCACATAGAAACTCATATAGGAATCCAGACATCTCTGGAAGCTATTAAAGATGATTCAGGCATAGTGGAAGAACCTTGAGAGGGGCTCTGAAAATGGCCTTTGGCCCATTTGCCTGCCTTCTGATGGCCCTGAAAAGACTCAAGGAACATAAGGACTGGGTCTTGAGGGATGACTGTGGGCTCATCTATAAAATCAGATGTCCCGACTCCTCCACGGGCCACAGTGAGCAACCAGAGGCTCTCGGTGAAGGCCGCCTTCGAACATTAACCAGGCTTGTATATGTTGGCTGACAAGTCAGCAAAAGATTAGAAATCACGCAGGGGAGGAAGCCAGACTGACCCCAGCCTCACCACCTCAGTCTCCCCACAGCTGTGGCCATCACAGCTCCAATTTGATCCCCGTGCTGACGTCCCTTCCCACTGGACATTTGAATCTCTCTAGCCCAGCAGTTTGGGACTTGTGCCTAGGTCACCCTAAAGTTCCAGCTCTGCCTGCTCTGTCCTCGTGTTTGGTTCCGGTAAGTATTTTTACATAATTGCCTCCAGCCTTGACCAGGTGCCCCAACACATAGAACAAGCCGTGCCTCGCTCTCTCCTCACTTCCTCCCAAGGGCCACAGGCTCACGGCACTGCTATTTGTGGAAGGTCTCCCAATGCTGTCCACTTTCCTGATCTGCTGAGGGTCACGTCTCACTGTTAGAATGTGTGACTTTGTCTGCTATTCTCAGTGCCAATTACTAATCAAGACTCTTCAGACGCTAACCTTCCTCTATGCCTGGCCTTTCCTGGGACACCTTCAGCACAGTTTTTCTCCCTAGTATACCATCTGCAATTGTCCTAGTCTACTTCATTCCAATGGGATGAACAGGCCCAGGCCCCACTAACTGCTGAGATAAAATAAAGGGCTGCAGGAAGCACCTAAGCTGGAAATCAAGAGGAGAATGGCTTCCTAAAGAAATGTGCGAGCTGTTCCTCTAAGAATGGGTGGGATTTCCAGGGGCAGGAGTGGGGATTCAGGCTGAGCATTTTTTATCTAACCCCACTACTACCTGAAAATGAGGGTAGATGGTTGATGATGATCTTTGACATTGTTTGAGAACCCACTGTGTGCCAGGCACTGTGTGAAGTACTTTATAAATATCATCTAATAAAATCCTTACAATAACTCAACGAGCTACAGAAATTTCAAAATGAAGAAATCGAAGCTCAAAAAATTCAGTCAATTGCCCGAGCCCAGAACTAGCAAGTAACAGAGCCAGGACGTAAACCAATATCCGTTTGATGCGAAAGCCGTGCTCTTGACACAGATACTCTGGTTAGCTCAGTTCAGTCCTACCCAGCTTAACTGAGTTACTGAGCCAGTCCTCATGATCAGAAATGGATAGCAAAACTGGCTCAGCAGGAAGCCCAGGCCTGGGGGAAGAAAGAGGATCAACAGGCAATAGCTAAGCAGAGGAAAGTGCCTTGATGGAGGTAGGCACATGCAGGCACCTCCCCGACGTAGCCCAGTTCAGAAGGAAACGGCTCGACTCCAGTTTGTAAAAGGATAAGCTGAAGCCACACAAGGAAAGGCATGTGTCTAGGGTCACAAAGGCCAGTTGAGGACAGGAATCTCTAAGAAGATAAGAAAGGTGTGGTGGGGAGAGGAGAAAGAGGCTCGAAGGAAGAAGAGTGGGGGTGAAGGAGATATGAAGGGGGAAGTGGCAGGGGCAGAGAGAAGCCAGCTCTTTCTGCACTAGGCAGCTGAAGCTAACCCAAGCCCGTGGGGCTATAAATGGCTCTTACTGGCATCAGCCCAAGTCGTGAAAACGATTTTCCTGAGAACAAGAGGCTCCACATGAGGAGCCAAATCCTGCTCTGTTTTCCAAATGTCAAGAGAGCTTTTTCTAACCTGAGTCGTCTGTCCTCAGCAGCAGCCTGCCTGGCCAGAGGCCCCATGGAGGGACAGAAAGGGGACTGCAGGGGTGGGGACACCACAAGGGGAGCAGAGGAGGGTGTGGAAGGAGGAACACTCCCAGCCCAGGTCTCACCACAACTTTCTCCCCACCTGCCTTCCCCTTACTCCCACCTAGCCCACCTTCACATCTAGCCCGGCCCAGGGTCACCCTCAGACACTCATCACTCCCCTTCTTCTTCCGCCTGTTTACTCACCGGATGTGATCTAAACTGTGGCCTATGTAGTTAATAATCACATAGAGTCGGCTCTTCGAGCACTGTCTGCCTTCAGTCATGGACCACAGCTTTAACCAAAAGGAGAACACTCCAGTGGTGGAATGTCAGGCGGCAGCGAGGTGAGCAAGGGCACGGCTGGGCATGTGGACCTCACCTATTGCCCACAAACATACAGTTCTCATGCCCGTCATTGGCCAAAGGCAGCCCTGGTTTTACCCTCATATCTACTCTCCTGCATCCATGTTTCCTAACATCTGGACTAAAAGATAGAACCCAGCAAAGCAATACTGAAGTCAACCTCCTCAGAAGAAAGTGCTCTACTAGAGCAAGCACATAGCCCTAGTTCACTGCTTTTCTCCTGAGGGTTAGCAGTCTGCTAGTCTGTGGAATGGGGAGAAGGGTCTAGATGTTGCTGGTCCTGCAAGATAGTGTTGTCTTCCTGTACATGGCCTCCAGAGCCTTCTGGCTTGTTCATTGTCAATAGGCACCCTCATGTACCTCACTAGAGTTAGCTTATTAAAGGCACAGACACTCTAGATCCTCCTAGGGCAAGGCCAGACACAGATGCATGTCACAGAGCGTCAGCTGCCGTCACCCACTGAGACTTTCCTGTTTTACAGTGTTCCTGACTGTAACTGACTTCTCAGCAGAGTTCATCCTCACATACTTCTTTATTACCTTAAAACTCAAGTCTCCTCCAAGGCTGTGCTCCTGGAATCCCCTTCCCTTAGGTCCTGCCACTCATCACGCTCAGTCCCCGTTGTCCCTCTGGGAAATGCTGCCGGGAGGCCAGCCAGGACCCTTGACTGAGCCAGGGCTTCAGAGGAGTCTTGGCGGTGGTTCTCAAAATGTGGTCCCTGGACCACCAGCCTTGGCATCACCTAGAAACTCACATGAAATGCAAATTCTCGAGCCTTACTGGAAACCACCAAATTAAAATCTCTAGGGCGGGGCCCAGCAATCTATTCCAACAAGCCCTCCACTTGATTCTGATGCATCTCAAAGTTTGAGAACCACTGGGCTAAAGTTGCACTTTTCTACATTGTGTTCTATAGAATAGATACTCCTAGAAAAAGAGATTCATGATAAAGTAAGTTTGGGTAAATAAGCTAAGAAGAGATCTTTATTTTTTAGCTTTACTGAGGTATAATTGACATATAATACTGTGTAAATTTAAGGTGTACAATTTAATGATTTGAAATACATATATATTGCAAAATGTAAGAGACTTCTTAATTGTAATCTTTTTAAGCCTTTCATTGGCTAAAATGAATTGTGAATCCCCACGAGGGCATTAGGGTATCTTAGGGCTACCAAATTTATGCCTACGGCTCCCTTTTCTCCTGAGAGATCTATAAACATCTCTAGAAATTAATGTTCTGAAGGAACCACATGGGGGACTCTAATTTAGGACAGTGTTTCTCTATTACGATCTGTACCAGTCATCCTGGGGTGGGTCTCAGGCCCCACCCCAGACCAACAAAAACAGAGTGTCTGGCAGTGGGATCTAATAAGTTGCATGTTTACCAGCTCCTGCAGTGCTGCCTGTGAAACCCTGCTCCAGACAGAGTTGGGGACAGCTCCCTGCCTTCTCTGTTCCTCTGACCCCTGCTGCAGCCCTCAGAGGACAGCCTGGTGCTGCCTCGGTGCTGCCGTGATTCCCAGACAATGTCTGAGCTGGGTCAAGAACACCTGGAAGAGAGGAAGCCACAGGTTACAGAAAGCACGTTAGTCCTCACATCAAGAGAGCCGGGATCGGGTATGGGCTCTGCAACGGTCAGGCTGGATGACCTAACCAGCTGTCATTGCCAGGGTGACCATGCGGTTCAGTGTGGAGGGTGGTCCTTGGCAGTTTTCTCTGTGTACCAGTGCTTCCCATCAGCCCTGACTGTCTCTTTGTGGGTCAACAGCTGTATCTGCTTCAAATCAAAATGGCATTGCACCCATACGGCACTCCTTGTCTCCTGGATCAGGAACTGCTAGGAAAGAATCTACTAGATTTGTTGGGCCTGACCTATTTTTTAAATAAACTGGGGCTGTTTTCCAGCTATTAGTCACTTTTCTCCCAAGCCTCCACATATTAAATTCTCTTATATCCTCAGATATTTTGTCTGCAAGAGATGTCAGGTTAATTGGATGCTTGGCTCGTGGCTCTTCTTACTTAATGGGCTTAAAAAACAGACTTCCCTTCTTTTTCCCTCCCCAAGGCACCAGGAGACTCTTCCTTTCCTTTGACATGAAGGACGAAACTGAGCACTAGGCTTCCCTCTCCACTTTCCTTTACAGACAGATGCAGAATGACACGGCCAATCTCCTCATGCCCTCACCTCGCCTGGAGTTGGACTAAGCTTTAGTTCCAGAGTTGAGTTAAATCACCCCTGTGGGACCTGAGCTGGGCTCGTGACTCCCTACCCCAGGCTAGGATCATCGGTGGAGGTAGAGAGTATTAGGCAGAGGTAGCACAGATAGACCACGTGTGGATTCCGGTCTTGGTTCTCTCTTCCTCTATTCAGGTCACTATGTAAAAGCCATGTAACTTTTCCTAACTTCAGTTTTCTCTTCTGTCAAATGACAATAATTATGTGTCCTGCCTCTTTCATGGGCCTACAGTGATGACTGAAACATGCTAAGTGAGTAAATATTTGGAGGAAATTTTACAGTGTGGTACAGGAGGAGTAGACTACCATCTCTGGCAATCTGACTCTAAGCCCTGATGCTATTTTTAGGTGCTCTCTGGACTTTTCACAGGCACCAGGCACAGTGACTGTGTCTGTCCTTAGCACTCCATTCTGCTGACTGCCTGAACCTGATCCTCACCCTCCACACTGTCCACTCCTTGGGCTCTGTTTTGCCTACCTTCCTCATTTACAACGCTTTTTGAGTATTATGTAATTGCTATCTTCAGGAACCTGGCCATTGTGAAAGTCAGTCATTTTCTCCAGCCTCCAACACCTGGTTTTTCCTGTTCCCATTCTGAATTCCTATGGCATCTGCCAGTGTAGAGCTTCTGGTTATATTCTGTGTTGTTTTCTTGGCAAACAGTCTAATTCAAGTTGCCTCACAATTGTAGGTGTTGTTTCTACTACCAAAAAATAAATCCCTTCAGACCAGTAACCAGACCTTAGGTGTCATTGTTTCCCCTTAACATTTGGTCCAGAGCTGGGGTTCATTATGGATACTCTTTAGCTGGGTCAAAATGTTGCCCTTCGTAAATAGATTACAAAAGTGGAGTAATGGAGGCTTCTTTCTGGCATGCACTCAGAGACTTTACATTCCCTTGAGAGGGTGGAGAGGGGGCAGAAAGACAAAACTGAGAATAATCATCAGAATCCTAATAATACCCAACACTTTGGAGGGTCCAATGGTACTCCAAATGTCTTTACCAAGAAGTGTCTTATCTCCTGGGATTTCTGGAAGACAATATTTTTACAAATATAGAATACATTTACAAAGTACCCATAATCCCATCCATATAGACTACAAGTGGCTTCAAGTACAAATTCAAGTGTGCTCGTTAGACATTTTTCCAACAATCTCTTCACATCCAAGTCATACAAGGCCAAAATTGCAGGTAATGATGTTGTGACTCAGAGAAGCCGACTGACGGATTCAGCCCATACAGCGCTGCTGGTCAGAACCCAAGAGCTGACCCCTCACAGAGTCTCTGGCCCCATCATGTGTCCATGAATCAAATGGCTGGAGAAAAGTGAGCTACAAAGCCATGTTATAAGTCAGAAAGAAAATCACAAGTAGTTGGACAAGGCCTCAGCCACAACAACTTAGTCCAGTATCTCATCTGGTTTTCATAGACCCATCCAGACACTTTCTTTCTAGTTTTAGCAAACCTATTTATGCCAAATAAATACATTTCCACCCCAGATTCCACCCCAGCAGAGGTGACTGACTCTTTTATTCAGAGATTCCAATGTAAGTATTCACTAAAAATGTTGACATCCTAGCTACAAAGGGAACAATGTCAGCCATCTGGTAATATTCAGGTCTATTCCAAAGGTGGTCTCAAAACAACCAATGACATATTCCAAGAAACTAGATTTTTAAAAGCATTCCCAGGCCATTGTGATGATCAGTTTAAAAGCTAGACAAAATATAAGAAATGACAGTTTTTGAGACACTGAACATCTGGCAATGAAATCCTGTATCCCTGAGAGATGACAAACAAAGTAAAGCCTGTAATAGTCCGGCTTCTTGCCTAGTTTGAGTATCTGAGCAGTGGTGTAGGGAGCAAGAACACAGGCAGAGCTAGGACAATCTCTTAGTGGAAGAGACAGAGGTGGGAATCATCAGGACAGCAAGGCAGCTAGAGTTTGCAAGGCAGAATACTAGAGGGTAGAAGATAAACAGAGAGAGGGCTTTGGATATCTGGAGAGAATGCCCTCAAGTCTTCAGCTGAGACTGAGCAAATCAAGCATGTGAAAAAACTACCTGAGGCCAGGAAAATAACTATTGAAAAGCTAGAGAGACTAACCTGTGGTACTCATACAGGGCGAGAAATAGTCTTTATGCTCCCAAGCCAGAGTGGAAAACCTCATAATTCATAAATACTCAGACAAGATTTTTGGGTTTTTTTTGTTTTGTATTTCCCCCTAAGTGGTGGAAATTAGCCCTAGATTGAAGACTTCTCTGATTCCACCACACAAAGCTTAAAGGCAAGACCTAAAAGGGTTAAACTTTCTAAGTAATTTAACTGTATCCCAGGAAAAAAAGCTTAGAAATACAAAATGTCCAAAAATATCCAGCACCCAGTAAGGTCTGGATTCCGCACTGTAAGTCATTCAGTCCAAAATTACCAGGCTTGCCAAAGAAGTGGGAAAATACTATCTACAATGAGGAGAAAAAAACGGTCACTCTACATTAACCCAGAAAGGACACAGATGATGGAATTAGTAGACAAGGTCATTAAAAATTATTATTGTAACTTTATTTCATATGTCCAAGAAACTAGAGGAAAGATTAATCATGTTAAGTAAAGACATAGAAGGTATAAAAATGACCCAAACTGAACTTCTAGAGATAATAACTATATGTGATAAAAAAAAATAAATAAATAAACAGAAAATAAGTGTTAGCAAGGATGTGAAGAAATTGGAATCCTGTGCACTGTTGTTGGGAACGTAAAATGATATAGCTACTGTATAGTGCTTCCTCAAAAAATTAAAGATAGAATTACCATATGATCCACCAATTCCACTTTTAGGTATGTACGCAAGAGAATTGAAAGCAGAGAGATATTTGTATACCCACTTTTATAGTGGCATTATTTACAATAGCTAAAAAGTAAAAGCAACCCAGTTGTTTATCAATGGATGAATAGACAAGCAGAACGTGGTACATACATACAACAAAATATTATTTGGCCTTAAAAAGGAGGGAAATTCTGACACGTGCTACAGCATGAATGAACTCTGAAGATATTATGCTAAGCGAAATAAGTCAGTCACAAAAAGACAAATACTGTAGGATTCCACCTACATGAGGTGTTTAGAGTAGTCATATCCATAGAAACAGAAAGAATGGTGGTTGCTAGGAGCTGAGGGCAAAGGAGAATGAAGAGTTAGCGTTTAATGGGTATGGAACTTCAATTTTGCAAGATGAAGAGTTCTGGAGATGGGTGGTGGCAATGGTCACATAATGTAAATATACTTAATGCCATTGAGTATATTCACACTATAAACTTAAAAATGGTTAAGATAGTAAATTCTAAGTTATGCTTATTTGACTGTGATGGAAAAAAACTGGAGGCAAAAAAATCAGATTTGGATAGCCAAATTTGATTAATTTAGTGATTTGAAAACCACTAAAAATAAGCAATCCTTGGACTTACAGCCTAAAAAGTCTAGATGCAGCATTTACCACTCTATCTTTCCTATCACTTTCCAAATTCTCAAATCAAAAGCAGGGGCGGAAAATACAACATATTAAGCATTTGCTTGTCAAATTAACACCTAGTGTGAACTCGCTCGTCGGTTGCCTTTGCTCCTGAAAGGAGGAAGAAAGAACTCCTTTAGTTTTAATAATAATGGGAAAGAGGGAGAAGACAAGTCCAAGAAGCTATTTTCCCAGGGAATACCTATGGGTTCTGGAGCCTGGGAAAGTCTTATCTAGAAGCCCAGGAAGGCTATGTGCTAAAGAGACTTAGGAAGGCTAGACTCCATCTGACATCTCGTCAGTGTTCTGAGGTTCTGAACTTTTATTCCTCAACTCCTGCATCCTCTACATGCCTATAAGGCCCTGCAACCTCTCCAGCTCTCTCCTGCTATTCAGTCTCTGTCACCCTGGCCTTTATTCTGCTCCTTGTACACCCCAACACTTGATCCCACCTAGGGACTTTGCACCAGCTGTTTCCCTATATATTTGAATGGTTCACTCTTTCATCTCTTTCAGATCTTTATTTAAACATCACCTTTGCAGAGTGGACTCTTCAGACTACGCTATCTGAAAACACCCCCACCTCTATCACATTCTATTCCCTTACCTTCTTCATTTTTCTTCAGAACTCTTATCAATACCTGACACTAGTTCATTAATTTCTTTATATCTGTCCTCCCCATGAAATGAAAACTTTAAAAACGTAGGTAGGCAGCATCAGACTCTACTGTAATCCCAGCTTGCAGAACAATGCCTGACATGGAGTGGGCGTTCAATAAATATTTGTTGAAGGCATTAAAAAAATGAGCAAATGAATGAATGATTCCCTTAACAAGGTACCTGGAGGAACTGTGCAAAGAAAAGGGCTGAAAAGCACAGTGACAGAGTGGCTGGAAGTCAACCCCAAAGGCTCACTCTCAGTCCCACTCCAGGCAACTCCATCCCAGAGAGCCCCAAGGGAAACACAGGAAAGAAGGGCATTTCCCCTACCTGTCGAAGCTTGACGCTGACCCACTCTGTGCTGGCTCTGAGATGCTCCCCTGCATGAATGGCCTGCTGTGCCCTGCTTTTTCTCAGAAGAGCACTCCAGAGCCCAGGAAAGCTAGGTTAACTTTATCCGTGAAGCCAAAGTGTAAGCTGGAGCTACTAGAATCCTTACAGATAAAGTCCAAATTCATTTGCAAGGCTTACCATCTCCAACTGCCCTCCGTGATCTGACGCCTTGCCTACTCCTCAGGTCCCTCCTCAAATGCTGTTTCAGTCCTAATGTCCTTCTCTGTGTCTCCTATTGTACTGTACCTGTGCCTTCTGGCCTTGATGCCTGCTGTTTCTTTACCTAGACTAGCCAGTTCCTCCCTCTCTACTGCCCTCTACCTGCCCAACTCCACACCTGGACAACTCCAGTAAGTCTTCAGGAAGGCTCAGATGTCATTCCCTATAGCAAGTCCACTTTGATCACCTTCCTCCACCAAGTTAAATGCCCTGGTGAAGAAATTAGTCACAGAACATATAATCTTCCCATTAGAGAAAGACAGATCTCAACAGAATGACTGGTCCTCAGTACTTTATCAGGCTCCATTCTAAGGACGGCATTTGACGTTGCTTATAGGAGAGTCACAAAGTCTCTTACCAGGTATCATGGGATTTCCTCATAGTCCCTTTCCACCTGGATGTCATAAAATTTCCTCTCCTACGCAACCACCAGGCAGTTCTCATAGGAGGGCTTAGATTTCATCTCTGCATAAAAGAAAGCCTGTGGTTTTGATGTACTAAGAAATGTTGAGGAATGGAGGGAATTGAAGCATGCAATATTCAGGGGGCCTGCCTTCACCTCTCTTCTTCCTGCATTGCCATGCTTAGTAAATGGTGAAGTTATTTTAAATTAGGAGTCTTGTCTTTTTGCCCCAACAGCTCCTCTCCACAGGTGGTTCCTCGGCACCCCTCCTATTGTCTTCACAATACCCCTGTAACTGCTGGTATCCTCTCCTACTCCCCTACCGAAGCAAAAGTTTCTCAAAAGCAAGGACTGTTTCTTACTGAGTTGCATCCCCAGGGCTTATCATAACACATAGCATGGGGTTGACACATCATACATTCTCAGTAAACGCTTATTGAAGGTGTGATTGAATGAATGAAGAGATAGATGCATGGACAAATAGCCCTGCAGAGGAGACAGAGACTCAAAGAGTTTAAGTGGCTTCCCCCCGGGTTCCTGATGTCAGCAAATGACAGAACTCAGGGTTTCCAAGCTGCCAGAATTGGCCCTAGGCAGGATTGCTTAGCACTTGAAATGTCTCTTCAGAGTCCAGTCTCCCCTGCCATTCCCCAGGCATTTTCCCAGATGACTGGGGCCCATGTGCCATCTCAGCTCCTTTAGGCCTAACTTTAAATATGCAAACCAGGTGACTTTTCGGAATTCATCCAAGACAGGTGAGCATCTAGCAATCCTAATGAACACTCGTAACCACAAATGAAGCAATAGCCATGTGTTGACCAGGCCCTACGCTAAGTGCATTTTCACTATTATTTCACACCAATTTTTTGAAGAAAGAATACATGATTCCGATTTTTTATATAAGGAAAATGAGGCTCAGAAAAAATAAGTAACTAGTTCAAAATCATAGAGTTAGAAATTGGAAGAACATGGAGTCAAGCCTACAGAAAATTGCCTCCCATATTTTAATACAGATTCATGAGAGGCAATCTTGCTCCAAGATCAAGATCTTGAGGTACAGGTGGCCAATAATGACAACCCCTACCCAAAATGTTTCCCAAACAAAATCATCCCGTTCAGGCCCTGTGATGTAGCATTCTGGGCTCCCTCTTAAATACCTCACCATTTTTCCAATAGGACACAAATATTTGTCTCTCTCCTGAATCATTCTACCTTGGAATCCGTCTCCAGCAAACTGATGAGGGCCTTCCTTTATCTAGGTTTGTAAACCTTGTAAAAAGATCTTGAAGAGGAAAGTTTCTAACTGGACAGTTTTCAAAAGCTCAGGGATACAAAGATTCTCATTCTCAGAGCCAGGACCATATGATGAGAAAAGGCCTACACTTGGATCTAGGAGCTCTTATTTTGGGTCCCAGCTTGCTGTGCATCCTTGAGTCGGCCTTTACTCTCTCTGGCCTTAGATTCCCATCTCAGAAAGAGAAGGAAGTGAATTCAATATTATGAATTAGGGGCGGGGTGGGGGGAATGGCATAGATGATAGAGGCTCTGTTCATCTCTCTAGCAACCAAATCAAAGTTGTGACAGAAACAAGGAGGAGCAGCAAGGAAAAATCACCCGGGATCTAGATGAACAAGCATACAACTATGGAGAAATTTAAGAAAACACCCTGCAACAGCAGAAGGTAGGGCTGGGCGAGGACGCAGGGCTGCCCAGTCCCGAGCGGCTGAGTGAGATGGAGGCTGCAGCAGCGGCAGAAGCCTCTTAAAGGGGCAGCGTCCGCCAGTGGATTTTCATGGTGACAGACCTCACTCTGAGCACCAGTGCCGATTCGGCAATGCACAGGGGGCACCAGGGACTTACAGGGAGACATGGTGGGAGTGAGAGCTGAGGGGAGACTTGCTCTTTACAGAAGTACCGGCGGTATCCATTATTCCCTGTTGAACCCTCCCCACTACCAATGCGCTGGACACAGCTCCGCCATAGCCGTGACGTCACCAAACTGGATAACAGAGATCACTCCCCTCCAGAAGATTCCCAGAAATGCTGCCTCCCCCAACTCGCGGCCCCTCCCAAGCCACATCCAGGTATATCCTCAGTGAGTCAGGTGCTCCTTGCTGAGACTTAACACTGAAGGAGGAAGCTGCCCTCAGTTTCTGGTGTGGCCTTTTGAGGCAACTATAAGCACAGCATCTGTGGATCGCTTGCTGAATCTTAACAGGTGGTCCCAGAGGGGTAGAGGCTTGGGCTAAATTTGGCCTGCAGCTGAACCCATCTCAGGACTGTGCCACTGGATGCCTACACACAAAGCCACACTAATAAGACCAGGAGACTTAGCAGCTTTGCTTAGTGCATAGAAACAGACACGGAAAGGCAGCCAAAATGGGAAAACAAAGAAGCGGAAACCACATGAGAGAACAGAACAGAGATCTGGATACAATGGAATCAAGTAATCTAACAGAGTTCAAAACACCGGTTATAAAGATGCTCAAGGAACTTTGGGGAAGAGAACTTTAACAAAGAGATAAAAAAAAAAAACCCACAAAAATGGAAATGGAAATTATAAAAGAAAACCAGTATGAAATGAAAAATACGTTATCTGAGATGGGAAGTATATTAAATGGAATAAACAAAGGAATAAACAAAGTTAATAAAGAAAAGGATCAAATGCCCTATCTAGAGTACAAGAAAGCCAAGGACACTCAATCAGAATGGCAAGAGATAAGATGCCAAGACTATAAAAATAATTTAAGAGGCATATGAGAAACTATTAAGGGTCCAAATATCCGTCTGATCGGTGTTACTGAAGAAAATCAAGATGTTGAACAGCTGTTTGAAGAAATAATGATGGAAAACTTCCCTAACCTGGTAAAGGAAATGGACATAAAACTCCAGGAAGCTCAGAGAATTCCAAAAATCAGGGATCCAAAGAAGCCCGCACCAAGACACATCATAATTAAAATGCCAAAGGTTAAATAGAAAGAAAGAATATTAAAAGCAGCAAGAGAAAAACAGTTACTTATAAGGGAACACCCATAAGACTGGCAGCTGATTTCTCAAAAAAAAACTGTGCAGGACAGAAAGGCTTGGCAAAAAATATTTGACAGGATGAAGACCCAGGATCCACAACCAAGAATAATTTATCCCGCAAAGCTATCATTTAGAGTTGAAGGACAGATAAAGAGCTTCCCAGACAAAAATAAGCTAAAGAAATTTATCACCAGCAAGCCAGTATTACAGGAAATGTTGAAGGGATTTCTTTAAGAAGAAACAACATGTATCAAAAACAGAAATAAAGAATGGCAACAACGACATTCCTATCAATAAGTACCTTAAGTGGAAAAGAATTAAGCACTCAAACCAAAAGATAGAGTGGCTGAAAGAATAAGAAAACAAGACCCCTACATATGAAAAGGAAGGGCATGGAAAAAGATATTGCTTTGACGGACCTAGAATACCTAGAAAGTATTTAAGTCAGAAAGAGAAAGATAAACACTATATGATTTCACTTAAATGCAGAATCTAAGAAATAAAAAGAACTAACTAATCAAAAACAGATTCACAAATATAGTGGACAATTTGGTGACAGAGAGAAGGGAGGGCTGGGAGAATGAGGTGAAGGGTTAAAGAAGTACAAATTAGTACTTGGGGATGGGGAGCACGACATAAGGAGCACAGCATAAGGAATGCAGTTAGCATTAATATGTTGGCCAAATGGAGAGTCAGGAGAGGGATGGACCAATTGGGGGGATCGTCTCACAAACTATATAGATGTCTAACCAATGTACTATATACTTAAAACTAATTAAAATAAAAATACTATAGATTAAAGAGGCATGTTTAAGGACACCAAGCAAGTGACATAAATTAGTGCAGTAAGTGGGTTTAGGTGATGAAACCGACCATGGGTAGCAGGGGGACTCTGGCAGGTAGAGAAAGAACACGTCTTTTGAGAGGTGATCAATGTCTCATGCTGTTATCTTCTGAACAAAAGATCATATGTAAGATACCAGCAAACTCAGAAGAGGGCCTCCAGACATCATTTGGCCTACAGCCCCACCTTGAGAAGCAGGAGGATGCTTAATCCAACTTATGTTGGAACTTATATTGGTGATCTCCAGTGGAAGAACTGATACATTCAGAAAGGCTCCAAGAATTTAGGTGAGCATCTCCTCTCCAAACTGCATCTTGCAGCCTGAAATGCCAGTCACACTCCAATAACAGTCTGATCACTGGTTCCAGAGACCCAGCCAGTGCTCTGACGTGGAGCCAACCAGGCACCAAGCTTGGAAGAAAGTGAACTCTTTGGCTTTCTATAGGGGATGAGATTACATTGAAGGAAGCAGAAAAGAGGATGAATTTAGCAGAGACAGGAAAATAAACACAGCAACCCAACTCATGGAACCATAAGAGCTGAGAGCCTGGCTTTGGCCCTGAAGCCAACTCTCTGACCTTGACAAAGTATCTCTCCTTTGTCAAACTTCCTTCTCCAGAAAATAGTCATGATCACTCTTGCCCCTTTCCTCCACTGGCTCCTCCTTACCCTTCAGGATTTGGGGCCTAGAAAAGGATTCCAAGATGTGCTAAGTCACCCTAAGTTCCTTGGAGGAAATCATTGGAACCATACTTGACAGAATTGTGATTATTCATTGCCTAAAATTGGACAGAATGAAGTGCTGAAAAATAATGTACTGTAGGGAATGAATCTGCTGAGGCAATGAACTGAATTAAAATCATTGCTATTAACATTTTCCCAAGACTGGTAACTTTTAATGCCTTCTTTATTCACGTACTGGCTCTTATCTCTAGAGCCTTGAAAGGGACTGATGCTCTGCACTGCCCTGAAAAGTAACATGGAAGCAGCAAGTTTACAATGGAAAGAGAAGATAGTACATACACTCTCACAGAGTGCAGTTTATTCACTAAAAACTGCAATGAGAAGAACAGAATAAACATCTTGAAACTCAAAAGGAATCTCAATGAGTTGTCAGGTAAGATGTTATTAATGAGGTCCAAAGAGCCTAGGGGATTAATGGGGGTCTCGCAGCCAGTTACTCAACTTAAATATAAAACCACTGCTTAAGCCAAGATATAAGGGAAATTAAACAGGAGTTAGCTGTTCAACAGCACATACGATATCTGGTTTAGAAATCAGAGCTCTGCAAAGAGACTTCCAGAATACCCAAGACCAAGCCCATTGTATCATGAGAGAAAGAGAGAAAAAGAGGGCATGGAAGCCCACATTAGATCTTTCTGAGAAGATTGGATGATGCTGGGGTATTGAACAATGTGTCACATAAGGAGCTACCAAGACATCTCCTTATGGATTCAGCCACTTCTCCAGGTTGACAACCTATCATAATCTTTGCCCCTCTTCCTCCCAAAGGATTATGCCGCACGGTGAGTGCAGAGCAACTGAGAAACTCCATCTCCTTGATTCTTGATTTTGCAGTGCTCTCAGGGTCAAATACAGCCTCAGAAAAAGACCTATGCCAGAGTCAGCACATTGCAGAGCCTGGACTATATCACCCAGGTCTCCTGAATCCCACGAACTTTATCCTAAATTTATGTGATACCCAAGTATTTCCACTAAGGCCAAAATGAGGTAGAGAATAGTGATCTCTGATGTTAACTCACAATGACAACCAGCTGCAGAACAACTACATTGCTCCTCTGAACAATCTCTACCCATAAGTCATTCACTCACTCACTCACTCATTCATTCATTCGTTTGTTCTATTATTTAACCAATGTCTACTGAGTCCTTCTGTAGTCCAGGCTTTGTGCTGCAATGTAGAGAATGGACTGACAAGAAGCAAGAGCAGAGACTAGGAAGCTAGTCACAGTGGCCCAGACAGGAGATAATGAGCATCCGTTCAGGGATAAGGAGAAGGAGATTGAAGTAAACAATGTTAAGGAAGTAGAATTTGCAGGATTTTGATATAAACTATCTGGAATTGGGGTAGGAGAGGTGAGAGTAAGAGAGGCCTGTAGTGTGATTCCTGATTTCTTGCTAGAGTGAAGGAGAGAATAGCAGTATCCTTCATGGAGACGATCATAGAAGGGGAAGAGCAGATGAGCAAGTTCGGGAGAAGATAAGGAACTTAGTTTGGGTCACGTTGAATTTGAACTGCCTGAAGAACGATGAGGAAGAGAAATCCATCCAGAAGTATAGGTCTGGGTGTCACAAGTCATGGCAAAGGGGGAGATCATTTCCAATAACCTGGAGACAGCATCATTAAGAAGTGGACAAGGAAGAAGGATCCATATGAAAGTTAGAGAGAGGACAGTCATCAGAGGTGTGGGAGAGGCAGGAGGAGAGTAGGGCTTAAGATCCCAAAGAGGAGAGAGTAGTTAGAAAAATGCAATGACCAACAATAACTCATAGCTTTGGCTGGTCAGGTGAGATGATAATCCATTGCAAGGGTGTCTCCAAGGCATGTCAGAGGAAGGAATTGCAACGATTGCCATAGAATGCTCCTTACCCCAGGTCCCTAGTGTGGAACTTGGCTTCTGCACCAGGCATAGTACCCAAAAAAATACAAAATCCTGCCTCGGGCCTACATCCTGGGAGATAAGCCAGGTCTCAACACTTTAGAAAGAATGGTCCAGCACACATACTGGGGAAGATAGAGAAGTATGGCTTTAACAGATTTGAAACTCAAATCTTCCCTTTCTTTTTCCTTTACCCCTGTAGACATTTGGAACAAGCTAGACCCATGACACCTGAGTAAGTTTATACATCAATACCTGGTCAGGCAGGGAGTTGGATTCTCTTCAACATCCAGGTCCACAGAGGCCAGAGCCAAGAATTTGGGTCTGCCCCCCACTGGCAGCTGAATAGTAAGCCCTTTGCAGTTTCTCTTGCCTGAAAAAGAAAGAGCCATCGCTCTAAGAAGCACAGAAGCCCATGCTGGGGAAAGTGGGAGAGAAAGGAGACTGAACTAGCAGGCAGAGAGCCAAAATGAAGGCAGAGGTTTCTGGAGGAAGGTCTGTCTTCTGCAGATAAACCCTCGCCTGCAAGCTGCTTACCCTTACGTCCTTTTGTTCAAGTCATGGCCCTAGAAGAGGCCAGCTCCCCATCAAGCCCAAGTCCAGATTAATGATAGCATCTTACTTTTACCCAAACCTCCATTTCCTATGTCATTTGCCACCTAGGGAGAAAACATCTCCCATCTTCAACAACACGAATTTAACATATGTGGGCATGTCTGGAAGGGGAAGCCATGTGGAGGATGGCAATGAGCTTGGTTCCAATTCCACTGACAATTCATTGAGAGGAACTGGCACTAAGTTACACTGGGAGGCACTTGGGATAGCAAGGTGTTGACAACAAAGTTTAAGACTTGCACATACCTCCTCCTTATTCAAATGTTCTCATGTGTATTGACTCCATTTATTCCAGGGCACCCCATCGAGTGGGATAAATTAGGATCACCTCATCCAATTTTCATATGAGTAACACAGTTAGAGGGCAACAGATCATGGATTATGGGTTCTGCCTTATGGGTCTCTACTCTTTCTTTGCTACCTGAGATCAGCTGATGGCCTAAAGAACTCAAGGAAAGTTGAGGCATTTCCTTTCTGGGGCTCAGGATAGAGGCTGACTGTCTTGACTAGATCATGTGGGGTACCCTCTAGAGTGGGGGGAATGGATCTAACAAGCTCTGAGACTCTGATTGCTAATGCTAAAGCAGAGCTGGAAGAAGAAAGGAAGGTGGGCACAGGTTTGACTGAGTTTCGGTCAAAAAAAAGCCACAGCTCTGGCCTTGTGGACAAAGTCCCAGCACCCTGCAGCACTGGCAGCCTCAGCCATTGGTTTGGTTTTCTTCACAGCCTGGAATATGGAGAAGTTTATTTTTAACTTTATAGATGGAAGAGTGAATGGCAGTACTAATGGCAACCATGAATAAAAGAGGCCTGGGCAAAGCTAAGGGCAGAGCACCCAGCCCCAGAGAAGGAGACTCGGGCCCTGAGTGCTTTTTGTTAGGAGCCAGACAACATCTCAGCTCCCTGTCTGGGGACATCGCCCACTATGTCTCCCACTCAGATCGGCCAATGATGATGCATCAGGCCAAGAAGGAAAAAATATATTAGCTGATCCAAACCTTAAAACTCTCCTGCTTCAAGCGAGGGTTTTCAGGGGAGCCTCTACCGTCTCTCTGCCGCCTCTTGCCACTACCAAAATGCAGAGAATTCCCACTGCCCCAGGCAGAGCCCTGGCTCCTAGCCCTTTCTGAGACATATTGTGCCTGTTCAAGAGGGCATTAAACTTATACTATTGTTTATCCAAAAATCTCCTCTTACCCAGTTTGCACTGACTGTAAATCTTCTCTCTGCAGTTCTGGCTTTGTCCCCTGGCAGTGAACATCTAATTGAGACAGCCTTACTTTGGATCAGGGGGATGATGGCTATGACTGCAGAGATTTGCTCTCATTGTAGGATCCTATGTGACTGAACCAGTCTGAATCAGTGTATTAGGAAGGGAGCAATAAGTAGATATTCATTTAAGCACTAACATTCACAGAACATTTTCCATACAGGAAAAGTACATGCAATGTCCACTCATTGAACAAATGGTTTTAAACCTCTAGGTACCAGGCACTGTGTAAGGTGCTGGCAGTCAATCATGAACTTCACAGACAGAGCCCCTGCTCTCACAAATTTTATCGTGGACTTATAGACAAGGAAATCGGCAAAGTACAGTGTGATATGTGCCGTGACAGAGGATGTACGTGTACTATAGGATCATACAGGAGGGAGAACTAAGCCAGACTTGGATAAGAGGGTGGTGTCAGGGAAGACTTCCAGGAAAAAGTAACATCTAAGTTGAGACCTGAAGGAAGAGTAGGAGGTACCCAGGTGATGAGAGTGAAAGCAGTTGAGTATAACTGGAGCAGAAGGGAAGGAATTACAAGAAATGAGAGTGGAACAGGGCTCAGGGGCATGATTGGATATAGCTTTATAAAGGGAGTCTTTCTCCTAACAATAATGGGAAAGCCACTGAAAGGCTTTAAGGAGGGAAGAAGTGTAATCAGATTTACACTTTAGCACATGCCTTCATGCTGCCATGGAAGTAGACCAAAGCAAGGAAAGGGAGGGTATGTGGAGAGTATCCTGAAGGTTGCTGCCGAGATCCGGCAAGAGATGAGAGGACACGAACTAAGACAACAAAAGCGGAACTAGAAAGAGGAGAACAAATTCAGGACAAAGGAGACAAACCCTTGAGATGTAGAATCATCAGGCCTCACTGTGGAGAAAGGAGAGAGGAGAGTGGGGCTTGTGACTTGTGACAAAGGGGTGACAATACTAAGCAAGGTGAGGATCACAGG
Organism: Pteropus medius; assembly: GCF_902729225.1. NCBI lineage: Eukaryota > Metazoa > Chordata > Mammalia > Chiroptera > Pteropodidae > Pteropus > Pteropus medius. Next base: position 21,992,653 of record NW_024344240.1, read on the forward strand.
GGAGAGGCAGAGTGCTGGCAAGAGATGACATTCCAGAGGGGACCCTGAAGACATCTGAGTGGAAGTGTCCTGAAGGCAGTCAGATATATGAGTAGAAGCTCGGAAGACATTCTAACAAAAGAAAGTTGGCATAATATATGACATACAGGCTCACTTCCTTTATTCATTCAATAAATATTCATCGGTTTCCTACTATATACCTGGAGGCAAGAGTTTAACTAATGCACGTTAATAGAGAACATTCCTTAATTGGGATCCTATCTACACCTCTGATGGGCTGTAATCATTCGTGTGGGATTCCCTGATTGAGGCTCCTTAGAGAACTGCTGTCATAACTGCTCGTCAGGGAGAGATGAAGTCCTTGAATTTAACTGTCTGTGGGAATTTCAGTCTTTCATTTTCTGGCAGACCCAGCCTAGGAAAGCCACCACTTTGCTTTACTTCAGCTAACAAGAGATTATCTTTCACTATAGAGCTACAAATGAAGCCCCGATTAATGAATTTGCCGAATAGCCATTTCCTTTATAGTGGCATTAGCCCAATCTGGTTTTAGCTGTACCACCCTCAGGTCAGGCCTCACACGCAGCGGATATAGTTTGCTGGATTTATGGCCAAAGGGACAAGGAATTTAACTCGGTGGTTAACATCTATTTTGCCACGTGGACCTGGGCAATATCTCTGTCCTCTCTTTCCCTTTCCCCCAGGTCTCAGTTTCCCTCAGAGGGAACATGGGTAATGGTCATCAGTCAATCTAGTAACTGACAAATAGGAATTAACTGAGACGTGGGCCTTTCCCTTCGGAGGTTTGCAATCTAGCAAGACTAGTACTCCCCAGTCCCCCATTACTGTCACATCAGTAGGGACTTGGTGAGGTTTCAGGTTCATTCCCTCAATGTTGAGCTTGGAGAGGGGTAAGCCAGCCTGTGTGTCACAGAGAACCCTATTCCTCTTACAACTGGGGCACTTCACAGGGGACTGCTGGTCCCCTGTGTATGGGGTGCTAAAGAGCCTTTTCTTCAGCTGTCTTCATGGTTCTGGCTGGCTGACTTGAGAATGACTGAATCAACGATTCAATGATCCAATGACCTGAATCAAAGAGGCTGTTCTGCTCCAGCCTCTGCTGGCACTGACTTGATAATGGCACCAGTAAAGGCCCTTTATTATCTGTTTCCACTTTGGAGTTCCACTGGATAAGCCCAGATTACAAATAATAGCTAATCTTTCTTGAGCATTTACCATGTGCCAAATGTGTGGTTTACATTAAATAACTCATTTAATCCTCAAAAATAACTTAATGGGATAAAGTGCTATTACCATATCCTAAATGACAAAACCAAGGCACAGATGACTACAGTAACTTATGCAAGTTGGTAAGCAGCAGAGCTGAGATGTGAACTCAGGCATGCCAGCTCCAGAGCCTGTACACTTAACCTCCACACAAAACTGCCTAAGGCCAAGAAGTCAGTGGGCCACGTGGTTTAATTGTTTGGAAGGTGCCAAGAAAGTCCTTATGCCTCCTGCCTTTCGAAATAGCCCTACAAATAAGCTGGTAATAGGCTCACAATTCTACCACTAAAATAATTCCCGAGAGGCTGAGGAGATAGAACACACAGAGCCTGTTACAAACTGATAGGCTCCAATTAGGCACGGGCCCTTCCCAATGCATGGAAGTTAATCAGTTTCTGCTCGAATCTCTCAGCAGGTAGGAGTTGGTGTGAGACAAAGGTGAGAACCAGCCTGAGGGTGGGGATATAGAGAAAAGTGGGGAATGAGGCCCAAGTCCACAGCAAAACACAGTCTAATTCTGAGAGCACTCCAACTCTACTATTTACCAGCACTGTAATTTTGGTCAAGGTAATTAACCGCTTCAAGTTTCCATTTCTTCAACCGCAAAATGGGAATAATCTTGTCGTATAAATTAAATCTTGTTGCTTTGAAATCTTGTTGTGTAAATTAAATAAGGCAATGCTTATAAAGCACTTCACACTGTGCCCCACACGTAATGAGGACAATTAAATGGTAGCTCTTGTAAATTAGTGCTACTGCTCAAGAAAAGAAGGTCTGATAAAGAGGATGGGAAGCCAGTGGGCAAAGTAGGCAGCTGAGTGAGCAGCAGGAAAGGGACTTAAAGGGGAGAGACTACCTTCATTGACTTTGCGACTATTCTGAGGCCTTCTATGTATTTATTCAGTCATTCATCAGCCATTTTCTATTCAGACCTACTATGTGTGGGCACTGTGTTGGATGATGTTGCGGTTTGAATCAAGTCCCTCAAAATGATATATTGAAGTCCTAACCCCTGTTACCTATAGATATAACCTCATTTGGAAATAAGGTCTTTGCAGATGTAATCAAGTTAAGATGAGATCATACTGGATAGGGCGGTCTCTAATCCAATAGATGATTCTCCTCTTATATAGGAAGAAGAGATACAGACACACAAACAGGGGAGAAGGCCTTGCAAAGATAGAGGCAGAGACTAGAGTGACAAGTCTATAAGCCAAAGAATGCAAAGCATAGCTGGCAACCACTAGAATGGTGAGAGAATAATTTCTGTTATTTTAAGCCACCCAGTTTATGCTACTTTGTTACAACAGCCCTAGGGGAAAAAAAAAATATAACTGATAAAACTACAAAGATAAATTTAAAAACAAAGTTCCTGTCCTAAAGTATCTGCTATTCATTTGATCCCAAAAAAAGAAGGGGTGTAAGTTGTTGGACCAGAGTCTACTAGCTAAGACTACAGACATGGGGATATATTAGCTGAGTAGTGACATGGAATGAAGATTGTCCTGGCCACAAATTATACCAGGTTCTTGCCGCCTTTGGGGCATAACATTGAGGACAGTGAAAGTGAGGATGACAGGGTAGTGGTGGAGGAAGGAAAAAGAGACCTGGAAAAAGAAAGATGGGGCTGTCGTCTTGTTCTAGGTTTCTTCCAAAGCCACCGTTCCTCATTTCTCCTGTTAATTTCTCCATATTTTACGTGTCTGCTCTGGTCCATCTGATGCTTTCACAGTCTGGTAGACACAGAAAAGTATGAGTCTTTGAGGCTAGAAAACCAGAATTTGAGTCCCAGATCCATCACTTACTAGCTGTGGGATTTGGGGCAAGTAACACTAACTTTCTATGCTTTGGTTTCTTCATCTGTATAGTGGGTAATGTGTAACTCATAGTGTTATGTATCTATGCATGGAGTATATTATGTAACATGTGTGTATGTATATAATGCATTATGGCATGCATTAAACAAGAAGATTTATGCCAAAGCATTTTAAGCATCTTATAAAAAAGAGAGAGCTCATTGTGTACAATTCCTAGATCTTATGTAGAAAAACACTGGTTTTAGATACTACATATCAAGATAAGCTAGAAAATCGGCACAACAGAATAAAACAATAAATCAGATACTACATTTAAAGGAGGTATAAATGGCTTTTACCTAGGAGTAAACAAGGCTCAAGGCTAAAAAGCTCTGTGATGTTGGACAAGTTTTTCCATCTCTTAGCTTAAAAATGATTTGAGTTTTCATCTAGCTCTAAGATTCTATGACTTTAAGAAAATGTGCACATCAAGCTGTTTGCTCTTATAAAATTATGCTGTAAAAAAAGATCTTTATTTATGGGTCACCTATTATAAAAAGTTGTGATGCTTGAGGGAATTCTAATAACAAGTGAAGCAGAAAAGCCATGTGATGTGTGAAATGCCCCATGGACTGGATTACACTGGAGAGGCAAATCTCAAGTTCTCTTCTCCTGGCTATTCCTATTAGAAAGCTAATGCCAGGATACCAGAGAAAGGGGTTGGCATCACTTGAAACAAAAACTAGTCACGAGAGTGACACAGCCCTAATACAGTCCCAAATGCAAAGGCAAGTAGCCAATTTTTATCTCCTCTTCAAATAACATAAACAACGGTGACTGATTGCAATAGCAGAGACTGAGCTCAGACTTAAGGAAGAAATTCCTGACTACTGAGATGCACAAGGAGTTTGGG